>NW_006408557.1:8552899-8577176 GCF_000296735.1 Chrysochloris asiatica | reverse complement strand
TACAGATAAACAAAATAAACATAAATAAATATATAATTTAAATATAAACACATAAATAAATATGAATACAAATATCCAAAATCAAACCAAACCAATGCCATTGAATCGAAGTGACCCTGTGTAGGGTTTTCAAGAATGTAAATCTGTACAGAAGCAGGTAACCTCATCTTTCTCACTCAGAGTAGCTGGTAGCTTTGAAGCACCAACCTTGTGGTTAAGCAGCACAACATCTCGCTCACAGCTCCACCAGGGCTCTTTATAAAAAAGAATGTTGTTGTTAAGTGCCATCGAGTCAGTTCTAACCCATGACACCCCTGTATAAGGTTTCCGAAAAGCAGCTGGTAAACTTGAACCATTGACCTTGCAGTTCAAACCAACTTTGCAGTCCATTGCATTAACCCACAGCGCCACCCGAGGACTTCCTGAAAATGCATAGCAATAAATAAATACTTTATTGATTTATTTAATATTTATGCATTCCTTACTTACCACCTTGGAAAATGTCCACAACCACTCCTAAGTTACAATCCCTAGATTTTCCAAAGACATCCAAATCAAGATTTCCCATTCTATATGCTCTTCTTCCAACGTGACCCTGAAATTCCTCCATTGAGTAGTGGGGTCTGTATGTTCTGTCTTTGAACCTGGGCTGATGTTTGCCACTTGTCTCAACCACTAGCAGGGGCAGAAATGACACTGTGATTTCTGCTAGGAAATAAAAATGCCTAAGCATTTCCTTCCACCTCATGGGACACTCATTCTTGGAACCCAGCTGCCATACTTGGAAGTTTAAACTAAGCCACATGGCTAGGCCCATCACAGATCCGACAGAGCAGAAAGCTGTTACCTCTGCTATGCTCTGTCCTTCTTTCTGACCCACAGCATCCAAGAGCATAAATTAACAAAGTGGTTGTTTCACACCACAACACTTTGGTGTGTTTTTTCACAAATCTCAAACAATAACAACAATAGTATTTCAAGGTTTTATATATATGAATATATGGATATAGATATATAGCTGTATATATGAAGTCCCGATATGGCTCTGTGGGCTAATGCACTGGACCACACAGTTGGTTTGAACTGCAAGGCCGGTGGTTCATATTTGCCAGCCACTCCTTGAAAACCACATATGTTGTTGTCGTTAGGTGCCATCGAGTCAGTACCGACTCATAGTGACCTTACGCACAACAACACGAAACATTGCCCGATCCTGGGCCAGCCTCACTAGTGTTGCTATGCTTGAGTCCATCGATGCTGCCACTTGACCAATCCATCTCGTTGACGATCTTTCTCTTTTCCTCTGACCCTCCACCTTACCAAACATGATATCCTTCTCCAGCGACTGGTTAATCCTGACAATATGTCCGAAGTATAAGAGACCAAGTTTGGAAACCATATATAGGGTCACTATAAGTCAGAACCTACTCAACAGCACATAGCAACACACACAAACACAGATATATATATATATATACATAAAGTCAACTCTGACTTACAGTGAGCCGGTGTGTCAGAGTAGAATTATTCTCTATAAGGTGTTCAATGACTGACATTTGTAGAAAGTGATAGTAAGATTAATTGTGGCCTTAAACATCCACCATTTTGCTATTTGCCCCACCCAGGGACTCCCATACAACCCATTGACTGGTTGCTGTCAAGTCCATTTGGACTCATAGTGACATGACAGGACAGAGTAGAACTGCCCCACAGGGTTCCCAAGGCTGGAATTTTTAGGGTGTAGCACTGCAGATTAATACGCTGAACTTCAGAGTCGGGTTGAACCACAAGATTGGCAGTTTAAGCTCACCAGTTGCTCCTTCGAAACCCTATACAGGGTTGCTATGAGTCGGAATCGACTCGATGGCACATAACAACAATAATAACAATTTTTATTGAGAAATAGTTTTGATGGCACAGTGGTTAAGATTGAAGGCTCAAACCCACCAGCAGTTATGTGGGAGAAAGATGAGGTACTATGCTTCCATAAAGTTTAAACTAAACCCAAACCCCACTGTCATCCAGTCGATTCCGACTCGTACTAACCCTGTAGAACAGACCAGAACTTCTCCCTAGGGTTTCTGAGAAAGACTGCTTCATCTTTCTCAAGAGCAGCTGGTGACCTTTAGGTTAGCAACCCAACACTGAACTGCCAAGGTGCATGCTTCATAAAGATTACAGCTTCGGAAACCTTACAGGGCAGATGTACTCTGGGTTAATAGAGTTCTGGGATGGCAGTGTAGGATAAACACTAGACCAAAAGGCCAGCAGTTCAAACCCACCAACTGCTCCTCCGAAATCGTATACGGCAGGGTGGTGGGGAACTTCTGGCCAGTGAAATCACTTGGTCTGGCTCTGCCAAGGCAACTGCAGTTCTAGCCATCACATTAGGAATGAGTTAATTAAATGTTTAACCAAATATAGAAGGCTAACTTTTAAATTGATAATTCTGTATGGCCCGCAAATGATGTTAAAAATTTGGGCAGATTTCAAAATTTACTACATGGCTACAGTGTTCAAAAGAGCCTGGCACCAGTACAATGAAAGATACATTGATCAATGAAATAGAATCAAGAATTCAGAAATTAACCCATCCACAAACATCCAAATGATTTTCGACAAAGTACCTAGTATACTGCATGGAGAGGAGATAGTCTCTTTAACAGATGATGCTGGCAGAACTGGAAAGTGATATGTAAAAGACGGAAACAAGACTTTTACCTCATGCCCTATACAAAAACCAACTCTGCATGGATTAAAGACGTAAATGTGAATCCCAAAATTATGAAGGCTATCAATGAAAAAATAGGGGAAAATATGAGGGATCTAATTCAGGGCATACACAGACTACCAAACATTTTGAAAACTATACAAACAAAAGTAGACAAAATAGATGATTGGGACATACTAAAAATTAAAAACTTATATGCATTAAAATACTTCACCAAAAGAGTAAAACGGGAACCCACAGAATGTTTTTGTTGTTGCTGTTGTTTTTTGCAGCAACACATCAAACAAGGGACTCATTTCTAAAATATATAGGAAACTACAACACCTCTACAAGAAAAATAAATAAATAAATAACCCAATTAAAAAATGGGCACAGGACATGAACAGACACTTCACCAAGGAGGAGATTCAGGCAGCCAACAAACACATGAAGAAATGTTCACGATCACTAGCCATCAGAGAGATACAAATCAAAACAACAATGAGATATCATCTCACACCAGCAATAACAGCAAAAATCAAAAATGTAGAGGGCAATAAATGGTGGTGAGGACGCAGAGAGACTGGGACCCTCCTACATTGTTGGTGGGATTGCAAAATGGTCCAACCACTCTGGAAAACAATATGGCACTTCCTCAGAAGATTGGAAATAGAAATACCTTATGATCCATCAATGTATCTACTTTATTTATCTTGTGGGTATTTACCCACAAGAAAAACAAGCCATAACACGAATAGATATATGCACACCAATGCTCACAGCAGCACTATTTACAATAGCAAAAAGATGGAGACAGCCTCAGCGCCCATCAACTGAAGAATGGATAAACAAACTTTGGTATATACACACAATGGAATACTATGCTACCTTGAAAAATAACAAGGAAGCTGCAAGGTACTGCATAACATGGATGAACCTTGAGGACATTATGCTAACTGAAATTAGTCAGTCACAAAAGGAGAAATACTGCATAGGACCATTATTGTAAACGAATAAGAAAAAGAACCCAGTCTAAAAGGAGCTCTGGAAGCGTGGTGGTTACGAATCTCTGCGAACCTCAAGGTCAGCAGTTTAAAACTACAAGCTGCTCCGTGGGAAGAAAGATGAGGCTTTCTGCTCCCGTAAAGATTTACGGCCTTGGAAACCCTGAACAGGGTGACTATGAGTCAATTACGACTCCACGGCACATAACAACAAGAACTAGAAGGGGAAAAACATTTTTTAACTATATATATATATTTGCTGATCACCGGGACGTATGGGATGAGAGGAGGGGAGGGGAGGGGAGGGAGGGGAAAATAGAGCACAGGGTAGGGAACAGACACAGTATAACTTTGGTGATGGGGGGGCCGGAGGGCTGGCAATTCACAAGAAGGGGGAGGGGAATGTAAGAACAAGGCAGATGGGAGAACAATTAAGCAGGTTTGCATGGGCTAAGTGGGACAGAGGTAAATGATGATGTATGCACGACCTTGGAATAACAGGGCTCCGGGATACAGGGACTGAAGCATGATTTGAATGGGTAAAAGAGGGGGAATAATGTTGGCTTGGCTGTCTTGAATCTTGGTTTCCCTTGCCTACCATTGTAAAATAGACACTTGAGGGGGAGAGAAAGGAATAGCCAGAAACATCACAATAGAAAGCTTGTAAGTCTGTGTTTAGCCTATAACTGATTGGAATACCTTAAAGAGGGATGGAAGTTGCCCAGTGAAAGAGGCTTCCTGTGGAGTCTTTGCATTTCACAGGACCATAGGTGCAATCCTGAACCCCATCCAGAATTGTCTGAGGTGGGAAATTTCCATTTGAAAGGACAAGTAGACCAGCCGGGAGCAGCCAGAAGAACAGCAGATACAGTGTGAAAGAATCATCAGCAGGAAAAATCAAAAACTTTAACAGTCTGAATATTTACTACAAGAACAAGCAAGCTGTTTACCTGGGAGCCATCAAGTCAAGTGGTTGGGTCCCCTCAGAGCAAACTCCCTTCCAAGACTAAGACTCAAGGGGAATACATGAGCAGCCATGTGGTCCGGCTAGTGAACATGTTGGTCACCGATAAGGGGAAGAGGGGAAAAACAGCAATGAAGTTGGGAGATAAGTCCAACCACATTCAATAGACTCCTATGAACCCGGGTGGAGACCTGGTTGGCCAGTAGTATGGCAAGACCCGGGACTCCTAGGCCCAGAGGCAATGACATGGCCACAGAGGACTGGAGCAGAAGTTGAAGCATACAGCTGATATGGAGTGAGGGGAGATGCACAAGAACACCCATACTTGCAGATAGTACCCACTTGACCTGGCTTCAATGGCTGGATGATCAGAACTCGACTAGAAGATGAAAGAAGAGGGGAATAAAAAGAGTAACCCGCTGCAATTTGATGAACTTGACCTATACTTATGGCTATAGTAGCTCAAAAAAGGAAACAAATCTTTACAGTGAGGATCACTCCCACCCCCTCGGTATGCAGAGTTGACAGGGATGGTCAACTTAGACATTGGCTACCCAAAACAAGGGGGGCGGGGGAGACACCTAGAGAGGCAAGAAGTGACTGGCTTACAAGCTTTTAAGAGGGAGCCTAGTTCCAGACAGGGCAAGGGAAGGTAGAATCTACACTGAATGGTTTCCAATCTGTTGGGACAGGGCTAATGAAAGGAGGTGGGATAAGACTCTTGTGGTACAAATGTGAATAATTGCCATCAGGACTGACTGTGAGGTTCAGAAATGTAAAGATAGATGTTTTTGATGGGGAGTGATGTTTTGAAGGGGAGTGACTGATTTTGCAGTCTGGGAGCAAAGTTCCCTGGGACCATCAAGTGAGAAGAGTGGAATGTGGGACCCTACCCAGAAGCAGTGACGCCAGAAATGGAGACAGAGAAGATAATGTGGACAGATGGAGAGGCTGGGGACACTGAACTCAGGGAGTGAGAGGGGCTGTGTGCTGACGGCCGTAGGCCAGGCCTGTGGGTATACCCTTTGGTTATTTGATGATTCATGGATGGGACAGTAGTCATTGCAATGAAACAAAATATGATAGGATGAGTGTAGAACTGATGTTCTCCCATGTAAACCCAAAAAGTTCACAATAAAAACTTGAAGAAAAAAAAATGGGGGGGCAGAAAAGGGTTCCCTACCCCTGCCTGGTATGGTATTGTGGGTTAATGTGCCAGACTGCAAAGCCATTTGAACTACAAGGTCAGCAGTTAAAGCTTAGCAGCTGTTCATTGGAAACCCTATACAGGGTCACTATGTGTCAGAATCTACTTGACGGCACTTAACAACAACAACAACAACAACAACCCCTGCTATGGAGCCCTGGTGTGGCGTTGTGGGTTAATGCTCCAGACTGCAAAGCCATTTGAACTGCAAGGTTGGCAGTTCAAGCTCACCAGCTGCTCCTCGGATACCGTATACAGAGTCGCTATGGGTCAGAATCAACTCAACTGCACTGAACAACAACAGAGGGTTGCTAAGAGTTGGAATCCCCTCAAATGGAATAAGTTTGGTGTTTGGTTTAATCTTTATGGAAGCAGACTGCTGTACATCTGTCTTCTGTAGAACAGCTAGTAGGTTTGAACCACCAACCGTTCTGTTAGCAGCCAAGTACTGAACCATTGTATACCAGGGCTCCTGATTCCTGTATACATATAAATTATATATGTGTGCATTTTTTTCCTATTCACTTCCATGTGATATTCCTAAAGCAATGTCTATAATTACTCCTGAATTAAAACCCCTGGGCTTTCTCCACATCACTTCTGGGGAAAGATGATCAGGTTCTTTACTTCAAAGAAATATCAAGCATTTTTAAACCACTCAAAATATACCAAGGTAATCTATTCTCATTACAAAAACAACACCCTTGGTAAAAATCCAACACCCTACTGCAATTGGCTTTGAAACAGATAATAAATGAGATTTCATTGGCAACAACTAAATAGGGTACCTAGGGTTCTTCTTTCTGCTAGAAGTACTGAAGGTTCAAGCATTTACTAAGAGTGTTTGCCAATTAAATAAATGGTGCATGAAACATAGTACAGTGCCTGGCACTTAAAAAATCCACCAAGTTCTAGTTACTATTATTGCTTTTGCTGTTGTTAGAATTCACATTGTTCTTAATTCCAGCATTAATACTTCGTAATCTAAACTAAATAGCCCTCATGTTCCATTTCAGCAGATTATAACCTATACTGAATTTGGTTAAATGTCAAAGAAAAGATCTCAGCTCCCATACAACTGTAAATGTTATACAGCATTATATAACATCATTGCCATATATCTGTATTTTAGTTTGGTAAAATAACTGTCCTTTAGCAAAATTCATTAGAAAACAAGCTTCTAAGAAGTTATATTTAACTATCACTGCATGGCTTTCAAGGTGAAAAAAATTAAAAGACTGCTTTTTTGTTTTTCATTCCGAACTACAACTTTGTGATTATATAAATATTTTAATGCTGCACCAAGATGGTGGCATGAGTCTCGGGGAAAAAAAGAGATGAAAGCAAAGAATTGGTCTGGATTTTCATTCTACTCCTCAATTGTGTGTGACCTTTAGCAAATTATTCAGCCTCTCTGGGTCAGTATCTTTGAAACAACATTAACTTCAAAACTTTTTATCCATAGTGGAAAAAACATTAAATAGAGTGGCCCACAAACAGAATTCAACCTAGAAATAGAGTTTCTAGGGTAAACGTCACATTCAAATGCTCAAGTATGCTGAATGGCAATGCCCCAACCAAAATAATAATTGACAGAGTCACACACTTTTATTAATGCTAAAATTATCTAGAAAATACTATGCCTTGCTGCAAAATATTGCTGTCCATCACATACTGAGCTCATCAATATCTAATGGAAGAAAAGGTGATCACAAACAATTTCAACTATGTCTGGTATTGGGGAAATAGATATTGGGCTGCAGCCTCCTTAACATTGTTGGTTTTTCACTGTTAGGGCTTTAGGTGCTGGGATTAGTATCTTCTAGATCCTAAACTTACAATAATGAGGAGGGCAGGTAAGGGATGGGGGAAGATCTATACTCTGGAACTACATCTGAGTCCATGGCTCTTGAACATAAATGTCCTTGCTGTAGAAACCATTTCACAACGACAGCCTAGTCACCAGGTATCAAGTTTGCAGAGTGCCTGCCTATTACTCCCCCAACATCCCAGCTCTCCCAGGAGCCAAGCAGCCCCCTGCAGCTGATTGTAGGGATCCCATTCTCCATCCAGAGAAAAGATTTTTATGTCCTGGAAAGTGGTGGGAACTGTATGACTCAGAGAGCCCCAGCATGCAGGAGAAATGGTCAATATTTAATTCACATGGAATGGCCATTTCCAAAGGTGACATAAACCGGAAACTAGCTTTTCACTCACGCCATCTGTGAAGATTAAAAAAGGGTTAAAGAAAACCCTCTTAAAGAGAATTAGTCAACAAAGGGATGAGTGATAGGTTGCCATTAGAGAGCTTTCTGCCTTCTCTCATCCGGCACTGTCCCAATTGTGATGCCATCTCCAAGACCAAATAATCTGGGATTCAAGACCAGAGGAGAATGTGGTAGAATTCTAACTGCTTCATCAGAGACCAAGGCAAATTCTCTCACATTACCATATATGAAGTCTACCCAGAGGTCTGCTCAGACCTGAACCAGGACCACTATCTGGCTAAACCAATAAGCATAAGACCAGCCAATTTTCAGGAGATCCGTTTCTTAATTGATGACACCTTTAAAAATGTTTTACCATCACTATCAAAATGTCTTTATTTTGCATTTTATAACACCTTGTGTTAGAGCTATGCCTGATCTTAACACCAGAGCACATATTTGTAACTGCTTTTGCTCACAACCATGCCACTTTAATGGCCAGATTATAAAAGAGTTTTCTAACAGTTATTCTTCCAAGACTTCCCTTTGTTTTTAGACAGCTGCACCCCTGGATCCAAACAATTTTCAGCAGATAGTGGTTCTGAACATATTTTCCACAAGATCTATTTCAGTTTAAGAAAGGCCAAGGACAAAGGCAAACGTTGTGGATTAAAGGGTAACCCACCGAAAGGGCAACAGGCAGGGAATGACTAGAGTTGGGTAGTCTAGTTGTAAATCATTTCTTCCTAAACTATAAATCCAGCAAAAGTGGCCTTCAGAGAAAGGAATTCCGTTTTCCCCAGTGAGTTTAAGAGAACTGCCAGATTCCTGAATCCGAACTGAATGTCCAACAGTTTTTATGTCTGAACTTCTAGCACCTGTTCTGGAAAGGCAGGTATGAAGCTATGTATCTGGCTCAACCCACCTGGTTTCTAGGGAAAACATATGGGAAACTATGTGTCAACCAGCCCACTAGCCTTCTTCATTCCTTCAGCAAGCCAAACACTGTACAGGTGGTTTACCTGCACAGGTACCGAATCCTACAAGGACAACTTTATACTGGAACTCATTTAGGTAAAGACTCCCCACTCCCTTACCCCCACCATCAGTCCTTCCAGTTGCCTGTTAAAGCAAGCAGAGAGACACGAGGCACAGGTAAAGAAGACTGAGGGCACCTAGTCGCCCACGCGTGCTGGACACTTCTCCACTTAGCAACCATCGTATTCAGGGGACTCTCCTTCAAGGTCCTAAGAGGTGAAGTGGGAGTCCTCATGTCCAGCAACCCCACCACGGGCCCAGAGTGCACGACCAGCGGCCCCAGTAGGCAGCAGTACCAGGCCGCCCGCAGCAGCCACGCGCCCAGTCCCGGGAGCCCCCTGAGAGGCCTGAGCCGCAGCGCCCACTCTGGGCAGGCAGCGAGCACTCACCCTTCTGTTCTCGAAGGCTAGACAACGACCAGAGCAGCAGCGCCACTGAGGCCAGGAAGCAGAGCTGGCTCAGCAGAAGGTCCCTCCGGCGGCGGCGGCGGCGGTGGGGGCGCGCGCGGTACTCGTCGCCCGGCGGCTGCATCCTAGGGCGGCCGGGCGGCGGCTCCGGAGGGAGTATGGGCGGGCGGCGGCCGCTCCGGTCTCTGGCGGCCGCGGAGGAGCCGGTGGCGGCTGTAGGCAGCCCTGCGCTCAACAACCGCGCGTCCTCGGTGCGCTCCCAGCCGTCCTCCCCTTCTTCCTCCTCCGCGCTGCTGCCCGTCTCTTCGTCGTCGTCCTCGTCGTCGCTATCACTCAGTCCCTCCTCCCCCTCCTCCTCCTCCTCCTGCTCGCCGCTCGTCCGCGCCGCCGCCTCCTGGCACTCGGGGTCCCTCTCTTCCTCGCGCGCCATGGCTCCCACGCTCCGCGCCCGCGCTCGGCCTCGGGCGGCGGCGCGACACAAGCAACCGAGAGGCGGGGGCGACGGTGGAGGAGGAGCGGGGAAGGACCGACGGGAGGTGGGCCTGCCGCTGGCCAAGTCCGCCGGCTGGCCAGGCCACCCCCAGCTGACTTGGCCTCGGCGGCAGCAGGAGCACTCTACGGGCCGTCTCCTACTCCATGGTCCGCCTTGCAGGGAGTCGGGCTGGCCGGAGTCGAGTCGGGGCTGGAGCGCTCCGGAGCCGCTAGCGAGCCGGAACGAGGGCCAGTGCACCGCTTTCCGCAGCCTGCAGCGAAAGCAGTTATTGAGCCCTGGGTGTGCGGATGGTGGTGCCGCCGACTGGGGGAGGTGTGGGCTAGGGCTGTACCCTGGAGGTAATCGGTGCTGACCAGCTGCGGCTGGGAGCGAGAGGTGCGTGGGGTGGGTATGGTTAGGAGCCCTGCGGACTATTCTTCAGTGCGGATGGTGGGAAAGGGGACTGCTCAGAGGTCCCCCTCTGAGAAAGCACACATGCAGCCAACGGGGAGGGTCTCTTCAGAGCTTTCCAGATAGGGAGAGCCACTGGTGCACTTGGCTGCCCATCCACCAGCCTCTCCTCCTCCCGTGGTCCTCCTAGGTTTCCTTCCACTCTTCTTGCAGGGAACCCCCTGTGCGCTAGGCTCTAGACCTGAAACAAACCTCCCCAGAGACAGCTTGACTCGCTGGGGGTGTCCTGGCTCCCCCCTCTGGCTCAGGCTCACACTTCACTCTAAGGATCTTGCTGGACCAAGGCCAATGCTGTTACTGAGAGTAGAATAGCTCATAGTGTCGTGGGGAGATAGCTGGAAAGACCTTGCCAGCTTCAAGAGGGGTTCCTGGTTTTCTTTCTACAAGGAGCATCTGCCTCCCCCATTTTCCTGCTCCTGTCCTAGCCCCTACCCCTACCTCCTACACGAAGTTGTTGGCTGTCAAAGAGCCTGGCCAACCCACAACCCTGTAGAAGGTGCCAGTTTGGAGACAACATAGAGTGATCTCTCCCCAGCAAGTCCTTTTACCAGAACTCCCTTGCCTACCTTGTGCCTCCACTAGGGACTTTGGCAGGGGACAAATTGTTCCCCCAAAGGCCTTTGTGGTTGTACTTTAAACAAGGGGGTTTGTTCCAAAGAGGGTTCCCAGGGAAAGGGTGCCTATCTGGGTTGCTGTCTCCACTGAAATCTAGTTATCCCAGGGAATCTAGCTTCAGTACTTCTGGGAGGAAGCAGGAGAAACCTCTATACAACAGGCTTCTTCTCCACTCCTTGGTCTGGGAGGAACCAGAGTTCAAATATGCCCCCACCTGTGCGTGACCTCCAACCACAGCCTGCGAAATGACCCCTAGAAGCATCTGGAGACAGCAAAGTCATAGCAAAGGAGAAAGCAGGGAATTGTAGGTGGCTTCCTTCCCACAGAGGGGCCAACAAGGACAGGGTGAGTTTTGCTTCCTGGTTGTATCACTTATTTATCCCTGTTCTCAACGTGACTTCTTCCCAGACACAGAGTAACTTTTCAATAGTGCCCTTTGCTTTGGTTACCAGATACTGAAGTTGTTGTTGTTAAGTGCCGTCGAGTTGGTTCCTACCCATAGGGGCCCTGTACAAAGTTTCCGAGGGTGTAAATCTTTACAGGAGTAGAAAGCCTCATCTTTCTCCTGCAGAGCTGCTGGTAGTTTCGAACTGCTGACCTTCAGGTTCGCAGCCCGATTCGTAACCACTACGCTACCAGAGCTCCTTAGATACTGAAGAGGGTTAAAAAATATGTGAGTGCCTCAGGTTGGGGGTTTTACTACTGTCAAGCATTCATACACACAGAAAGGAGCGTATAAGAGCTGAGTAGCTGTCTTTCATTCAACTACCTGGAAAACACAGTCAAAACACTGAATGTAGCATAACTGTGAAAGCTAAAAGGTAAGAGAAGGAATCTATAACTATCTGGATTAGGGGGCAAAGTGTAATAGGTGCAAGGAATTGTATAGCCTACTGATTGGGGTGGATAGGAAGGGAGTCAGAAGAGGAAGGAGGGAAATATCAGGAATTGGTGATTCCTTGAAAATTATCTCAGCACCTACAGTAAGAGAGAAAGAGAGAAAAAGTGCATGCAACCAAACTAACTTCTGGGGCACATAGAAATAATTATTTTAGTTTATATTTGTTTTGACAGGAAAAGAGGTAGATGCTAAAGTCAAGTAGAAAGACCATGAGCAACGAACTGCTACTCTCAGAAGGAACGTGGGGGTCCTGGTCAGTATCCTGATAGCACATCAAGCTTGTTGGGTTCCTCCTCTGTGGAGACGTGCCTAAATTATGGAAGTTCCTCTTTCTCTTACCCCAAGTGACAAGCTTGGGGCTAGAGAAGCTCTCAGATCACTGCTCAGCACCAAGAATAAGAAGAGAAACAGACTCCAGGGGTTCCTCTTCTAAAGAAAACACTGAGTTTTGTCCTATGTGCCCTTTCCCCATCTTTGGAAGCTCCTCCAGGCAACTGAATTTGGAAGGAACCAGAAGTGAAATGATGAAGGTGCTTTTAAATCTCATCAATCCTGAGGTGTCTTTTGCCTTTAACTTCTTTATCTGTTTGTGTTTTACCTCGTATTTCGTGCAAGTAGATTTCGGAAACAAAGTCCTGGGCTGCCTTCAGTCTGAGTAAATGCCTGATTGAAAAAAGTACCACCCTGAGATGTGCGGGGGTCTTCACAAGGCCATGACTGGAGTGTTGCAAGAGCACACTACCTCACCCTCTGGGGGTCACCATTCATGCCCCCCTTTTTTGTTGTTGAGACTTTTTATTGTGAATTGAGTGAAGGTTTACAGAGACGGTCATCAGTTTTCCATTCAAAAATCTTATACTTGTTTCATCTCAGTGAATGAACAAGGCTATCCCTCTTCCTCGCTGAGGTTTTTATTTCTGCTCCACTTTCCTTCCCAACTCTTTTCAACTTTGTTTTTATGTAAATGTTGCTCTTTTGATCTTGAATGGTTGACACATTCTATGGTGAACTTACCTTACGAGTGTTGTTGTACCTGTATGCACCAGTCTTCTGCTTAGCTGAAAGCTGGGCCAGAAGGTGAGTTCCATTTCAGACCTGAAGAGTAACTAAGGGCCTCTAGTCTCTTGCTGTTGTTGTTAAGTGCCATAGAGTCGATCTTGACCCATAGCGACCCTGTGTAGGGTTTCCAAGGAGCTAGTCTCTTATTGACCAGTAAACTTAGTCTTTTTTTTTTTTTTTTATAATTTTGAGTTTTTGTTCCACATTTTCTAGTCCTCTGTCTGGGACCTTCAAATGTGCAAAAGGCCTCTTTGAAGTGTTAAAGAATAAAGGTGTCACTTGGAGGACTAAAGGTACACTTGCCACAAGCCATGATATTTTCAATTATGTCATAGGCATGCAAAAATTGGACAATGAATCAGGAATATAGAAGAATTTATGTCCTTGAGTTATGATGTCGGCAAAGGATATTGAATATGCCATGGACTGCCAAAAGAATACAAAAAATGTGTCTTGGAAGAAGCACAGCTAAAATCCTTTTTTAAAGTACGGATGGAGACACTTCATCTCACAGAGTTTGGACATGTTATCAGTAGAGAACATTCCCTGGAAAAGAGCATTATGCTTGGTAAAGTAGAGGGTCACTAAAAAGAGGAAGCCCCTCAACGAGATGGATTTACACCATGTCATGCCCTCCATTTTTATCTGCTCTAGACATTCCAGTTTCAGTTCCATGTAGAGATTCTGAATCTGATCTGAGCAATAGAAGTGGTTTCTCTTTCTCTTATATCTCCCTTTATGATAAAAAATGAAAAGCTCTGGTTCCTATAAAACCCTTTAAACCAAAAAGGTGAAATATTGACCAATGGGAGAATCGAATGAAATGAACTATCATGGAATATACCCTGATGAGTCCTCACATGTAAAGTTCTCACTTTATGCCTGAAGACTTTAGGTCTCTGTCATTACATTACTCCAAATCATGTTGCTGTTGAGAGCTGCCATCCAGCTGGTTCCTGGTACGGCACCATCTCCATGATTATGGATTGCATGATTGTGATCTAAAGGGTTTTAATTAGCTGGTTTTCCGAGGTAGATCACCAGGCTTCTCTTTCTAGTCTGCCTCAGTATGGAAGCCCTACTGAAATCTGTTCAACATCCTAGCAACAATCAAGCCTCCACTGACAGACATGGTGTTGACACCTGAGGTGCACTGGCCGGGAATCGAACCCTGGTCTTCCACATGGAAGGAGACAATTCTAGCACTGATATGAATGGTATTGAGGAGCTGCTCTTTACTTCCAGACATATGACTCTGCACATGCACACTCACCCAGATTTGGAGCAAACCTGCAATTTCACCAATGACCTGCTGCTGGTGGTGGTGGCGGTAGTATGTCACCTAATCTGTAATGACTCATGTTGTTGTTGTTAAGTGCTGTCGAGTCAGTTCCGACCCTGTAGAGCATTTCTGAGGCTGTAAATATTTCCAGGAGCAGAAAGCCTCATCTTTCTGAAGTGTAGTGAAGAGTGGATTCGAACTACTAGTTACCAGCCTTTCAGTTAGCAGCCAAGCTCATAATCCACCATGCTGCCATTGCTTCTTAAGAAAGACCTGGCAACTCATATTTCTCTCCATTCTTGTTAGCTGTCTCCCCTCATACAGGTAAAGTGACTCCTCCAATCTTTTCCTGAGCTGGCAGTATTCCAAAGGAAGACAAAATCATCACTTGTATGGGAGTCCACCTTCTAGTCATTTTCATAGGCAGGTGGGACTCATGGCCTTTTATGTGTTCCAGACATCATTGGAGTCAAAGGAAACTGGCTTCAACTTTTCATTTTCTTTTTGCCAAACTGTGCGGTTTTGTGGTGATTTTGACTCACTACTTAGATAGAACTATAGATTTCTTTTATTTGTTTTTGTTTTTTTACAGTGGACCTTTGTCTTATTCACAGCTCCCTACTTCCTCCTCCTTCTTCCTCTTTAACATGTTTTATTTGCTTCAATCATATATCCTGAGTCTCTTCTCAAACTATTGTTAAATTTTACTTAAAATTTGTTTTTGTTGTTATTGAGAATATACACAGCAAAACATATACCAATTCAACTATACAATTCAGTGACATTGATACATTCTGTAGGTTTTGCAAACAGGCCCACCCTCCCTGTCTAAGTTATTCCTTCCCCATTAATATAAATTCAGTGGCCCCAATGTTGTTGTCAATTTGGTCCATACTTTTCATACTTGGTTCATACTTTTTAATTTATTGAGGCTCAGCGTGTTGTTGGTATTATTAATTGCCATCAGGTCAGCCCCAAGTCATGGAGACCCCAAGTACAACAGAAGGAAACATTGCTCAGACCAGCACCATCTTTACGACTGCTGGTAAGCTGGAGTCCATTCTAGAAGTAGTTGTTGTCCTTAGGTGCAATAGAGTTGGTTCTAACCCATACCAACCCTGTTTAGGGTTTCCGATGAGCAGCTGATGAGCTTGAGCCACTGACCTGGTGGTTCAAATCGACTTTACAGTCCAGTGCATTAACCTGCTGTGCCACACCAGAACTCCCCATTGACGTATGTACTGTGTCTTTTGAGTGCCTTTCAACCTTGTTGTTGTTCAGTTCTATTGGAATCAGCAACCTGGTGTGGCACTGTGGGTTAATGTGCTGGATTGTAAAGTTGATTTGAACTGCAAGTTTGGCGGTTCAAGCTCACCAGTCAGTCATTCCTCAGAAACCCTATACAGGGTCGCTATGAGTCAGAACTGACTCCACAGCATGTAACAACAAAATCTTTGTAAGAGAAGAAAACCTCCTCTTTCTCCCATGGAGTGGCTGGTGGACTTGAACTACCAACTTTGTTGCTTGCAATCCAGTGTTTATCCTACAGAGCCATGGAGCTCCCTCCTTTCAACCGAGGGAGCTCATTGTCCCCGCACAGTATCAGACAATGCTTTGTTGTGGTATTCACTGACTGATTTTCATAAGCAGATCACGAAGCTTTTCTTCCTAGTCTATCTTAGCGTAGAAGGTCTGCTGAAATCTTTCCATCATGGAAGAACCTTCTGGCACATGAAATACTGGTGGTGTGGCTTCCGGCATCATATTAACATGCAAGCCACCGCAGTTTGACAAACAGAAAGATGACTAGGTGTTTTTCGGTTGAGGTTTTTTGGGAGGTATAATAAACACATAGTAAAATGTATTCAGTCTGAGCATTTGCTTTGATGACCCCTGTGTAGGTTCCAGATAAAGGTAATAGAACATTTCCAGCCCCCTGAAGGCCCCTTATGCCAACCCCCAGGCAATAATTCCAAAGATAACCAGTCTTCTCTCTTCTCACCTCATAGGGCATTTCTGCCTGACCCTGAGATTTAATTAACTGGCACTGTGCTCTATTTCTGTGACATCATCCACTCTGTGGTATGTAGCTATAATTTGTGCTCTTTAGTGCTACTGCGGTGTAGATTGTTTCTATCTGATGCTTCAGTTTCCTCCCAAGTTTGGTGTAGACCAAGAAAAATCAAACTACTGCACAGTCGTTTGTGGAGACAAATGACCTGACTGGCTAATTTCACAAGAAAGTTCAGTCAAAATTGAAACCATCATCAATGCGTCTTAAACCTGTTACACTGCATAAAGAGGGCAGAACAACAGATCAACTGACCAACTTTTGGGAGTTGAGCTTTTAGAGTCAAGAATAAAAGAATCACTAAGACTATGTATAAGGAGCTCTGGTAGCGTAGTGGTTACAAATCGGGCTGCGAACCTTAAGGTCAGCGGTTCGAAACTACCAGCCGCTCCACGGGAGAAAGATCAGGCTTTCTACTCCCGTAAAGATTTACACCCTCGGAAACCCTGTACAGGGTCGCTATGGGTCGGAACTGACTCAACGGCACTTAACAAAAACAACAAAAGACTATGTATGTGGCATCAGGACTGGAGGAAAACTCATTAACAACCCACGATTTGCAAATGTACAATCTTGCTTGCTGAAAGCAAAGAGGACTTAAAATACATACTCATGAAGGTCGTCAAAGGCCTTAGATATGGGTTGCATCTCAATGTAAAGAAAACAAAAATCCTCACCACTGGACTAATAAATAACATCAAGATAAATGGAGAAAAGATTGAAGTTGTCAAAGACTTCATTTTGCTTGAATCTACAATCAATAGTCATGGAAGCAGCAGTCTAGACATCAAACTACATGTTGAATTAGATAAATCTGCTGCACAAGACCTCTTTAAAGTGTTCAAGAGCAAAGATATCAGCTTGAGGACTAAGGTGAACCTGACCCAAGCCATGGTATTTTCAATAACCTCATACGCATGCCAAAGTTCAAGAAAAATGAAGTCTTTGACAACTTCAATAAATGACGACTGTAGAAGAACTGATGCATTTGAGTTCTGGTGTTGGAGAAGAATATGAAAAGTACCATGGACTTCCAGAAGAGCAAACAAATCTGTGTTGGAAGAAGTACAACCAGAATGCTCCTTAGAAGTCAGGATGGCCAGACTTCAATTATCATACTTCAGACATATTGTCAGGAGGGACCAGTCCCTGGAGAATGACATCATGCATGGTAAAGTGGAGGGTCAGTGAAAAATAAGAAGACCCCCAACTAGATGAATTGGCAGAGTGGCAGCAACAATTGTGAAATTGGCAAAGGACTGGGCAGTGTTTCATTCTGTTGTGCGTAAGGTCACTATGAGTTGGTATCAACTCAACAACACCTAACAACAACAACAAGAAGACTGTACATAAATTTTGAAAGCAACTATTAATTGAAAAAGTCAGTACAACTCATTTTCTGTGCAAATTTTCCAGACCTTATTCTTCTACATGAAAGGGAACTAGAACAATTATCATCAGTGAAGAGTGCACCCAATCTCCAGCAGAAACACGGAGCATCCTGGTGGGCATGAAAAGTCCCTAAGGATCGTGTCAGAAAGGCTGATTTGCAACCTTGATGAGGAATGGGACTCAGAAGGTCTGCGATGAGTGCTGGAAACCTGCCTTACTAACATGTTCAGAAATGCTTATATATTAAGGTTTGATATCTTGTTCCAGAGGAGTCCCCGAGTGGTGCTAACAGTTAATACAACAAAGAGGCTGGAGGTTCATGCCCACTCAGAGGTATCGCAGAAGAAAAACCTAAAAATCTACTTATGAAAAATCAGCCATTGAAATTCCTTTAAAACCTAGTTCTTCTCTGACACACATGGGATCACTATATGAATTAGAGTGAAGTCCACTGCAAATGGTTTGGTTTGGTTTTGGTTCCAGATAAAGGGCCAATTTATAATGCATTTTTGGTTGCTCTTGAAGCACAAATCTTAAAAGGAAAAATATTAGATGCTTTATGCCAATATTTTTAATTGACTTGTTTTGAATGCTTGTAAGAGACTAAGCAAACACACAATGTATCTGCAGCTATCTCTTGTTTCACACAAGTACAATTTTTAAATGACTCCTATAAAAATAATTCAGAGCAATAAAATAATAGAGGGATTAAAATTTAAGTCCTTGCTGACAAAAGCATTTACAATTTGAGCAATTGTCTTATTCTATCAGAATTATTCAGAAAGAAAACATGTAAACTCTGTTAATTTTATTTTGTCTTTGTAAACTTGGGCAGACAGGATGCCAAATGTGGCAAAGGAGCCCAGAGAAGAGCCCCGAGGGTTTATTTTGGTTAACAGAAGTATTAGGCTTAGAGATCTCATGTTTTTAAATAAAGAAAATAGACCTTCAATTTAAAAAAAATTGAAACCTAATCCTAATAGACCATGATGTACCCTTAAGTAAAAAAAGGCACGTTGCAATGTGATCTGGATAATTCCATTTTTGTAATGCTATGTACAAAATCCTTTTGTACGGAGCTCTATGTGCATGCATGTGTCTGTGCGATTTTTGATGGTTAGCAAAAGTTAGATGTGGAGGTAGAGTTGCAGGTTTGGGGTTAATGAATGAAGAGAAACTTTTACTTTTTATTTTATACAATTTTATATTTTTAGAATTATTCTTCGGTTCAGCATGTTCCCTCTTTTTTTATTATTTTAAAAAAAATACAAGAAAAATTAAAAGAATCTGTTCATGTGTAAGTAGTTAAGACAAGTTGACTTAAATTAAAGGAATTGTCATGGTTTGAGTGTTGGCAGGACTGAGCAAAAGGCTAGGTCAGTCCAGGCCTTCCTTCCAATGAGAGCCATTCTCCCCAGAGTTCCTTAGTGCCCTGTGTTCCCAAGACTTGCTTCGGTGGAACCCTAACAGGGCAGGGCAAGCCGCAGCCCACTCAGGTGATGAGCTTTCATTAGTGAGAGCAGGAAGCTGGTCGTCTGAATCTAAGTTGGTCACAGAGCTTAGGTGTACTCCTTTTCTTCCCTGCACCTTATTTTCCTCTTGGATGAGAAAGTCCACAAATCTCCTCAGAGGGATTTTTTGCAGAAATGAAGCATTTTGAAAACACAGACACTCAAAAGAAATAGATCTGAAAGTCAGTTTACTTTCCCCATCTTAGACAGCCCTGTGTTATCCCAGTGATGCCCCAATCAAAAGCCACCACCTGTAGAATCCACTTCAAGTGTAAACAAGAGACCCAGATGTCCTGAGGTCAGCTTCTGAAGCAGTGGGATGGCCTTGCCATATTACAGGACTGCACTGCCTTCCCTAGGGATGACTAGAGGTCCTCCCATCTAGAGCTTGACTGGTCCTGCCTCTTCTGGTTTCCTGGGTCCAGGAGAGACTTCAACCTTGAAAAGCTGTGGTGGTGCGCCCCCTGGTGGCAGAGATAAGCATCCTCCTGGGCATTTCTGTCTACTCAAAAAGTAGTACAATTCTTGCCTTCCACAACTGCGGCCCAGGTTTGAATTCTAGTCAATGCACTTCTTAGGCGGTCACCACCCATCTGTGGGTGGAGACTTGCATGTTGCCATGAGGCTGGTCAGGTTTCAGTGGCACTTGCAGATTAATACAAACTAGGAGGAAAGGCCAATGAAAACCCTATGAGTCACAAGAATCCTGTTGTGCATGGGCTTGCCATGGGTCAAGGACTTACTTGAAGACAACTATAAACAACTACCTCCCTATGACTGATTCTGCTTACTTTCACAATGAATCCACAGTCTGGTTTGCCAACTTCTACAATCAGATTGATTTGTATATCACACACTTCCTGTCTCGGGTCTGTTTCATTGCAGATATGTTCTGAAATTTTTATTATTATCTACACTGTTTTTGGTTACGAATCGGGCTGTGAACCTTAAGGTCAGCAGTTTGAAACTACCAGCTGTTCCGCGGGAGAAAGATGAGGCTTTCTGATTCCGTAAAGATTTACAGCCTCAGAAATCCTGTACAGGGTCGCTATGAGTCGGAACCAACTCCACGGCACATAACAACAAAAACAAACTATTTTCGTATTATTTACATACAAGATAGATTTTTTTTTTTAAGTTTTTATTGTGAGGTTTACATGAGAGAACATCAGCTTACACTTATCCTATCGTATTTTGTTTCATTTCAATGATTTTTCAATCCCCTCCATGCATCATCAAATAACCAAAGGGTACACCACACAGGCCTGCTCCCCGGCTACCAGCACACAGCCCCTCTCCCTCCCTGAGTCCAGTGTCCCCAGCCGCTCCATCTGTCCACGTCATTGTCTACAAGACAGATTTTTAAATTTCATGGAAAAATGGAATGAAAAGATTATGAATTTTTTTCCATGAACTTTTTGAAGCCTCCTTATATTTCTCTTGGGTAAAATTAAAGCCTTTTATCAGGATTTAATGCAGGATGCATCCCCTAGCATTTATTTTTTAGGCATTTAGGTCGTTGCTCCTCAAAACACGGTCCCCTGGACCAGCAGTGTGGGTCTTCCCTGGTTGCTTGTGAGGGATGCAGAATCTCAGGCCCTGCCCCAAAACAACTTAATCAGAATCTGCATTTTAGCAAGATCACAGAGGGATTCTAAAGCACATTAAAAATTAAGAAGCTTGGTTTTACTCTGAGATAAGATGACTAGAACTTCACAACTATCCATAAGGCAAACTATACGGTTATAACACTCAAGATTGCTATATCATTTATTTTTCAATGTTCACTCTTTCACTTGCTTTTTGTTGTTGTTGTTGTTAAGTGCTATTGCGTTGGTTCCTACTCATAGTGATCCTGTATAGGGTTTCCGAGGAGCAGCTGGTGAATTTGAACCGCAGGCTTTGCGGTTCAAATCAACTTTGCGGTCTAGTGCTTTATCCTACAGTGCCCCATGTTAGCACCTCTTGTAAGATCAGCACTGGACTGCAAACTATAAGGTCTGTGGTTCAAACCCACCAGCTGCTCCTCAGAAACCCTAAAAAGGGTCGCTATGAGTCAGATTTGACTGGATGCAACAACAACAAATATAGGAAACAAAAAAATCCAAAGTTCTAGTGTTTATGTAAATAAAGTACTCTATGAGTAATATATTATGAAATCCCCAAGGTATAAGAATTACAGCTAACAGCATCAAACATTTTGCTGTGAATAGCTTGGAACTTTATTCGAGATAATACCTAGAAAAAGAATTTCTGTTATACCCTATTTCAATTGTAAACTATGCTATTTCAAAAATACCACCAGTGTATAATTCATTAAATGGAAAACAGGGTGCAAAGTACATTTTTAAAAAACAGCATGAGAATTTTACAATACAACCCTGCACTGAAATAATTCTATTTATTCCCTCCTCCAATTTTTCCATCTATACTGTTGTTGTTGTTGTTAAGTACCTCTGAGTCAGTTTCAAGTGATAGCAATCTCATATAGGGTTTCTGAGGAGGGACTGGTGGGTTTGAATTACTGACCTTCCAGTAAGCAGTACAGTGTTTATCCTACAAAGCCACACCAGGACTCGCATCTATATTCTGAATTCAAAGACAAGGGTTAAGTTAAAAAATATTACTTCAAAATCATAGAAACCTATGTTAAACAACAACATCAAAATGTGTAGCTATTGTTTCTCAACATGGTCTTCATCTAGATCTATATATTTCCTAGAGTGATGTTTCTATCATTCCAATCCTTCTCTGAAGAATTCTGCACCCTTGAGAGATTCAAATCACATGCCTTTCAAATGCTCTGAGTTCTGGGAACACAAAGGAGTCTGAAGGGGCAAGATCATGGCTGAAGCGTGGATGGGGTAAGGTTTCCTAAAAAAATTCTCTTGGTATCCTCGAAGAACGAGCAGGTGTATTGTCATAATGAAATATATATATATGTATATATCCAATGCAACATTCTGGGCCTTTTCCTTACCAATGCAGTTTTCAATCTTCTGAAAATTTCTTCATAATAATAAGTCTCTATGATAATCCAGTGTCCTTTGAGAAAATCTATCAAGGTGATTACTTGGGAGTTCCTAGAAAGCAGATGCCAAACTCTTCTGAGCTGACCTTGCTGCCTTGAAATTAATTGACTCAGCAGATCCCTTTAGAAGTTACTGTTTTGAGTAGACCATCTTCTTCTTCTTTTTTCTTTCTTTTTTTTTTTTTTAAAGGCACCCTAATGAGCTCTGGTAGCATAGTGGTTACTAATAGGGCTGCGAACCTTAAGGTCAGCTGTTCGAAACTACCAGCTGCTCCACAGGAGAAAGATGAGGCTTTCTGCTCCTGTAAAGATGTACAGCCTCGAAAACCCTGTACAGGGTCACTATGAGTCGGAACCAATTCGTCAGCACTTAACAATAAATAAGACTAAGACAAATGTAACACTAAGAGATTTTGTCTGCAGTCATCCACAACTAGAAGGAACATGTTTAAACACATTTTTCTTGGAATGAATCTGTGCATGCAAGAATCAGAATCCTATTAGCAATACTTTTAGATTTACCTTGTAAAACAAATTCTCAAAAGAATATTTTATCTAAAAATCTCTGGATTTAGTTAGATGAGAAAAGTTATCAAAAGAATGAAAACATTATCATCAATGAAAAAATAGGGACAAATTTAAGGGCTCTAATAAAGGGCACCACCACTGATCTGTCAGTTTGTCCAACTGTGGTGGCTTGTGAGTTGCCGTGATTCTGAAAGTTATGCCACCGGTATTTTAAATACCAGCAGCGTCACCCATGGTGGATAGGTTTCAGATCAGCTTCCAGATGAAGACAGACTAGGAAGAAAGAGTGATGAACTATTTCCAAATATTTAGTCACAGAAAACCTTATAAATAGCAGAGAAACACTGTCAGATATAGTGCCAGAAAATGAGCCCCTCAGGCTGGAAGGCACTCAAAATGCGACTGAGGAAGAGCTGCCTCCTCAAAGTAGAGTTGACCATGATGACATGAATGAAGTAAAGCCCATGGAATAAAAGCCCGTGGGACATTCATTTGCTGATGGGGCACAACTCAAAATAAAGAGAAACACCTGTAAACATCCATTGAAAATTGGAACACAGAATGAATGAAATATGAATCTACGAAAATTGTACGTTGTCAAAAATGAAATGGAACGAATAAACATCTATATCTTAGGCATTAGTGAGCTGAAATGAACTGGTATTGGCCATTTTGAATCTGACAACTGCATGGTTTACTATGCCGTGAATGGCAAAATGAAGAGGAATGGTGTTGCATTCATTGTCACAAAGAACATATCCAGATCAGTCATGAGGTACAACGCTGTCTGTGATGGGATAATATCCATGCGCCTACAGGGACCCGACTCGATGGCACTTAACAACAACAACAACAGGGAAGCCCAGTTAATACCACTTATATTCAAATTTACACACCAACCATTAAAGTCAGTGAGGATAAAAATAGAAGAATTCTACCAACTTCTTCAATCTGAAATTGATCAAGCATGCAATCAAGATTTATTGATCATTACTGGTAATTAGAATGCAAAGGTTAGGAGCAAAGAGGAAGGATCAGTAGTTGGAACATATGGCCTTGGTGATAGAAATGATGCAGGAGAACACATGATAGAATTCTGCAAAACCAATGATTTGTTCATTTCAAATACCTTCTTTAGACACATAAGAGACAACTATACACATGGACCTCACCAGTTGGAATACATAGAAATCAAATTGACTACATCTGCGGAAAGAGACAATGGAAAAGCTCCATATCATCAGTCAAAACAAGGCCAAAGTTAGACCATTACTCGTAGGCAAATTCAAACTGAAGCTGAAGAAAATGAAAACAAGTCCACGACAGCCAAAAAATGACCTTCAATATATCCCACCTGTATCTAGAGATCATCTGAAGAACAGATTTGATACATTAAACACTAAAGAC
>NW_006408557.1:8545200-8546825 GCF_000296735.1 Chrysochloris asiatica | reverse complement strand
GTCTTCCAAATTTCTTGGCAGAGATGTGTGAGTGCCTCCTGTGCCGCCTCACTTTCTTGAAAGATTTCAATTTTTATTCCATCAATTCTTGGTGCCTTGTTCTTTGCCAATTCCTTCAGTGCACCTTGGACTTCCTCCTTCAGTATCATTGGCTCTTGATATTATGCTGAGTGAAATTAGTCAGTCATAAAAAGGACAAATATTGCATAAGACCATTATTGTAAAAGCTTAAGAAAAGATATCCATACTAAAAATTTTTAAAGTTTTTGTTGGTTACCAGGGGCAGGAGGGAGGGGACAGTAGAGCACATGTTAGGGATAGCCACATCATAGCTCAGTTGTTAGGAAAGGCAATATACAAGGAAAAGGAGGGCAATACACAAGGGGTAGGGGTAGAAGAACAAGGAAAATAGGGAACACTTAGGCAGGTTTGCATGGGCTAAATGGAACAGAGGTAAATAATGATGTATATTCAACCTTGGAACAACAGGGCTCTGTGATACAGGGAGCAAGGTATTGTCTGATAGGTAAAGGAGTGGAGATTATGTTAAGATGCTTGACTGTCTTATGGATATTGGTTTTCCTTGCCTACTATTGTAAAATATACACTTGAGTGGGATAGAAAGGAATATCGGAAAACATGAGTACAGAAAGCTTGTAAACCTGTCTTCAGCCTGTAACTGATTGGAATACCCAAAAGGGGTTCTAGAACTTGTCAAGGCTTCTTATTTTACCTTTGTAGTATATAGGACCTTAGGTGGAATCCTGAGCCTTATCCAGAACCTCCTGAAGTGGGATGTTCCCACTTGAAAGGACATGCAGACCAGCCTGGAACAGCTAGAGGAACAGAAGATACTTCTTGAAAGAAAGAAAACAGAAAAGAATGAGAGTCAAAGTCTGAGTATCCTCACTTCTAAGTAGCATTCTGGGCTGTATTTCTTTAAAGACAGATTTGTTTCTTCTGGCAGCCTATGATACTTTCAGTATTCTTCACCAACACTATAAATTCAAATGCATTGATTCTTCTACAGTCTTCCTTACTCAGTGTCCAAGTTTCATATGCATATGAGGTGATTCAAAATACCTTACCTTGCATACAATATACAGTACATCATTTGATTTCATGACTGCTGATTTCATGAATGTTAATGGTGGATACAAGGAAACTGAAATCTTTGACAACACCAATCTTTTATCCATATATCATGATGTCATTTATAGGTCCGTTTGTGAGTATTTTTGTTTTGGGTTTTGTTTTTTTTACATTGAGGTGCAATCCATACTAAATGCAATCCACACAAATATTCTTTTATCTTCATCAATAAGCATTTCAAGCTATCTTCTCTTCCAGCAAGTAAGACATGTCATCTGCTTATCACACATTGCTAATGAGTCTTCTTCTAATCCTAATGCCATGTAATTCTTCATCAAATTCAATTTCTCAGATTCTTTGCTCAGCATACAGATTAAATAAGTATGGTAAAAGGATACAACCCTGGTGTACACCTTTCCTGATTTTAATCCATTCAGTATCCCCTTTTTCTTTTTATTTTTTTTTTCGCATCTCTATTTCTTGTTTTGTTTTGTTTCCAAAGGACCTTTTTATTTTATTTTTATTATTTTTTT
>NW_006408557.1:8536902-8544843 GCF_000296735.1 Chrysochloris asiatica | reverse complement strand
CAGTCCCTTTCCCTCTCTGGGTCCAAAGTCCCCAGCCACTTCATCACTGCACGTCATCGTCTCTGTCTCTATCTCAGGCATCTCTGTTTCTCTGGTAGGGTCCTGCTACCCCTTGTTCTTTTTAAACGACTGCCTCATAGTCTGTGTACAGGCTCTTCTTGAGCACCATTAATTGTTCTGGAATACCCATTCTTTGCAATGTTATCCATAGTTTCTTATGATTCACACAGCAGAATGTTTTTGCATTGGATCACAAGTGTCTATCTTTTTGGTTTTCTCTGTTTTCAGCCAAGATCCTTTTGACATTAACGGTGGTATCCTTAGTTCTCTGTCGTGTTCTGAATCTGGCTGGAATTTCTGGCAGTTCCCTGTTGATGTACAACTCTCTGTTGTTTTTTGATTATCTCCATTAAAATTTTACTTGCATGAGACATTAACGATATTGTTAGATGATTTCAACATTCTATTGGTTGACCTTTCTTTAGAATGGGCACAAATATGAATCTCTTCCAATCTGTTGGCCAGGTTGTCTTCCAAATTTCTTCCAATCTGTTGGCCTGGCTGTCTTCCAAATTTCTTGGCATAATCAAAGCAA
The DNA here is from genome assembly GCF_000296735.1 of Chrysochloris asiatica. Taxonomy (NCBI): domain Eukaryota; kingdom Metazoa; phylum Chordata; class Mammalia; order Afrosoricida; family Chrysochloridae; genus Chrysochloris; species Chrysochloris asiatica. Next base: position 8,544,248 of record NW_006408557.1, on the reverse strand, counting down.
TGCCTCCAGCACTACATCAGTTTGTTGAAACATTTCCATCTGTATTCCAACAATTCTGGAGTCTTATTTTTCACCAATACTTTCAAATACTTTCAATGCAGCTTGGACTTCTACCTTAAATCCCAGCATATGGTACCACTTGAAATGACTTAGCATCAACCAATTCTTTTTGGTATAGTGACTCTGTGTATTCCTTTCATCTTCTTTTGATGCTTTCTACACCATTCAATGGGTCCTGGTGTGGCGCTGTGGGTTAATGTGCCAGACTGCAAAGTTGTTTGAACTGCAAGTTGGTGGTTCAAGCTCACCAGCTGCTCCTTGGAAACCCTATACAGGGTTGCTATGGGTCGCAATCGACTCGATGGCACTTGACAACAACAACAACACCATTCAATACTTTGCCCATGATGTTGTTGGTGTTAGGTACCATAGAGTCAGCTCTGACTCATAGCGATCCTATGCACAACAGAACATAACACTGCCTGGTCCTGCGCCATACTTACACTTGAGTCTGTTGCTGCTGCCACTGTGTCATTCCATTCTTTGAAGGTCTTCCTATTTTTTGATGACCCATCACTTTATCAAGCATAATGTCATTCTCCAGGGAATGATCCCTCTTGATAACATGTCTGAAGTGTGAAAGTGCAAGTCTTGCCATCCTGGATTCTAAAGAGTATTCTGGCTTTGCTTGCTCTTCTGGAAGTCCATGGCACTTTTAATATTCTTCTCCAACACCATAACTCAAATGCATCAATTCTTCTATGGTCTTCCTTATTTGTTGTTCAACTTTCAGATGCCCATAGAATCCTTCAATATTTCAAGTCAAGGCTTGAATTTTTTCTTCAGTTCTTTCAGCTTTACAAATGCTGAAGAAGTTCTTCCCTTTTAGTTTTCCAACTCCAGGTCTTTGCACATATCATTATAATATTTGACTCTGCCTCTGGACCTGCCCTTAGAAATTTCCTATTCAACTCTTTACCACCTCATTTCTTCCAGTTGTTTTTTCTTTTCTATGCTCAAGAGCAAGTTTCAGAGTCTCTCTGACATCCTTTTTTATCTTTTCTTTCTTTCCTGTCTTTTTAATGATCTTTTGCTTTCTTCATGGATGATGCTTTCGATGGCATCCTACAAATCTTCTGGTTTTCAGTCATTAATGTCTAACTATTAAATCTGTTCTTGAGATGGTCTTTAATTTCAGTTGGGATATATTCAAGGTCATATATTGGCTCTCATGGATGTGTTTTAATTTTCTTCAGCTTCAGCCTGAACTTGCATTTGAGCAATTGATGGTCTAGTCCAGTCTGCCCTGGTCTTATTTTTGCTGATGATTTTGAGTCTTTCCTTTGTCTCTTCCCACAGATGTAATCAATTTGATTCTATCTGGTGAGCTCAATGTGTATATTCACCATTTACGTTGTTGAAGAAAGGTATTTACAATGAATAAGTCATTCTTCTTGCAAAATTCTATCATGTGATCTCAGCATCATTTCTATCACCAAGTCCATATTTTCCAACTACTAGTCTTTTTTCTGTGTTTCCAAATTTCACATTCAAATCACCACTAATTATCAATGTATTTTGATTGCACATTTGATAAATTACAAACTGAAGAAGTTGGTAGAATTCTTCAATTTCATCATCATTACTTCTAATGACTGGTGCATAAATCTCAGTAATAGTGGTATTAACTGATATTCCTTGTAGACTATGGATATCACCCTATCATAGAAATATTGCACTTCAAGACTGATACAGAAATACTCTCTCTGACAATTAATGCTATGCCATTTCTCTTCAATTTGTCATTCCCAACATAGTATACCATATTCAAACTGTCAAATACCAGTTCATTTCAGCTCACTGATGCCTAGGGTATTATTGATCTTTCTGCACTCCATTTCATTTTTGATGAATTCCAGTTTCCCTAGATTCAAATTTCATACACTACACATTCTGATTTTTAATGGGTGTTTGCAATTGTTTCTTCCCATTTTGAATTTTGCCTCATCAGCAAATGAAGGTCTCAAAAGCTTTGCTCCATTCATGTCACTTAGATCATCAGTTCTACTTTGAGACAGTAGCTCTTCCCTAGTCATATATTGATTGCTTTCCTACCTGAGAAGCTCATCTTCCAGCACTGTATCAGACAGTGTTTCTCTGCTATTCATATGGTTTTCAGAGGTTAACCATACAGGAGAGGTCCACCTCTCCTTCTTATTATCATCTGGAAACTCCATTGAAACTTGTCTATCATGGGTAAACCTGTTGACATTTGGAACACTAGTAGCATACTTTCAGCATCACACAAGGCATGCACATGAATGTTGGAGTGAAATTTCACTAGAGGAGCTCAACGGAATATTTGTGAAGGCAGAAGAAACAGTGGATATGAAGATAGATCAATTGAGATTGCCTGGTCTTAGTAGCATAATGAAAAGAATGAAGACAAATGAATAGTCTCTGAGTGCCTATCCATATCTCATCTGGCTTTTAAGACCATAATAAGTCTCTCTTTCATGAATTCTGACTACTCAATGTCTACAGTTCTAACTATTTGTACATTGTTTTTTTTTTTTAATTTTTTTAATCTCAGTCTTTAAAGCTACCTTTTTTTTTTTTCTCCTATGAAACTTTTAAAGACACACCTGTCAGTATTTGGATTAGAAACTCAATAGTGGCAGAGGCCACATCTTACTACTAATAATGTCGAGGTAGTCCCTGGCTTATGATACGGTTTCATTATAATGAACTATACTTACAACTTAACTGTGTAGCTGAAATATTGTATCTTCCTAGGAAGATGCATAAAAGGGCTATGACAAAAAATTTGCTGAGTTATGTGAACATGCTCCAAGCATTTGATCAGGATAATATTATGGAGAAAAGCAGTAGATAAACCATCCATATGGCAAGAATGCTGACTTTATAATTGGATGTCACCTATGTGGAACAAACCATAGATTGTGAATAAGGGAAATTGATAGATTAGGGCTTCATAGATTTTAAAGAGCAAAGATGCTGAAGAATAAAGAGCAAGGAGGAAAAGGAATGAGAGAAATTGTCAAAAAAATTTTATAGTGAAAGGATTAGCTAGAGTTGTTTTTTATTTTGTTTTCTAAACTCTATCAGGGGCTTTGGAGTTCTGGTGTGGTGCTGTGGGTTAATGCACTGGACTGCAAGGTTGGTTTGAACCATAAGGTCGGTGGTTCAAGCTCACCAGCTGGTCCTAGGAAACCCTATACAAGTTCGCTATGGGTTGGAACCGACTCAATGGCACTTAATAACAAATCAGGGACTTCAGTTGCTTGAAGACATGGATCCAAATGCTGATCACTTTGCTAATGTCAATAGATAGATTCAGGAAACAGCGAAATGCTACCATGAAATATATGAAGTATGAAGAAAGAAAAGGATCATATGGACAACTCATACTAATTTTTTACTAGAAATGATATTGTCACATTCAGGGATAATCCAGATGATCTAGAACCTTCCACAAGTAGAGTTGTTACTGCAACTGACAAAATGTCAATGTCATCCAACTGTTCTTCATCATTGGAATACATTTTTATAATTTGTGTAGCTTTTACGTATGTATGCATTTTGTTTTGTATGGGTCACTATGAGTCGGAACCTACTCAATAGCACCTAACAACATATATTAAAATATATCTGTAAGTTTATATATAATGTTTACAACCCCCAGAGACATATGATCAAATTTATGAAAATGTTATTAAATGAAAGGCAATAAGAAAGAAAATTTTAAAAAATAATAAAATAAATGGAAAAAGAAACAACAATACTCAACTTCTTACATCAGAATCGACCTATCACAGAGCTGTAAGAAGGAACTTCTTCTTGAGTCAGGGACTACCTGTATAAGAATTTTGAGTGATTTTTATATATCAGATACTATACAGTAGGCACTTTACATATATTATGTTTAGATTAATAATAATACAAGATAGTATTTAGTAAAACATTTTCTACATACAGACTTTCTCAGATTAATTTCACTCAAAACTTAGCAAAAAAAATTATTTAAAAAGCAAAAACAAAACCTGGGTGATAAGAACTATTATGATTGATGTGGAAGTGTGCCAAAGTCCTACAGCTAGTAAATGGTGGTGCAGGGATTCAAATCCAAACCTGCCTAACTTCAGAGCCCAGGCATCCATCTAACCATTAGACCATAGTGCATCCAAGTGCATTTTTTTTCTATCCTCCAGATAATATCTCTTGTATGAAAGGTAGCAAAAAAAAAAAAAAAAAATCCCTGATTGACTCTTTTTAGAACAAAATATTTCCAGCTGTTCTATAATTCTGAAATAGCTCTAATTAGCATTAACATACCTCTGAGATCTGTGTTAAATCCAAGAAGTTCACTGCCATAAATTAGCTGCATCTGAGTGTGTGATATGCTACATGAAATGAGCTGCAGCAGAGAACATTCTTCTGAAGGCAACAGATTTGACTCTTGCCTTCAAGGAGATCATGGTATCAGTTCAAACAGCCAAAGGGAACAATTGCTTCTTCTTAATAGAACAATTCAGGATTGTAAACAAATAAAAATAAGTATTTATAATGTGAGACAGTGGGGAGAGGGGAGAGCAAAACAACCCATTAATTTTGCAAAAGTAGACTTGAGTTTGAAAATAATTTCTGTCACAACTCCTCTTACCACTTGGAGAACATTTCTTAACTTCTCTGAGCCTTGGTTTTCTCATCCATTCAATGAAACAATGCAGGTAAATGACTCATGTTAGTGGGAATTGAATAAATATATATTCTCCTGCTTTCATGTGAAAGATGCTATAATTTTAGGAATTACATGTTGTAGTGGAAAGTATGTAACCTTCAATTAGATGGAAAATCTTGGCTGGGATCCACATTGTCCCCTTATCCTAGAAAATTATGCAATTTGTCTGAACATCGATATCCTTCCTTTTTTTACTTGGTAAGTGCATTTTGAGAATCTAATATGTTCCAGGCATAAAACTAAGCAACAGGAGAGACAAGATAGACACAGCCATCCTCAAGGGACTTGCAGTCCTTGTCTTTAACAGTTACTTATATTAATTTAATTGTGTCCCCAAGAAAGAAATGTTGAAATCATAAACCTTGGTATATATGAATGTGATAATTTTGGGTAGATCTTTGAAGATGTCATCAGTTATCATGAGGACATATTGGAGCAGTGTTGGCCTTAATCCAGTCTATGTGGAGTCCTTACAAAGCCAGAGAAGAGACACAGAGGCAGACAGATGAAGAATAATAAAGTGAAGGTTCAGATACAAACCAAGGAATGGGGCTACCAGTAGCTGGGACCCATGTGAAAGGATCTTCATCCAGAGAATTTAAAGGAGCATGGCTGGACCAACACATTGATTTGGATGGCCAGTCTCCAGAACTGACACAATACATTTCTGCCCTTATATGCCAGTTAGCGGTATTTTGTTATGACAGCCCTAGGAAACGAATGCAGATAAAATCATAGTCCCCTTGAAGGACAAGAGACATTGTGAATCACAATGCTTGGGACATAGTAGCTCAGTTCATGGAAGATATTGCACTGCATGCAAACCCAGTCTATGAAATGTGAACAAATGTCAAATAAAGAGCCTGGAGTCTGTATTAGTTTCCTATTGCTGTTGTAACAAATTATCATAACCTAGTGACTTAAACAACAAAAATATATCATCATATAGTTCTATTGTCAAATATCTAACATGAGTCTCAATGGGCTAAAATCAAAGTGTCAAGACTGTTTGTAGGTAAGACTGATTAAGAATCCATTTTCCTGCCTCTTCCAACTTCGGCCAAAATTTATAACATCATTTGCAGGCCATACAGAATTATTGACTTAAAAATTATCCTGCTATATTTGGACAAACATAGCATGTGATTGCTAGAACTGCAGTTACCTCATCAGGGTCAGACCAAATGATTTCCTGGGCCTTACATGGCTCATGGGCCAGATGTTCCCCACTTCTGTTCTAGGGGCTGCCTGCATTTTTTGTCTGATGTCCCCCTCCTCCAGTTTTAGAGCCAATAATGTTACATCTCACTGATCACACCTGTGAAGGGTGTTCTTTTTTTAAGTTTTCATGAGTGGAGTAGGTCCTTCCAGATAATTTAGAAGAGTCTATGTCATGACCCTTAACCTTAATCATACCTGCAAAGTCCATTTTTCTATTAAAGATAATATTCACATGTTTCAGGATCTAGGTTATCTTTGGCGGGGGCATCATTGTTGACGTTAGATGGATCTTGACTGAAAGCAAAGAACACCAGAGAGATGTTTACTTGTGTTTTATGACCATGTTAAGGCATTTGACTGTGTGGATCATAACAAACTATGGATAACTTTACAAAGAATGAGTATTTCAGAGCACTTAATTGTGCTCATAAGGAACTTGTATACGTAAACCATGAGGCAGTTGTTTGAACAGAACAAGGAGGTACTGGATGGTTTAAAATCAGGAAAGCTGTGTGCCAGAGTTGTATCCTTTCACTGTATTTATTTAATCTGTATGCTGAACAATTAATATGAGAAGCTGAATTGTATGCAGAAAAATGTGGCATCAGGATTAAAGGAAGATTCAGTTACAACCAGTGATATGCAGATGACACAATCTTGCTTGCTGAAAGCAAAAAGGATTTGAAATGCTGACTAATAAAGATCAAAGACTATAATCTTTAGTGTGGATTGCACCTCAATATAAAGAAAACAAAAATTCTCACATCAGGACCAATAAATAGTAACATAAATGGAGAAAGGACCAAAGTTGTCAAAAACTTCATTTTGCTTGGATCCACCATCAGCACTCATGAAAGCAGCAGTCAAGAAATCAAATGATGGATTGCATTAGGCAAATTTGTAAAGTGTCAAAGAACAAAGATGTCGCTTTGATTTCTTTGAGGTTACCATACAATTTACTAACCTTTTCTTCTATTTGAGACAGTCTATTTGATCCTGCAATCTACCTGACTTCCTCACCACCTGGATCTCTGTTCCTATATTTCCCCTTCCTTAACATTGTTATTATTTTGCTCTTTGACTGACCTCCCAGGTCCTCTGAATTTGTTGTTGTCATTTTGTTCTAGTCTAGACTCTTCTATCTGTCAACTGGGTTCCAGGTGGTGTTGCCACATGTGTCAATCTCTGGTTGTTGTCTGTTCATATTGGTTTTCAGTCCAAAGAACTCCCTTTAGGATGTTTTAAAGCACTGGATTGGCTTTGACAAAGTCTTTTAGCTTCTGTTTATCCTGGAATGTTTTGATTGCACTGTCATATTTTATTGACAGCTTTGCTGGGTAGATGATTCTTGGTTGGCAGTTTT
>NW_006408557.1:8533179-8536802 GCF_000296735.1 Chrysochloris asiatica | reverse complement strand
TTGCCTTTGTAAATAACACTTATCTTTCCCCTGCTGCTTTTAGTATTCTCTCTTCATCTTTGATTTTGGAGAGCTTAATTATAATATGTCTTAGTGATTTGATTTAGGGGGTCTATCCTTCCTGGGGTTCATTCAGCTTCTTGAATACTTTTTGTCCTTCAAGATGTTAGGAGAATTTTCTTCCAGAAGCTCCTCAACTGTCTCTTCTGTGGACTTGTGTGATTCTTCCCATTCCAGAATACTAATAATTCTTAAGTTATTCCTCTTCATGTTGTCCAACATAAATCTCAGATTCCCTTCATATTTTTATCCTTTTTTCTGCTTGCTCTTCTTTCTTAGCAGTATTGAAGGATTTGTCTTCCAGCTTGCTGGTTCTGGTCTCTATCTCTTTAATTCTACTCCTTTGCCCTTTCAGTGTATTGTCCATTTCTGATATTTTATTATTAATCATTTGGACCTCTGTTTTGCAGGTTTTGAATTGTTTCCAATGCAATATCTATCTTATTCGATTGCTCCTGTAGCACTTTCCTGACTTCTTCCTTATTTTCCTCCACACCTCTGTGAAACATTTGGATTTGTCTCCATATCATTTTATGAATTCCTTCCCAGGCAGGTCCAAAGCCTGTTCTTCTTCTAATGGGAAGTCTATGCCTACCTCCAGCTCATTTGTCTTAGTTACTCTTTTCTGTTTCTGTACATGTGCTGAGATCTTTTCCATTTTTTCTTAGACATTTTCAATAGTTAGATGTGTTTTCAGTGATTAAATGAATGTATATTGCTGTATTATTAAGCGTACTGAGTGCCTCCTTGTGGATGTGTTCCAGAGATAGGCATCCCTTTTCACATCTCTTATTACTCAACTTCAAGTAATATTAGTAAGTGTTGGCTATCTATGTAACATGTAGCAGCTGGTATTGGCTCCTACTCTGGATGGTGGAATATTATAGGGTTTCCTTGTAGCTTGACTATATGGCCATGATTGCTGTCTCTTCTTGAGTATGTAGGGAGAGAACGCTCCTATTCCAAGAAAAAAAAAGTAGGACCAAAAAGGCAAAAAAACAGAAACAAAACAAAACCCACAGCAAATTAGTTCAGTAGTCTTTGCTGAGTAGATTAGTCTGCATGCACAGCGAAAACCTTCAGGAGTGGGTGGGGCTGTCCACTCACACAGGAACTCCCTCCAGTCACCCCCACAGAGGTGCATACACAGAGAATGAAAAATAAGTGAAAGAAATATTGTTCACACTTGTTTCTCTGATGATCGGTTAGGTCTCTCCGTATACATAGCGTCCTTCTCCCATTAGTGTGTTTTTAATAGGTATTGGGTTTACACACCGATCTTGTTTATAGCAGTTGGTGTTGGCTCCTGCCTTTTATGTTGGGGTTTTACAGGGTGCAAATACTGCTCAGCTGTATGGCCAGACTTGCTGTCCCTTGTTAGATAAGGCAGGAATAAAAACTCCCGCCCAAGTACCGATATTGCTTTGAGTACTAAAATACTTTACCTAAGCCATAATATTTTCAGTTGCCTTATATGAATGCAAAAACTGGACAATGAATAAGGAAGATTAGAGAAGGATTGACGCATTTGAATTATTGACTGTTGACTGCCAGAAGAATAAACCAATTTGTCTTTAAAGAAGTATAGTCAGAATGCTCCTTAGAAGCAAGAATGGTGAGATTTTTTTCCTTTTGTAATTTGGAAATGTTGTCAGGTGGGACCAGTTCCTGGAGAAGGACATCATGCTTGGTAAAATGGAAGGTCAGTGAAAAAAAAAGGAAGACCTCCGATAAGATGGATTGACATAGTGGTAGCAACAATGGACTCAAACATAACAATTGTGAAGACGGCGCAGGACCAGGCAGTGTTTCGTTCTGTTGTGCATAGGATCGGTATGAGTAGTTACTGACTGGAAGGAACTTAAAAACAACAACAACAACAACATGCATCATTCATCCTGCCATTATTTCCAAACGTATATCTTGTCAGTCATATTTCAGTTAGGAGAAATAAGTCACACTTGTTCTTTTAGAAAAGAGAATTTAACATAAAGATTTGTTAATTAGATATTTGAGAAGGCATGAAAAGTCATTAAGAGAGTATTAAGGTATCACAAAGGCAGAAACTTTAAGAAGCAGTGACCACTCCTAGGACTGGAGGGTCAAAGAAAAGAGGATGGAATTGTTAAAATGTAGATGCTTAGAGGAGGAGCCCCAAGGAAATACAATTAATACACTAAGAGAGCACATCAGGAGACTGGTGTGGGTGTCTCTGAGATTGGAGGGGGGGCTCCATGGGATGAAGGTTCTGGCTGATTGCTCCTGGGGTCTCTGAGCTCAGAGGAGTGTCACTGTCTGGGATGAAAACCTCATATGAGAGGCATGGCCAGCTGTACTGCCCCTCAAAGGGGCATGGTTCTGTGAGTGGTGGAAAAACTGAAAACTAGATTCAACTATTGCTTAAGGAAAAAATTCTTGCTGCAAGTATGAAGGAGCAAGGCAGGAATAATTCTTAAGAGAAGAAAGAAGAAAATAAAAAGGAGTACGACTTTTCTCCTTTCTGCTTATTAGTCTTCCACTCACACCCCTATTGACGAAACCTGGTGTGGTGCTGTAGGATAAGCACTGGATCACAAGTCAGTTTGTACCCAAGGTTACCAGCAGCTCCTTGGAAACCCTATACAGGGTCATTAAGAAAAAGTTCAAAAGTCAACCATCAGCTAGAAAATTGATGCTTACAGTTTTCTGGGATTCTCAAGAGCCAGCATTGGAACACTATCAGGAAAAAAGGTCCAACAATCAACAATGCTTATTACAGTGAGATTCTCACAGAAGAGCTGAAGCCTAAACTTCAGATTAAAAGCAGAGGACAGCTGTCCCAGGGCATTGTGATCTTGCATGACAATGCATGTCCTCACATATCTGCCCACACTGTTGACACTTCTAAAAATTCATTTTAAGGTGTTAAAGCATCCTCTCTATGGTCCCGATCTTGCTCCATCAGACTTTCACCTGTTTGGCTGTGACCTTCTAGGATGAAGATTCACCTCTGATGAAAATGTGAAGACAGCAGTATATTTGTGGCTCGCAGCTCAGCTTAAAACATTTTTAAATAAGGGGATACAAAAGCTTGTTGACAGATGGACAAAGTGTAATCAAAGACATAATCAAGGAGGTTATGTAAAAAATGATGTATTTGTCTTTTCTAAAAGTTGATTAAAATGAATCCTATAGCCAGAGTTTGGGTAATTTTTGACTCGCCCTTTTAAATTCTTCTAAATATATTGGAAGTTCCATAAATCCACTAAACAACTCCATGTTTCCCCATAAGAAGATGGAACTATCCTTCATACCACCTAACTTTTATAACCCTCTCTCTAAAATGAGGAGACCCAAAGTCTCAAGCAGTGTTGTATCTGTCTCTAAGTAGTTTTCAAATCAGAGTCTTGACAGCCCACAGAGTTCCCAGCAGCCTGGGTGGGGAAGCAGAATGGCAATATTCACCAAGTGGCCTCTCTGATCTTAAGAGCTTTTCATACACAATTTATAATTGTCTTCTTGGTGATTCTCTTCCTGCTTTTTATTGCATTCAGGGATCAACAAAGGAGCACACTAATTTAATG
>NW_006408557.1:8522269-8533079 GCF_000296735.1 Chrysochloris asiatica | reverse complement strand
AGTCTTGCCACCCATGTCTCCTGGAATATGAAAATATTGACCTGAAATTTCAAAGAGTATAAACTTCTCTTTTAGCTGAACCTTTAATAGGACCTGATCCTTTCTCCAGGTAATCTGAATTCATGATGAACTCTAAACCTCTTAGAGCTTCAAAATAGCTTATAAAATGATAAATATGAAAAGAAGTTTTTCCCTAACAACACATAGTTTTTGTTTTTTTAAAAAAATGTTTTATTGTGAATTATGAAATAGATTACATGGAAGAACATTAGCTTTACATTCATCCTATTGTATATCCTTTCATTGCCATGGTTATAATCCCCTCCATGCATCATCAACCAACCAAAGGCTATACCTTGCAAGGCTGCCCCCAGGTCATCAGCACACAGCCCCTTTCCCTCTCTGGGTCTAGAGTCCCCAGTCACTCCATCTTTCCACATCATCATCTCTGCCTCCATCTCTGGCATCACTGTTTCTCTGGGTAGGGTCTCATACTCCACTCTTCTCCCTTGATGGTCCCAGGTACCTTGGCTCCTGGACTGCATAGTCAATCACTCCCCTACTTTTGCTACAAAATGTCCACCTTTACATTTCCAACCCTTGCAGTCAGTCCTGATAACAATAATTGGACAGGGCATGTAGTTTCCAGTTTACCACCATCAACACAAGTCCCAAATGTCTTACCCTAGCTAACAGCCACTATTTGTCTAATGCCAGCATGCAGAGATTTTAGCTTACAATAGCTAAACTAAAATTCAAGGTTATATTCTTAAAAAGAAATCTGTGTTATGCACCATAGACAAATCACACTAGAAGTCATCTGGTCCATTTTCCTGTCTCCAAGCCATCTTAATTCTTGGTGAAGCTCAGGTACAAGGGTGCCCTGTACCAGAAAGGCCTCCCAGAATTCCAGGAATAGTTTTAATGAATAGCATCTCAGTGACTACATCCTTCATGCCAGTCAAGAGAAGACCTGGGACCCATTTTTTGGTATGGATTTTGAACTCACCCAGATAAAGTATCACGTAAGGTTACAAATATTATATACTCAGATGGGAAAAGAAAGTGTGGCTTCCCTATTAATAATGTTGTTGTTAAGTGCAGTCGAGTCAGTTCCGACTCATAGTTACCCTGTATAGGGCTTCCAAAGAGTGGCTGGTGAGTTTGAACCACCAACCTTGAAGTTCAAATGGACCTTGTGGTGAGTGCTTATGTTACAGGTAGCCAACATTTGCATTACAATCATCAGTGATTATCAATACAACTTGATTGCATGGTTGATCAATTTCAGATTGAAGAAGATGGTAGAATTCTTCCATTTCATCATCACTGGCTTTAGCGGTTTTTATGTAAATTTGAATAATAGCTGTATTAACTGGTCTTTCTTGTAGGTGTACAGATAATATCCTACCACAGACAATGTGTCCTTCAAGATAGATATTCAAATGGTCTTTTTGATGATGAATGCAATGCCATTCCTCGTCAATGTGTCATTCCCAACATAGTAAGCCATGTGACTGTCAGATTCAAACTGATCAATACCAGTCTAGTATCATAGCAACACACAAGTCACCACAGTAAAACAAACTGACAGATGAGGTGTGGTGGAAATCTTTACAAAAACAGAAAGCCTTAACTTTCTCCAATTAAGTGGTCAGTGACTTTGAAGTTTGTCTAATCTGGTCATCTCAACTGAAAGCACTACATTGAAAAGTCTCTCAAGTTTATTGGCATGTTTTAGGTGAGGTGATAGTCTTCTAATTCTCTGTTGCTTCCAAAGTGTTTGATGCTGGAGCTTTTGCTGAAAAGAATCGGGTACTGCTGTCAATTCAGCCTGGGTAAACTTCCTTGTAGCTTTTGCTATAAATGATTTTGTTCCAACATAGCAATCTCTCTAGCAAGCTTCCCAAGTTGTTATGGATGATTTCTCATCCATGGGAATGCCTGGATGCTTACTGGAACATGAGGGAGCCAAGGGATCTCAGGAGTGCTAACTCAAATTCTCTCCTTTCTTTTTACCTACTCAGAGTCCCAGGAAATGTCAAGTGGAAAACATGAAGTTTTCTGGTGCCTTAAAGTTTTCTGGTGTTCTTTTCCTAAATTTCCTCTTGACCAATGCTCAGAGGATAGTCCATATATTCATACCACCATTTCCCCATCACCAACACTTTTCCTTCCTATAGTGCTCTGGGAGTATTTCATTTCTACCTCCTGTCAGTCAGAACACCCTTACATTAAATTATCTTTCTGGAGGGGCATCTCTACCTCTTTCTATTCTTCTGGCTAAATGACTGCTGTGAACACACAAAAGAAAGAAAGAAACATCTAATAGTATTTTACTTTCAAACATTATTCTACCAAAAACATAGATGACAATGAAGTTTGGACCAAAGACCCATTACTTTGCCATGGAAAGAATCATTTTTTTGATATTTTTATTTCGATAAATATATATATATATATTTAACATACGCATGCACACATACTTACTCCAATACATTTACCCCACAACCCATGCATTGCTTCAGTATAGATTTAACTATGCAATTCATTCAGATCATCTTGGCATCCCAGACTACTAGGGCTGTTTTAACTTGACACTGTTCTCCTGGGGGACCTCATGCTGTTCCTACCCTCAGAGAAAATAGCACAAAGTCCAGTCCTTTTACCAATGTGACAGTTAATTTCATGTTCTTGTTGTTGTTAAGTGCCATCAATTCAATTCTGACCCATAGCGACCTTGCACCAGGTTTCTTTCTGAGGAGCAGCTGATGAGCTTGAACCACCGATTTTGCGGTTCAAACCAACTTTGCAGTCCAGGGCATTAACCCATAGCGCCATACTGGGATTCATGTTAGGGGAGCAGTAACCAGTATAGCCTACAGGGGACTGCGTTCAAATGTTGAAGTACATTTTCCAGGTTTTCATAAAGCCCAGCTCTTCTCATGTTCTAAAGAGTAGAATTCTATGAATATAATTAAGTCAGCCTGATGCTGCACTGTAGTTTTTTGTTCTGTTTTGTTACTTGGTGGCACAGAGAAGTACTGCCACCTTTCAGTTATTCTGGATTTTCAGAGTCCTGGTGTGGCGCTGTGGGTTAATGCACTGGACTGCAAAGTCGGTTTGAACCTCAAGGTCAGTGGTTCAAGCTCATCAGTCTCCCCTCAGAAACCCTATACAGGGTCGCAATCGGTCAAAACCGACTTGACGGCACTAAACAACAACTACTGTTTAAAAATGAATTTTATTTATGAAACTAAAGTAGAATAAAGCATTTACCCTCTTTTTCTCGCACTGAACATTGTACATGCTGTAGAGCATATATTGTGTCCACTTTGCACTGCACTATCACCCTCTTCAAGGAGCTCTGGTAGCTTAGTGGTTACGAATTGGGCTGCTAACCTCAGGGTCAGCAGTTCGAAACTACCACCTATTCCGCGGGAGAAAGATGAGGCTTTCTGCTCCCGTAAAGATTTACAGCCTCAGAAACCCTGTACAGGGTCGCTATGAGTCGGAACCGACTTCACAGCACATGCCAACAACAGCCACCACCCTCTTCACGTGACCAGAGTAGAAAAGTACATCTCCGAATCCCGTGCAGCTCCATGTCACTTGTACCTTGAGTCTCCCTGCCTTCGATTTTAATTATATATAGGAAAGTACTAAGTCAAAGACTTTGACTTACAGTTCCCTTCTCCTTCTCAATCACAGCATTTACAGTTTATTACACAAAACATTGTGGTACAAAGAGTAGATGTTTGGAATGAGGCATTTCTCAACGCAATTGCTGGTTTCATTGTTTACCAATCTTGTTACCTTGACAGTGCTGCTTAATCTCTCTTGGTCTTAAGTTTCTCAGCTGTAAAGCAGAGCTTTTCTATTCCTGTGAGAGGAAACGAATCTCTCTGAGGCTGGGACTGAAGAACCAAGTTGGTTAAGAGAGGGTCTCGTGGTAATTTATTCCTATGGAAGTATATTCAACACAAGCCAACCTCAGAAGGAATAAAATACTCCTTAACCCAGCGATACTGAGGATACTGGTTTGGCAAGCTCACATTAGGAGGAGAAACTTTTCTTTGTATGAGAGTAGTTTGTTGTCTTTAAAACACTATTTGCCACTGAGTAGACTTATTTCTAGTGACTCCGAGTTTGTCAGAGTAGAAACTTGCTTCAGAGGCTTTTCTGTTTTTGAGGGATGGGGGGCGTGGAGTGGGTTAGGAATAAGGAGTGAGAATTAGAATAAGGACTATGGCTATGCCTTGTTGTTGTTGTGGTCAGGTGCCATCGAGTCGGAACCGACTCATAGCGACCCCATGCACAGCAGAACGAAACAATGTCCGATCCTGGGCCAACCTCACTACCGCTGCCACACTTGACGCCATCAATGATGTCATCTGGCTGATCCATCTCGTTGGGGGTCTTCTTCTTTTTCTCTGACTCTCCATCTTACCCAGCATGACATCCTTCTCCAGCGACTGTTCTCTCAAGACAATGTGTCCAACGTATGAGAGACAAAGCCTAGCCATCTTGGCCTCCAAGGAGCACTCTGGTTGCGCTTCTTCCAAAACAGATCTATTGGTTCTTCTGGCAGTCCATGGCACTTTCAGTATTCTCCTCCAACACCACAACTCAAAGGCATCAATTCTTCTACGATCTTCCTTATTCACTGTCCAGCTTTCGCATCCATATGAGGTTATTGAAAATACGATGGCCTGGGTCAGGCGCACCTTAATCCTCAAGCTGACATCTCTGCTCTTCAATACTTAAAAAAGTTCCTGTGCAGCAGATTTGCCCAATGCAATACGTCGTCTGATCTCTTGACTGCTGCTTCCGCGAGTGTTGATAGTTGATCCAAGAAGAATGAAGTCCTTGACAACCTCAATCTCTTCTCCATTGATAAGAATGCTGTTTATTGGTCCAGTGGTGAGGATTTTTGTTTTCTTTACATTGAGTTGTAATCCATACGTAAGGCTGTGCTCTTTGATCTTCATCAGTAAATATTTTAAGTCCTCTTCATTTTCAGCAAGCAAGGTTGTATCATCTGCATATCTCAGGTTGTTAATAAGTCTTCCTCCAATCCTGATGCCATGTTTTCCTTCATAGAACCCAGCTTCTCGTATTATTTGCTCAGCATACATATTGAACAAGAATGGTGAAAGAACACAACCCTGTCGCACACCTTTCCCAATTTTAAAACATTCAGTGTTCCCATGCCTAGGCTAGCTTTAAGGAGCTCTGGTAGCGTAGTTGTTACGAATCGGGCTGTGAACCTTCAGGTCAGCAGTTCGAAACTACCAGCTGTTCTGTGGGAGAAAGATGAGGCTTTATGCTCCGTAAAGATTTACAGCCTCGTAAATCCTGTACAGGGTCACTATGTGTCAGAACCAATTCCACGGCACATAACAACAACAACAACAGGCTAGGTTTAGGGCTTTATTTAGTGTTAGGGTTATGGTTAGGACTAGGATTAAAGTTAGAGGTAATAGTTGGGAGAGGGCTGGGTGTAAAGCTTGGTCCAGTTTTTAGGGTTGCAGTTAGATTTATTTTCATTTCGTTCTTTCTTTGAAATGTATTTTATTTCTTCATTTGGAAGTTCTGTGACTACACGATTCCTTCTTGTTACTTTATGCTATTTGTTGTTGCAACTGTATCTCTGGTTCTCTATTTTCAGTCTTATAGGTCTGTTTTACTTTGAATTCTTCTGTATCTCGGCTGAGCCAAGGTGATATATCGTATATATTCTTTTATGGCTCCCTTTTTTTCTTTTTCATTTCTCTTTTCAGTCTGTTTCCTGAAATATTCTATAGCTTTTTTATGTTTTCTTTGATTTAATCTGCAGTTTTCTTGATTATTCTCTCAATCAGTTGCCTATTTGTGTGTTGTTATAATGCTGGAAGATATACCACAGGTATTCTAAATATCAGCAGGTTCACCAGTGGTGGACAGGTTTCAGATGAGTTTCCAGACTAAGCAGACTAGAAAGAAGGAGAGATGAGCTACTTCCAAATATTTCATCACTCAAAACCTATGAATAGCAGTGGGGCACTGTCAAATAGCATGACAATTTTGAATATTGCAGCATGTAGAAAAACATCAAAATATTCTCAGATATTGTTGTTGTTAAGTGCCATCAAGCCAGTTCCAACCCACAGCAACCCTGTATAGGGTTTCTGAGGAGCAACTGGTGAGTTTGAACTGCCAAACTTGTCATTCAAACTTACTTTTCAGTCCAGCACATTAACCCACAGTAACACACCAGGATTCTATTCTCAGATATACTGCCAGAAAATTAGCCCTCAATTTGGAAAGCACTCAAAATATGACTGGAGCAGAACTGCCTCATCAAAGTAGAGCTGACCATGATGACATGAATGGAGTAAAGCTTTTGGGACCTTCATTTCCAGATGGGGTACAACTTAAAATAAGGAGAAACAGGTATAAATATCCATTAATAAAAGGAACATGGAATATATGAAGTATGAATCTAGGAAAATTCTAAGTTGTCAGAGATAAAATGGAGTGCATAAACATCAATATCCTAGTCATTAGTGAACTGAAATGGATTGGTTTAGGTCTTTTAAAATCTGACAACTACATAGTTTACAACAAATTAAACAGTATTTAAATTAACAAATTAAAGAGTAATGATTGAACAGAACAAGGGAACACTAAATAGTTTAAAATTAGGAAAGGTGTGTGCCCGAGTTGTATTCTTTCACCATGCTTATTTATATGTATGCTAAGCAAATAATTTGAGAAGCTGGACTATATGAAGAAAAACATGGCATCAGGATTGGAGGAAGACTCATTAACAATCTGATACAACCTTGCTTGCTGCAAGTGAAGAGACTTAAAATACTTACTGATGAAAATCAAATACCACAACCTTCTATATGGGTTGAATATCAATGTAAAGAAAACAAATATCCTCACAACTGTACAAACAAATAACATGAAGATAAATGGAGAAAAGATTGAAGTTGTCAAAGACCTCACTTTGCTCAGATCACTCATGGAAGCAGCAGTCAAGAAATCAAATGATGTATTGCATTAGATATATCTGCTGTACAGGACCTCTTTAAGGTGTTCAAGAGCAAAGATGTTAGTTTAGAATTAAAGTGCACCTGACCCAAGCCATAGTATTTTCAATAACCTCATATGCATGTGCAAGTTGAACAATAAATAAGGAAAACCATAAAGAATTGATGCATTCAGTTATGCTGTTGGAGGGGAATATTGAAACTACCATGGATTGCCAGAAGAATAAACATATATGTGTTGGAAAAAGTATAGCCAAATGTTCCTTAGAAGCCAGGGTGGCCAGACTTTGTCTCTCATACTTTGGCCATATTATCAGAAGGGGCCAGTCCTGTAGAAAGACATTAAACTTAGTAAAATGGAGGGCTGGAGAAAATAAGAAGACCCCCAATGAGATCTATTGACACAGTGGCAGCAGCAATGTTCTCAAGCGTAGCAAGGATTGTGAGGTTGGTGCAGGACAGTGCAGTGTTTCATTCTGTTTTGCAGTGTCACTATGAGTCCATATGGACTCACGGACATCAACAACAATTCAAAAATGGCTCCAACAGTACATAAACAGGGGATTGAATGAAACTGAAACTGGATTCAGAAGTGGACTTGGAACTCGGGGTATCATTGCTTACGTCACATGGATCTTAGCTGAAAGCAGAGACTATGTGAAAATGTTAACTTGCTACTTATTGGCTATGCAAGGGCTCTGTGGATGATGACAAACTATGCATAACATTGCAAAGAAGAGGCACTCCAAAACATTTCATTGTGCTTCTGATGTACATAGACTAAGAGGCAGTCTTTATAACAGAACAAGAGGATATTGAATGGTGTAAATTCAGAAAAGGTGTGCATTAGGGTTATATCCTTTTACTATACTTAGTCAATCTGTATGTTGTTGCTGCTGCTGTTAAGTGTTGTTGAGTCAGTTCTGACTAACAGCAATTCTGTATAGCGTTTCCAACATGTGGCTGCTATGTTTGGACCATGTGGTAAACAGTCCAGTGCTGATCCTTCAGTGCCACACTAAACTTTATTCTGGGGAAATCATCTGAGAACCTGGATTATATGAAAAAGAACGTGACATCAATATTGGAGGAAGATTCATTAAGCATCTATAATATGCAGATGACACAAGCTTACTTACTGGAAGCTAAAAGGACTTGAAATACTCATAAAGATCAAAGACTATAGTGTTCAGTATGGGTTGCACTCCATTTTAAAGAAAACAAAAATCCTCACAACTGGATAAATGAATAACATCATGGTAAATGAAGAAAAAATTGAAGATGTCAGTGACTTCATTTTGCTTGGTTCCACAATCAATACTCATGCAAGCAACAGTCAAGAAATCAAATGACTTATTGCATTATGCATATCTGCTGCACAACTTCTTTCAAGATATTAAAGAGCAAAGAGATCATTCTGAAGGCTAAGGTATGCCTGATTCAAGTCATGGCATTTTTAATTTCCTCACATGCATGTGAAAGTTGAACAATGAATAAGGAAGACCCTAGAAGCATCTGTGCATTTAAATTATGTGGCTGGGAAAGAATATCTAAAGTACATTGACTGCCAGAAAAACAAACAAACCTGTTTTGGAAGAAGTACAGCTAGAATGCTCCTTAGAATTAAGGATGGCGAGACTTTGCCTCTCATACTTAGAACATATTATCAGGAGGGTCCAGTCCTTGTACTAAGGATGTTATGCTTCATGAATTAAAGTGTCATTAAAGTAGAAGAAGACCCCCAGAAAGATGGACTGGCTAAGTAGCAGCAGCAATTAGCCTCAAATGTAACAACAATTGTGAGGATGTCACAAGTCCAGGTGGTGTTTCACTCTGTTGTTCATAGGGTCTCTAGGAGTTGGAACCAACTGGATGGCACCCAACAACAACAACAGTTCAAAGCAATCTACGTACAGTCCAATTCCTACCAAATATTTTAACAGCATTTTTTGCAAAAATAAAAGATCCAATCTTCAAATTTATAGAGAACTTTAGGATTTACAAATAGTCAAAACCATCTTGAAAAAGAACAATATTGAAGAACTCATGTTTTCCAGTTTTTTAACTTTCTAAAGAGTATAGAAATCAAAAGAGTATAACAATGGCAAAATATTAGATACATAGAGCCTTAGGATAGAACAGAGTGTCCAGAAATAAACCCATATGTGTATGACCAATTGATTTTCAACAAATGTTCCCAAAATACCCAATAGTTTCTTCATCAAATGGAGCTAGAACAACTGATTTCCACATGAAGCAAAATGAAATAAGACCCTCACTTCACACCATACAAAATGTTTAATTCAAAATGAATTACCAACCTAAAAATAATATATAAAATTATAAAGCTTTTATAAGAAAATAAAGGGCTAAATCCTCATGACCTTGGATTTGGCAATGGATTCTTTGAAAAGTTAAACATAGAATTACTATGTGCCCTCAAAATTCCACCCCTAGGCATATACCCAAATTAACTTAAAATAAGTGCTCACATAGTTGTTGTGTTGTTAGATGCCATTTTGTGTGTTCCCACTCACAGTAACCTTATGCTCAATAGAACAAAATGCTGACTGACTCTACACCATCCTCACAATCAATGCTGTGTTTGAGCCCATTGTTAGTTCTGTTATATAGAGAGTTTTCATCCTTTTTATTGCCCCTCTACTTTATCAAGCATAATGTTCTTCTCCAGGAACTGATTATCATTGAAACGTAATAGTTACATGTGCATAAATATTCATAGCAACATGATTCACAATAGCCAAAAGATGGAAGCAACCCAAATAGCTGTTAATGGATGACTGGATAAACAAATCATGTTATAAATAGACAATGGAATAATATTCAACCATATAAAGGGGTGGGGGTACTAATACAAACTACAATGTTGATAAACCTTCACAACATTATGCTAGGTGAATGAAGTCAGTTACAAAAGATTGCATATTTTATGATTCCATTTATATGAAATATACAGAATAGATAAATCCATAAAGATAGAACACAGATTGGTAATTACCATAAGCTAGAGCAGGAAGGAATGCTAAGAAATTGCTTAATGAATAAAGTGTTTTATTTTGGAGTAATGAACATATTTTGGAACTAAATATAGGTGATAGCTATATAATATTATGAACGTATTTAAAACCACTGAACTTCAAAACAGTTAATTTTATGTTAAATGAATTTCATCTCAATAAATTATTTTAAACACACAATTATTTGCCAAGTTTGTTCAGTTCTTCATGTAGAGACAAAGCAGATTCTGATGACCTACAAGCTATCATCAACAACTCATCTGTCAGTTTGTCATACAGTGGTGACTTTTGTGTTACTGTGATGTTGCAAGCTATGACATTAATACCTAAGTATCAGCACTGTATTTTAAATGCCCATGGTGGACAGTTTCAGTGGGGCTTCCAAACTAAGACAGGCTTGGCAGAAGGGGAGGCAGACTATTTTGAATGTTTAGCCACTGAAAACCTTATGAATAGCAGTTGAACATTGTTATATATAGTACTGGATAATAACAACTAATGTTTAACAGTAGAATTTTGTCAGATATAGTGCTGGAAGATGAGCTTCTAGTTTGGAAGCCACTCAAAATATGGCGAAGGAAGAGCTACCTCTTCAAAGGTTTATAATGATGTGAATGGAATAAAGTTTTCAGGATGATCATTTGTTGATAAGGCACTACTCAGAATGAGAAGAAACAGCTGCAAACATCCATTAATAATTGAAACATGGAATGTATGAAGTATGAATCTAGG
>NW_006408557.1:8519871-8521594 GCF_000296735.1 Chrysochloris asiatica | reverse complement strand
ACTCAGAATGAGAAGAAACAGCTGCAAACATCCATTAATAATTGAAACATGGAATGTATGAAGTATGAATCTAGGAAATTGGAAGTTGCAAAAAACTGAAACTTGTTGAAAGTTGAAAGTAATGTAAAAAGTGGCTACATGGATCTGAACTTATAAACAGCTCTACAACAGATTTGATGTATTGAACACTAATGACCCAAGACCAGAAGAGCTGTGGAATGACATTAAGAACATCATACAGGAAGAAAGCTTAGGTCATTAAAAAGACAGGGAAGCCTAAAGAACAAACAAGATGGTGGCTCAGACAGAAGTGCAGTGAGGAGCTCCACCAGCAACAACACAGAATACCGGACCAAGCAGGCTCAGGGGATGGTGCTAGAACTCTGAACCACATATAAAGGAATATTTAGAAGGTTGGAGGGCTTACAGCTAGGGGAATTTGTAGCAGAAGCAAGAAATCTATTGCTTTCTAATTAAAGATGCTCAGCTGCTCCCAGAGCCGCCATCTTGGGTGAGACCAAGCGGAGGAAGTATCAGAGCAGCCAAGGATACCTGACAGAACTGCAGAGATAAAGTTGTGGACATTCTTTTTTTTTTTTTGGATCTGTTCATTGGTCCCTCGCTATCTGTGCACCTCCATTCTGGTGACTATAGGGGTGCCTGAGTGAGTGGACACCCTAGCCCCACCCTTGGAGGGTTCTACTACGCATGCACACACATCTCCTTGAAATTTAAAGAGACAGTTTCCACTTAAAACCAAATGGCCACAGACAGCCCTGAACTGTTTATAACTAAAAAAAAGGCCTGAAAGGGAATTGTGGAGTGGGACAGGCAGACTAAAAAGGAAATAGTCCAGAAACAGAGGAGCCTAGGACTATCAAGAGAGGAACGCACAAGCAGAATGCGGAAACTTAAACCAGAGAAACAGCAGGGCCAGAGATGGAGGCAGAGATGGGGGCATGGAGAGGCGGAGCAGCTGAGGACTCTAGATTCATGGACTAAGAAGAGACAGACTAAGAGCTGGTGGCCAGGAGCAGACTTACAGAATGTGCCCTTTGGAGATGTAAATTATTATATATGCCTGAGTGGTTTTTGTTTTTGTTTTTTAAAAAGCTAAAGTGGATAGAGAGAAATGCTGTTAATTGATGGTACTTGGAGGGGATTATAATCAATGTAATGAAACAAGGTACATAATTTGTTGAATGTAAAACTGATGATATGCCCTGTAAACTTTCACTCAATCCACAATAAAAACCATTAAAAAAGAAAGAAAGAAAGAAATAGGCTGAAAATTAAATCCAAAGTTATGTCTAAACAACAAACAGTGGCATCTTGAAATTTCTCAGGAAGAAGAGTGAAAAGGGAAGCCCATTTCCTGATCACATCTACCTGGAGGCAACCAGAAAGCATAAAAAATACCAAAATACACATCCATCTAAGTTTTAAGGCCACAGATAATTCCTGAATATGCCTAAAAAACAGAAGCAGATGACCATATCTGCATATATCCAGAAACGAGATAAAGTGACTGAGGCAAATGAGCTGGAAGTAGACCTACACTCTATACTGGAAGATGGGCAGGCTTTGGAAATGCTGGAGAAGGAATTCAGAAAAATGATTATAAATAAAATGTATCAATGGAGTTGAGAAAAATAAGGAAGAAGTCAGGAAAGTGCTATAGAAACAAACAAATAAGATAGCTACAGCACTAAAAACATTTAAA
>NW_006408557.1:8483475-8518521 GCF_000296735.1 Chrysochloris asiatica | reverse complement strand
CCTTTACAGAGCATAGGACCTTAGGTGGAATCCTGAGTCCCATCCAGAACCTTATGAGGTGGGACATTCCCAATAGAAAGGACAAGCAGACCAGCCCAGAACAGCTACAGTGACAGAAGATACATCTTCAAAGAAAGATCATAAGGAAAAACCCAAAACAATAATGTCATTATGACTGGCTACTACAAGAATAAGCAAGCTGAAAAAAAAAGAAGAAGAAGAAGCAAGCAAGCTGCTCACCAGGAAGACATCAAGGCTAGCAATCAAGTGCCTTCAGGACAAACTCCCCTCTAAGACTGAAACTCAAAGGGAACACATAAACAAGCATGTAAGCTTGACTACATTGGTATAATGGTGAGTGGAAGAGGGGAAAGGCATCAATGAAGAAATGGGCTGAGTTCAACCCCAGTCCATTGACTACCATTGACCTGGAGATGAGAGAGAGAAGAGGAAGGGCTGGTTAGTCCAAAGTGTGGTGAGACCTGAGGACACTTGAGCCCATGGACAAGGACATAGCCACAGAGGGCTGGAGCTGAGAGTGAAGCATCCAGCTTATATGAAGTGAGGGAGATGCACAGAACACCCAAACTTGCAGACAGTACCCTTTTGACCTAGCCTTGATGGCTCGATAATCAGAACTCAACTAGAGGAAGATTGCAAAACAAAATTTTTTTTTTTTCATAAATAAACAAGGGTAAATTGCTGCAATTTGATGAACCTGACCTATACTCAGAGAGGTAGTTACTCTACCAACAGTGAGGGAAAGAGTCTTCATATCAAGTATGAATGCTATCACATCTGTACACAAGGTAGCTAGGGACAGGCAACTTAGACATTGGCTACCTAAAATGAGGGTGCAATAAAAGCACGAAGTAACTGGCTTACAAGGTTTCAAAATAGAGTTTAGTTTAAGCGTATGGGGGCAAAGAAAGGGGCCCCACTGAATAGCTGTCACCTTGTCTAGATGGGTCTGGTGAAAAGAGATGGGGATAAGATTCGTATAATTCAGTAGTGAACAATTGTTATCATGACTAATTGTGACTGTCACAATTGTAAAGGTAGAAGTTTTGTAACAAAAACAGGGGAGTGGTTAATCTTACAGTCCAGAAACAAAGGACCCTAGGACCATCGAGAGAGAAACGCACAAGCAGAATGCGAGACCTTATCCAGTGAAGCAGCAGCGTCAGAGATGGAGGCAGAGATGGGGACATGGAGAGGTGGGGTAGCTGAGGACTCTAGATTCATGGACTAAAAAGAGAGGGACTAAGAGCTGGTGGCCAGGAGGCAGACTTGCAGAATGTGCCCTTTGGAAATGTTAATTATTATATATGCCTGAGTGTTTGTTTGTTTTTAAAAAGCTAAAGTGGATAGAGAGAAATACTATTAACTGATGGTACATGGAGGGGATTAAAATCATTGTAATGAAACAAGGCATATGATTTGTTGAATGTAAAACTGATGATATGCCCTGTAAACTTTCAGTCAATCCACAATAAAAACCTTAAATTAAATAAATAAATAAAAAGACAGGGAAGAAAGAAAAGATAAAAATGGATGTCAGCAGACACGCTGAAACTTGCTCTAGAGCCTAGAAAAGCTAACATGAATGGAATAAATGAGGAAGTGAAAGAGCTGAACAGAAAAATGTAAAGGCAGTATGAGAAGACAAGGTAAAGTATTATAATAAAATGTGCAAAGACCATAGCTGTTGTTGTTATGTGCTGTGGAGTCGGTTCCGACTCATAGCGAGCCTGTACAGGGTTTCCGAGGATGTAAATCTTTATGGGAGCAGAAAGCCTCATCTTTCTCCTGTGGAACAGCTGGTAGTTTTGAACTGCTGACCCTGTGGTTCGCAGACCGATTCGTAACCACTACGCTACTAGAGCTCCTTAAAGACTATAGTTAGTAAACAAAAAATAAAGAATATGCTCAGCATCTCTTAAGCTGAAATAACTGAAGAAAAATTCAAGCCGCAACTTGAAATATTGAAGGATACTATGGGCAAAATGCACTGGACTGCAAATCACAAGGTTGGCTATTCAAACACCAGCTGTTCCTTGGAAACCCTGTACAGGCTCACTATGAGTTGGAAGTGATTCAACAACACTTAACAACAACTATAGTGTGCAAAATATTGAATGATACAGAAAGTATAAAGGAAGACTGTCAGAATACACAGAGTCACTGAACCCAAAAGAAATGTTGAACTATTTCAAGAGGTAGTATATGGTCAAAAACTGACAGTACTAAGGAAGAAGGCCAAGTAACACTGAAGACATTGACAAAAAACAAGTTTCCAGGAATTGACAGAATACAAATTGAAATCTTTCAACAAACTGATATATTACTGTAGGTGCTCATGCATTTATGGCAAAACATTTGGAAGACTTTTACCTAGCCAGAAGAGATCCATATTTGTGCCCATTCCAAAGGAAAGTGACCCAGTGGAATGCAGAAGTCACCAAACAATATCATTAATATTACATGCAAGTAACATTTTGCTAAAGATAATTAAAAAACTACTGAAACAGTACATTGACAGAAAACCTCCAGAAATTCAGAAGAGGATGTGGAATTAGGGATGTCATTGCTAATGTCAGGTATATCTTGACTGAAAGCAGAAATAATAGGTTTACCTGTGCTTTATTGACTACACAAAAAGCTTTGATTGTATGGTTTATGACAAGCTATGGACAGCATTAAGGAGCTCTGGTAGCGTAGTGGTTATTAGTTGGGCAGCTAACCTCAAGTTCAGCAGTTCAATACAATCAGTGGCTCCACGGGAGAAAGATGAGGATTTCCGCTTCTATAAAGATTTACAGTCTTAGAAACCCTGTACAGGGTCGCTATGGGTTGGAACCAACTCAATGGCACTTAACAACCACAACAATGAACAGCATTGTGGAGAATGAATATTCCAGAACATTTTTGTTCTCATGTGGAACTTGTACATTGATCAAGAGGTAGTTGTTAGAACAGAACAAGGGGATACTGAATGATTTAAAATCAGGAATGATGTGTGCCTGGCTTTATCTGTTCATCATACTTATTCAATCTGTATGCTGAGCAAATAACCAAAGAAGCTGGATTATATAAAGAATGTGGCATCAGGATTGGAAGAAGACTCATTAACAACCTTTATATGCAGACAGTACAACCTTATTTGCTGGAAGCAAAGTGGACTTAAAATAGTTACTGATGATCAAAAACCACAGCCTTCAGTATGGATTGCACCTTAATGTAAAAAAACAACAAAATTCTTCACAACTGAACCATTAAATAACATCTTGATAAATGGAGTAAAGATTTAAGTTGTCAAAGACTTCAATTTACTTGAGTCTCAATCAACACCCATGCAAGCAGCAGTCAAGAAATCGAAGGATATTTTACATTTGGCAAATCAGCCTCAAAAGACCTCTTTAATGTGTTAAATAGCAAAGGGATCAGTTTGAGGACTAAAGTGTGCCGTAAACAACAATTCATGTCATTATCTATGGGAACCCTTGCCCCTAGACCCCAGTGTGGGATAATTGACCACCCAACACCCTCTGCTGATTGAATCTGTTTACACACACAGGGAAGAGACTCCTTCTACAGGACAAGAAATGAGTCGGGCCCAGGCTATCTCATGAGAATGTGTTTGGTACCTTGAGTTACTTGATATGACTTTTCTATCCAACATCTTCTTAATTCCCACCAAGTGATTAGGTTGTTGTTGTTAAGTGCTGATGAGTCAATTCCGACCCATAGGGACCCTGTATAGGGTTTCCAAGGAGAGACTGGTAAACTTGAACCACCAACCTTGCGATTCAAATGACTTTGCTGTCTGGTACATTAACCCACACCAGGACTCCAGTAATTGGGTGGGACTATGCAAATAAGATGTACAGGACTCTAACCCTGGGATTGGCTAATTTTGCCATCCTGCTAGGTTTAAAAGGAGCCATCTTGGAAGCAGGAAAGAAGAGCATGGTGAAGCATGAGATCCCTACCTGGAAAATTGGTGATGGCAGAGTGGCATAGAGAGATAGAGCAGCTATGGGATTCTAGGCCCATGGACCCAGTCAAACTGAGTGCCTATAGGCAAGAGGCTGGCTTGCAGAATGTGCCCCTTGAACATTTACTAACTGGCTAAAATACTTTTATAACACTTGCCTGAGCAGGGCAGAGGCCACATGTCAGAGAGGCTGAAGACAATAGTGAGGTGTGCTGGCAGTATTAATGAAGAAGAGGCATTCTTAACTGGAAGACTGCTACACATTGATCCTGAATTGTACCCTGTTCACTTCCCTAATAAACCCCACAATGGTAATTATGTTGATGAGTTCTGTGTGCCCATTGCAACAGATTACCAGATTCAGATGTGAAGTAGAGTCCTGTGGAATAGGATAAAAAAGGTTTTAGGGTGGAGGCATATCTGACCTCCACATCATAGGACTTGGACTTGGGCTGATTTTGAGTTTGAGTTTCCTTTTCCTTTGTGAAGCCACAGGAAGTAAGAAATGGCCTCAGTACTATTTTTTCAACGTGGAGTGTATTTCTGACATAGGGTAGATTCAGTGTGCCACCAAACCAAACCCACTGCCTCCATCGTGCCCACACCCTCATTTATCTACCCTTGTCTAGTGTGAGAGTGGATGGGATTGTAATCTGATAAAAAGGCAATGCTGTAGTCACCATTGAACCAATAAAGGACATCCAAATAAAATGGAGAAAAGATTGAAGTTGTCAAATACTTCATTTTGCTCAAATCAACCACCAACACTCATGAAAACTTCTGTCAAGAAATCAAATGATGTTTTGCCTTAGGCAAATCTGCTATAAAAGACCTCTTGAAAAAATTTTGAACTAACAGTTTGAGGACTAAGGTGTGCTTGATCCAAGCCATGGCATTTTCAATAACCTCATGTGCATGTGGAAGTTGGACAATGAATTAAAAAAACATAGAATAATTGATGCATTTGGGTTATGGTATTGGAGGATAGTATTAAAAGTATCACAGACAGCCAAAAGAACAAGCCAAGTCTGTGTTGGAAAAAGTGCAGCCAGAATGCGCCTTGGAGGCCAGGATGGCCAAACTTCGTCTCTCATACTTCAGACATATTATCAGGAGGGACCAGTCCCTAGAGAAGGATATCATGCTTGGTAAAGTAGAGGGTCAGCAAAAAAAGAGGAAGACCCCAATGAGATGGATTAGCACAGTGGCAGCAGTAGTGGGCTCAAGCATAGCATGGATTGTGAGGTTGGCCCAAGACTGGGTAGTGTTTTGCTCTGTTGTATGATGGAACGTAACAAAAATAACTAGTCAGGGAGGGTAACTGACACATACCTAGATGGGGAGATGGGAGAACAGAGGACAAGTTGATGGAATAATAGGGGTTGCTGTTGCCCACTTGAGTTATATCAACAACCAGAATAATCTTCTCAGCACTAGTTTTCCACCTTCTGCCTACCTTCATTGGAGTCCTGGTGTGATGCTGGAGGATAAGCACTCGACCACAAGGTCAATGTAAACTGCAAAGTTGCTGGTTCAAACTCACCAGCCATTCTTCAGAAACCCTAAACAGGATTGTTATGGGTTGTAGCTGACTCGGCAGCACTGAACAACAACCACCAGGGTTTATTAAACCATGGCATGGAAGTAAGAGGAGCAGGTAATGCCATTTGGTGCATATCAATGCTTACATGAGCAGAGGACCAGGGGTCTTAAGTAAATCAAGTAAGAACAGACATATTCCTTTAACTCTCATAAACACATGTCTTTCGTTGTCTGCATCTGAAAAGCCGATACAAATACTTTAAAGCAAACAGAGTTGTTAAAGAAAGCCTTCCTTATTGGAATTCCTACTGGAAACCTCTACACAGGTACTGCAAATGGCATCGGGCCAACTAGATTCTGGTAGAGGCGGTGCTGGCAAAAACACAGAAGACTGGTCTGGTCTATATGTATCATCTCCCTTTCTCCAACCTCACCCCCTCGTGGGCCAGATGGAGTTCATCTCTGCTATAAGATCAGTCCTTCAGGCTTCCAAGTCTTCTTCCTTTTTATGAGTAGAACCCGATCATTTAAATAAAAACAAGGACAGAATTTTTTTTTTTTTCATAATCTATAAGATGAAGCCTAAAATTCAAAGAGAAAGGAAACAAGGGCAACATAAGATGTTAGCACTGGGCAAATAGTACAGTGAGAGGTGTATTGAGTCATTTGATAGATAGCTTTGCCACTCCTCTGAAAATATTTTTTTATAATATTATTTCAAAATAAAAAATTACCCCAAAATTAAGTAAATAAAATAGAAACAGACAATCACCTCATGGTCAGACATACTTGTGTTTGGGCCCATTGGTTCCTGGGTGGTGCAAATGATTTGCTCTAGCCAGGCTACTAACTGGTTTGCATCCACCCAATGGCATTAATGAAAAACAACCTGGAGATTTAGCCAAAAATGCTACTATCTAGATTTCAACTCATAGCAACTCTATAGGGAACTATCCCATAGAGTTTCTGAGGTTATAATCTTAGCGTGGTGCTGTAGGATAAACACTGGACTGCTAACCACAAAGTTTGCAGCTCAAACCTACCAGCCACTCAATGGAAACCCTATATAGGGTTGCTATGAGTTGGTAATGATTTGCCGGCACATAATAACAGTAACAGTCTTTACTGTTGCTATAACAGAAGCAAATTACCATATCTTTCTCCCTTGGGGCTGCTGGTGGGTTTGAACTGCTGACTTTAAGTTTAGCAGCCAAGCATTTAACCACTATACTAGCAGGGCTCCTTTCCAATAAAGATTACAGTCATTAAAACCACTTTGGAGCACAATTCTACTCATGGGATCACCATAAATCAGAATCTCACTGGCAACATGGACTTCTTAAAAAATACCGATTATTATCATTATTATTACTTATAAGAAGGGACTATGAGTCCACACGTGAGGCACTAAGCCACAAAACATAGGAGTCTCACACAGCCTACTTCTGACCTCACACACCCATGGTCTCATGTTAAAACAATCCAGGTGTGGGAATGCTGTCCCTCACCCCACTCCCTGAATTCCTCTCATCTTGTTGTTTGAAGGGCCTTTGAATTGGTTCCATTTGACTCATAGAGATCATATATAAGGGTTCTGAGGCAGTAAATCTTCTCAGGACCAGAAATCCTCATCTTCATCCTTGTGGTATAAAGTCCAGTGCTTATCCTACAGAGTACTTCTTCTCATCCTAGGAGAAAGGAAACTTATTACCCCTACTGGGGACATTTTCTTAAGCATTGTAGGACTAAGAGGAGATATACAGTCTACAAGGAGTTTAGAAACTACATATCTTTTGAAAGAATCACATATATTGATAAATCTATCATTTCTAATTATATGCAAAGTGAAGGCTGAGTTAAGTAATGTCTGAAGCAGTTAGTATAAATCCTTGAAGTATAAAATATGCTTCTGTGTTTTCAAACACAACAACAATCAGTCTCTGCTTAATGAAATATAGGATTTTCTATATTTGAAGAGAAAATTTTTGATTCCTCCAGTTGTTTATCATAGACAAAAACTAAAATATATTTAATCATTTAATTAGAATTCTCTTTCCCTCTATTCACACTGACTGCCCAGCAGGGGGCAAATTCATTTGCAAATTTTAAATATCCATACAATAAATTGTCTTATTAGGAGTCCGACACAACCTAGTCCTGGTGTGGCGCTGCAGGTTAATGTGTTGGACTGCAAGGTCGGTTTGAACTCAAGGTCAGTGATTCAAGCTCACTAGCTGCTCCTCAGAAACCCTATTCAGGGTCTCTATGGGTCGGAACCTACTCAACAGCACTTAACAACAACAACAGCACAATACAACCTACAGTTTATATAATGTATAGAATATAGAATAATACAGACTATAATCAATTCTCTCTTCTAAGGAAGGGATCCTAATTTATGTTAATACAGCTCCATTTCCTTGAAAAGCTTTAGAGAACCTCTAGGAAAGAAAAGGATTTAGGAAATATGGATTAAAGAAAGTGTTGGATTTCTCAGGAGAGTGAATCATGAAGAAATTTTGGAGTTACTGGTTAGAATGGGAGTGGGAATAGAAAATGAGGGATATAGTTGGAGACTGAAGTACTGCCATGATGCTGTAGGATAATCTCAAGGTCAGAGGTTCAAACCCACCAGCTGCTCCTTGGAAACCTTTATGGGATCACTGTGATTAAGAACCAACTCGAAGGCACTTAAAAACAACAGCTAAAGACCCTCATCAGAGAAATAGTCAAAGATCTGAGTAACATAGCAGTAAATTTAGCCTTCCGTTTAAGATAGCATCTGTCATCATATAAGTTGCCAATCCCTATCAGCAAGGTAGGCAAGCTTGATACCTGATATGAAAAGCCCTTCCCTTTTGGTCGGAATTTTGGGCAACTTGATCCATAAGCAAAGGCCTAATTTATCAGCTTGTAGCACTTTATGCTTGCATAAAGTTTGTATCAAACTTCTTTATCTTCATCTGATCGAGTTCTGATCAGCAAGCCATCCAAGTTAGGTCAAGTTTGGGTGTTCTCGCATGCCTCCCCCTACTTCAGACCAGCTGGCCACTTCACTCTTAACTCTAGCCCCAAGTGGCTAAGCCAGGGTCCTTGAGCTTTTAAATGGAGCTTGTTGTCATGGCCAAAAAATTAGGGTTCTATAACTATGAATGCTTGGCAGTAGTAAAACCCACAACCTGAGGCACTCACATATTTTTTAACCCTCTTCAGTATCTAAGGAGCTCTGGTAGCGTAGTGGTTACGAATCGGGCTGCGAACCTTAAGGTCAGCAGTTCGAAACTACCAGCTGTTCCGCGGGAGAAAGATGAGGCTTTCTACTCCCGTAAGGATTTAAACCCTCGGAAACCCTGTACAGGGTCGCTATGGGTTGGAACCGACTTGACGGCACTTAACAACAACAACAACAACATAACTAAAAAGAAGTGGTAACAGGATTCTCACTAAATGATTTAGTCACACGTCCTGCAGTGTGAAAACCTTATGCCTCCCCAAGGCTTTAGAAAAATATGCTTTGCATACAAAGACCAGTTTGATTTGTTAAGTGGGGGAATGAGGACAGGGGATTAAGCCCCTTGTTGACATTCACATTGGTGGAGTGCAGAAGTAAGCCAACAGGAAAAGTGAACTAACACTCTGATCAAAATTCCTTCAGAAGTCAGATTACCAAATTTGACATGAAGGGGAAAACACAAGCCTCAGGGTAGAAATGAAACTGTAAGGTATATCTGTTGTTCATGATTTTGGTTTTGCTGATAATAATTATAATAATAGGTAGCTAAATTAGTTGGACAACATTGTGAAATATGAGTATTCCGGAACACGCAATTGTGCTCATGAGGAATCTCTACCTGGACCAAGAGGCAGTTGTTAGAACAGAACATGGGAACGCTGAATAGTTTCAAATCAAGAAAGGTGTGCGACAGGGTTGTATTCTTTCACCATACTTATTCAACCTGTATGCTGGGCAAATAATCCAAGAAGCTGAGATATATGAAGAAAAGTGTGGTATAAGGATTGGAGGAAGACTCATTAACAACCTGCAATATGCAGATGATACAACCTTGCTTGCTGAAAATGAAGCAGACTTAAACATTTACTGATGAAGATCAAAGAGCACAGCCTTCGGTATGGATTACATCTCAATGTAAAGAAGACAAAAATCCTCACCACTGGACCAATAAACAACATTCTTGTCAACAGAGTAAAGATTGAACTTGTCAAGGACTTAGTTCTTCTTCAATCAACTATCAACACTCACGGAAACAGCAGTCAAGAAATCAAATGACATATTGCATTAGGCAAAACTGCTGCACAAGACCTTTTTAAAGTGTTGAAGAGCAAAGATGTCAGCTTGAGGATTAAGATGTGCCTGGCCCAAGCCATGGTATTTTCAATAACCTCATATGCCTGCAAAAGATGGACAGTGAATAAGGAAGACCATAGAAAAATTGATGCTTTTGAGTTATGGTGTTGGAGGAGAACATTGAAAGTGCCATGGGCTGCCAAAAGATCCAATAAATCCATTTTAGAAGAAGTGCAGCCAGAGTGCTCCTTGGAGGCCAGGATGGCCAAATTTCATCTTTCATACTTGGACATATTGTCAGGAGAGACCAGTCGCTGGAGAAGGATATCATGCTTGGTAAGGTGGAGGGTCAGAGAAAAAAAGGAAGACCCCCAACGAGATGGATTGGCCAAGTGGCAGCATCGATGGACTCAAGTGTGGCAACGATAGTGAGGTTGGCCCAGGATCAGGCAATGTTTAGTTCTGCTGTGCATAAGGTCACTATGAGTCGGTACTGACTCAATGGCACCTAACAGCAACAACAAATTAGTTGACAGAGCCATGATGTGTAGTTGTAGGATGAGCACTCGACTACAAGGTCAGTTTGAACTTCAAACTCACAACTGCTCCTCAGAAACCCTATAAGGGTTTCTATGAGTCAGAATACCCCCAGAAAGATGGACTGACAAAGTGGCAGCATCAATGGGCTCAAGCACGGCAACAGTTGTGAGGCTGGCCCAGGATCAGGCAGTGTTACGTTCTCTTCTGCATAGGGTCATTATGAGTCAGTACCGACTCGATGGCACCTAACAACAACAACAACAACAACAACAACAAAATGAGTCAGAAATGACTCGATGACACTTAACAACAGCAGAAACAACTAATTAGTTGACACAGCTAAAAAATGGGAAGAAACAGTTGCAAGAATCCATTAATCATCAGAATGTGGAATGTATGGAATATGAATCTAGAAGAATTGGAAGTAGGCAAAAATGAGATGAAGATCAATATCCTAGGTATTAGTGATCAGAAATGAACTAGTATTGGCCATTTTGAACTTGACAATCATATGGTTTACTGTGTCAGAAAGACAAATTCAAGAGGAATTGAGTAGCATTCTGCATCAAAAGAACATTTCAATATCTACCTTGAAGTAAAACGCTGTCTGTGACAGAATAGTATAAATACACCTATAAGGAAGAACCGTTAACACCACTATTATTCAGATTTACACACCAACCACTAAAGTCAGTGAGGATGAAATTGAAGAATTCCACCAACTAATTCAGAAAAGATCAAACATGTAATCAAGATGCACTGATAATTACAGGTGATTGGAATGCTAAAGTTGGACAAAAAAGAGGAAGGATCAGTTGTTCTGTTACCAGGCCATATATCAGAAAATATGGCCTGGGGACAAAAAAAAAATTAAAAAAAAAATGCTAGAGATCACAGGATATAATTTTGCAAGACCAAAGACTTATTAATAGCAAATATCTTTTTCCACAACATAAATGGCAACTAAACACATGGACTTCACCAGACTTAATACACAGAAGTCAAAGTGACTGCATCTGTGGGAAGAAACTGTGGAGAACAAGGTTAATATCACCCACCCAAACAAGTTCAGGCTGAAGCTGAAGAAAATGAAAACAAGTTCAAGAGAGTTAAAATATGACCTTGAATATAGTCCACCTTAATTTAGAAAGCATTTCAAAACAGAATTGATGCCTTTATAGCCACTAATGACTGAAGACCAAAAGAGTTGTAGGATGACAAGAACAACATATGGAAAAATATGAAAGGCCATTAAAAAGAAAGGAAAGAACAAAACAGATACTAGAAAGACTCTGAAACTTGCTCATTCATACTGAGAGCCTAAAGCAACTAGAAGAAATGAAGTAATAAAAGATATGAACTCTTTGTTATTCACCCCCAGAAGGGCAGCTCGAGAAGATAAAGTCAAGTATTATGATGAAATGTGGGAAGACCTGGAGTTAGAACCAAAAGGGAAGAACACGTTCAGCATTTCTCAAGCTAAAAGAACTAAGGAAAACAACCCAGCCTCGATTTGCAATATTGAAGGATTCTTTGGCTCTGGTAGTATAATGGTTACAAATTGGATTGCTAACCTCAGGGTCAGCAATTTGATGAGGGAAAGATGAGGCTTTGTGCTCCTGTAAAGATTTACAGCCTCGGAATCCCTGTACAGGGTCATTATGAATCATAATGGACTTCAAGGCACATTACCAACACCACCACATGGGCCAATAGTTCTTTTTGCTTGGATTCACAATAAACACTCATGGAAGCAGAAGCCAAGAAACTAAATGATATATTGCATTAGGCAAATCTGCTGAACAAAACCTCTTTAAAGTTTTCAAGAGCAAAACTGTCAGTTTGGGAACTAAGGTGCAGCTGATCCAAGCAATGGTATTTTCAGTAGCCTCACATGCATGTGAATGTTGAACAATGAATAAAGAAGAACATAGAAGAATTGATCAATGGTGGTGTTGGGGTGGAGGGTTTAGGGGGAGGTGGAGGAAGGCAACGGTAGAGCACAGTGTAAGGGCAGACACATCATAGTTCGGGTGATGGGGAGGGTAATATAAGAGGTGGGAGGAGGTAGAAGAACAAGGTAGATAGGGGAACATTGAAACAGGTTTGCATGGGCTAAATGGGACAGAGGTAAATAGGGATGCATGCTCAACCTTAGAACAACAGGACTCTGTGATACAGGGATTTAGGCGTAGTTTGAAGAGGGAAGAACTACTAAGATGCTTAACTATCTTGTGAATATTGGTTTCCCTTGCCTGCTAGTATAAAATAGACATCTGAGTGGGATAGAAAGGAATGCTGGAAAACATTATTACAGAAAACTTGTAAGCCCGTCTTCAGCCTATAACTAATTAGAATACCTAAACGGGATTCTAGAACGAGCTCAGTGAAATAGGCCTGTTGTGGAGACTTTGCAGAGTATAGGACCTTAGATGGAATCCTGAGTCCCATCCAGAACTTTATGAGGTGAGACATCTCCACTAGAAAGGACAAGCAGACCAGCCTGGAACAGCTGATACATCTTCCAAGAGATCATCAGGAAAAATCCAAAACAAAAATGTCAGTATGACTGGCTACTACAAGAATAAGCAAGCTGTTCACTGGGAATTCAGCAAGGCAAGCAATCAAGTTCCTTCAGGACAAACCCTCCTCTAAAACTGAAACTCAAAGGGGACACATGACCAGGCATGTAAGCTAGCTGGCGACCGCATTGGTCTACTGATGAATGACAGAGGGGCAAAGGCAGCAATGGAGAAATGGGCTGAGTTCAACCACGGTCCATTGACTTCCATTGATTTGGAGATGAGAGAGAGAAGAGGAAGGGCTGGTTGGTCCAAAGTGTGTTGAGACCTGGGGACACTTGAGCCCATGGACAAGGACATAGCCACAGAGGACTAGAGCTGAGAGTGAAGCTTCCAGCTGATATGAAGTGAGAGGAAATGCACAAGAACACCCAAACTTGCAGATAGTACTCATTTGACCTAACCTCGATGCTGTGATAATCAGAATTCCACTAGAGGATTCTTAAAAAAATAATAATAATAAAGGAAATGTGGGTAAATCCCTATAATTTTATGAACATGACCTACACTCATGAAGGTAGTAACTCTAAATACCAACAGAGAGGGAAGGAGTCTTCACATCAAGTATCAATGTCATCCCCTCTGTACACAAGGTAGATAGGGACTGGTAACTTAGACATTGGCTACCTAAAATGAGGGGGTGATAAAGGCACAAAGTGACTGGCTTACAAGGTTTCAAGGGGGAGCTTAGTTTAATAGTGTGGGGGGAAAGAAAGAGTCCTTGTTGAATAGTTATCATCTTGTGTAGAAGGGTCTGGTTAAAAGAGATGGGGATAAGATTTTTATGATTCAATAGCGAGTAAGTGTTATCATGACTAATTGCAACTGTCACAATTGTAAAGGTAGAAGTTTTCTAATAAAAACAGAGGAGTGGCTAATCTTACAGTCCACAAATAAAGGACCCTAGGATCATCAAGGGAGAAAAGCACAAGTGGAATGCAAGATCTTATCCAGAGAAGCAGAGAAATCAGAGATGGAGATAGAGATGGGGACATGGAGAGAGGGAACAGCTGAGGACGCTAGATTCATGGGAAGAGAGGGACTAAGAGATGTCAGCCAGGAAGCAGACTTGCAGAATGTGCCCCTTGGTGGTACAAATTATTATATATGCCTAAGTGGTTTTTTTGTTTTGTTTTGTTTTTAAAGAGCTAAGTGAATAGAGAGAAACACTGTTAACTGATGGTACATGGAGGTGATTATAACCATTGTAATGAAACAAGGTGTATGATCTGTTGAATGTAAAACTGATGAGCTGCTGCCCTGTAAACTTTTACTCAATCCACAATAAAAACCTAAGTAATAAAAAAAAAAAATGATGCATTTGGGTTTTGGGGTTGGAGAAGAATATTCAAAGTACCATGGACTGCCAGAAGAATAAACAAATCTGTGTTGAAAGAAGTACAACCAAAATGCTCCTTGAAAATAAGGATGGCAAGCCTTAGTCTCTTATACTTCAGACATATTATCAGGAGAGATCAAACCTTGGAGAAGGACATTATGCTTGGTAAAATAAAGGGTCAGTGAAAAAGCATAAAATCCCAAATGAGTGGCAGTAGCAATAGGCTCAAGTGTAAGAAAAATTGTAAGGATGGTACAGGACAGTGAGTTCAGTGTATTGTTCTATTGTCCATAGGGTTACTATAAGTCAGAACATAACAACACAGCAACAATGGGTAAAATATTGAATGAAACATCAAAAGAAGATGGAAGAAATACACTGAGACAGTGTGCCAAGAACACTGTTCGATGCTCAATGATTTAAAGAGGTAGGTAGCATATAATCAAGAACCAATGGTATTAAAGGAAGAAGTCCAAGTTACTCTGAAGGCATTGGTGAAACGTAAGGTCCAGGAATTGATGGAATATTAATTGAAATGCTTCAAAAAACTGGTGTAATGCTGAAAGCATTCCCTTGTTTATGCTAAGAAATTTAGATGACTGCAATCTGGTCAACCTATTGGAAGAGATTCATATCTGTGCCAATTCCAAAGAGAGTGGCCCAATAGAATTTGCAAGTCACCAAACAATATTATTAATCACATTAACATCACAAGCAAACAGAATGTTGCTGAAGATAATTTTTAAATGGCTGCATCAGCACATGGACAGGGAGCTGCCAGAAATGCAAGCCAGATTCAAAGTGGATATGGAATGAGGAAAATCACTGCCCAGATGAATCTTTCTTTTAATTTTTTTTTTTTCCTCAGATGTATCTTGACTAAAAGTTGAGAATAGAAGAAATATGTTTATCTGTGTTTTACTGACAATGCAAAGGCTTTGGACTGTGTAGATCATAAAAAACCAAGGATAATATTGTGAAGAATGGGTATTTCAGAACATTCATGAGAAAACTGTACATAGTCCAAGTGGCAATTTTTTTCCCAACAGAACTAGGGAATACTAAATGGTTTAAAATCAGGAAAGGTGTGTGGTAGGATTTTGTCCTTTTGCCATACTTTTTTGATGTATGCTGAGTAAATAATCCAAGAAAGAAGAATTTGGAATCAGGATTAGATGAATACACATTAACAGCATACAATATGCAGATTATACAACCTTTCTTGCTGGAAACAATGAGGGCTTAAAATACTATGGAAGAAGAATAAAGACTTCAGTCTTCAATATGGATTGTGCCTTAATGTAAAGAAAATACAAATCTTCACAAATGAACCAATAAATAGTATCATGATAAATGGATAAAGATTGAAGTTGTCAAAGACTTCATTTTGCTTGGGTCCATCATCAACAATCATGGAAGCAGCAATCAAGAAATCAAATTACATATTGGTTTAGGCAAATCTGTACAACAACTCTTTAATGTGTTAAAGAACAAAGATATTACTTTAAAGACTAAAGTGTACATGATCCAAGTCATAGGATTTTCAATTGTAACATATGCATGTGAAAGCTGGTCGATGAATAAGAAAGACTGCAGAAGAATCCATGCATTTGAATTATGGGGTTGGTGAGGAATATTGAGAGTACCATGGAGACCAGAAGAATAAATATATCTGTCTTGGAAGAAGTACACCCAAAATGCCCTTCAGAAGCAAGGATGGCAAGACTTCATCTTTAGTACTTAGAACATGTTGTCAGGAAGAGTCATTACCTGGAGGACATCATGCTTGGAAAAGTGGACAGTCAACGAAAAGAGGGAAAGACCCCTACCATGATGAATTGACACATTTGGCAGGAACTGTGGGCTCAAGATAACAATTGTGCTGATGGAACAGAACTGGGCAGTGCTTCATTCTGTAGTGTATAGGGTTGATATTAGTTGAAATTGACTTGAGGGTACCTAACAACAATAATCCACCACTTGTCTGTCAGTTTGTTGTACTGTGGTGGCTTGTCAGTTGCTGTGATTCTGGAAGCTATGCCACGAGTTTTTTAAATACCAGCAGGGTCACCCATGGTTGACAGGTTTCAGATGAGCTTCCAGATGAAGGCAGACTAGGAAGAAGGAATGATGAACTACTTCCAAATATTTAGTCACTGAAAACCTTATGAATAGCAGAAAAACACTGTCATATATGTTGTTGTTGTTGTTAAGTGCCGTCGAGTCGGTTCCGACCCATAGCGACCCTGTACAGGGTTTCCGAGGGTGTAAATCCTTACGGGAGTAGAAAGCCTCATCTTTCTCCCGCGGAGCGGCTGGTAGTTTCGAACCGCTGACCTTAAGGTTCGCAGCCTGATTCGTAACCACTACGCTACATATATAGTGCAGTATAATGAGCCACTCAAGTGGAGAGGACTTAAAATATTTACTGATGAAGATCAAAGAGCACAGCTTTCAATATGGATTACATCTTAGTGTAAAGAAAACAAAAATCCTCACCATTGGACAAATAAACAACATTCTTAACAATGAAGAAAAGATTGACGTTGTCAAGGACTGCATTCTTCTTGGGATCAACTATCACAATTTTGCTCACACTGTTCACACGCTACATAAACTTTGTTTTGAGTTGTTAATGCATCCTCTCTATAACCATGATCTTTCTTTATCAGACTTTTACTTATCTGGCTCCTGGAAAGAAATCCTTTGAGCACAAATATTCACCTCTGATGAAGTGAAGACACTGTTGTATTCATGGCTCGCAGCTTAACCTAAAGCATTTTAAAATAAGGGAATATGAAAGCTTGTTGAAAGGTGGACAAAGTGTATTGAAAATCAAGGAGAATCTATTGAAAAATGAAGTATTTGTCTCTTCTAAAAGTTAATTAAAAAAAATTCTACAGCCAGAGTGTGGATAATGTTATGCAAATAAAAAGCTATAGTTTTGTGTGTTTTTTTTTCAGTAACTTGCTTTTTCTTATTGGAAAGCTGATAGATGCTTATTGAAGAAAATTTAGAAATTATAGCTCAAGTAGTAAGATAAAATTAATATCATTAATAATCTTAGTTGACAGGCTGTGTTATTTCTGACATTTTGGTGAGCATTTTTTATGGATTGAAGTATCTTCCTCAAAATATGTGCTGTAATTTCTAAACCCTGTACTTGTGAATGCAACTTCATTTAGGAAAAGGGCTCTCCTTGATATGCCAATGAGGTCATGTCAGTATAGCACCTGTCTTAAGACAACTACTTTTGAGATATAAAAAGACCAAATGAAGCACAAAATAGAAAAACATTGATGGCACATGAAGATCACTAAAGTACTAAGGAAGGGAAGCTGAAAGAGACTAGAATTTTCTCCCAGAGCATTTGGAAAGAGTTTTCTCCTAGAGCTGATGTGTTGAATTCAGACTTCTAGCCTTTTAAACTTAACAAAGTATTTTGTTTGTTAAAACCAACTGAGTTGTGATGTTTCTGTTATAAGAAACTAAGATATCATCTTTCCAAATACAAGGAAGGGTTAATGTGTGTGATGTGTGCCTCTGTGCGTGTATGTGTGTGTACTTGCTCACAAATAGTTGTACTGTATTAGACACATACACTTATTTCCAATACTAAGAATCACATCCTCACTTATCAACTATCTCATTATCTGACATTTCAGATTTATGACAACTTCAGAAATTTTTCAGGAGGTGTCTACAATGGTTCTGGTCCCACACAAGACTGTGACTGAGGCCTAGGGCACTCTACATGATCATTGTGAACAACCAGAGGTCCCAACAATGACTAGTCTACATGAAGGACAATGGCAACCTGTTGTGCACACCTCTTCCTCTTTGTCCATGACATCTTAGTTGGGCCACAGAAGTAACTGCAGGGTGACATGAGGTTGCAGATGGGCATGGGAGGTCAGTAGGAGGAGGTGGGAAGTAGAGGAGAAGGAATGGAAGTTTGAAGGGTACCAGGGCTGGGACAGGTGGGGAACTAGTGGAGTCCCCACACAGGGTGGACTAAGGTGAATTATGTGCAGTGGTCATATAACTAGCACCCTCAAATGCCATGGACTACAGGGTGGTGAGGAAGGCATGGTGGAAAAGAGGGCTCACTATGCCATATACAAGATTCAGTGGGGGCACTTGGTGGTGGTGAGCAATGGGGTATGTGTGTGTGTGTGATCAATGCCCCAACTCTCATATAATGCCTATTTCTCTTAAATATCTGGTATTTGGAACCTAACCATGCCAATAAATGTAGGTGTACACTGTTTATTGTTGTTATTGTTGTTGTTAGGTGCTGTCAAGTCGATTCCTACTCATAACACAACTAAACACTGCCTGGTTCTGTGCCATTCTCACAATGATTGTTACATTCAGTCCATTGCTGCTGCCACTGTGCACACTGTTTAGAATTTTACTTTTTCCTTTACAAAATGTCTTGAATACTTTGTCCCATATCCTACTATGATTGCATTTTAATGTGTTTTTAAACACTGTGGGTTAATGCACCAGACTGCAAAGCCATTTGAACTGCAAGGTTGGCAGTTCAAGCTC
Organism: Chrysochloris asiatica; assembly: GCF_000296735.1. Classification (NCBI taxonomy): domain Eukaryota; kingdom Metazoa; phylum Chordata; class Mammalia; order Afrosoricida; family Chrysochloridae; genus Chrysochloris; species Chrysochloris asiatica. The sequence goes on along the minus strand of NW_006408557.1, from coordinate 8,499,661 downwards.
ACCAGCTGCTCCTTGGAAACCCTACAGAGGGTCGCTATGGGTCAGAATCAACTCGACAGCACTTAACAACAACAATAACAACTGTTTCATGGTGCAGTTCTGCCATAATTCTTAAATCAGTTGCCCATAGTTAGACTCACACTGACATTTCTTTTTTAAGGCAATCGCATGCACGGGTTCTTTGGATCCTCTCAACAATGCTGCAGAGTTGGTGAATAACATAGGGATTGAAGGATGGGCATACTGGGATTCTTCTTATAAAGGAAATGAGATTATGACCTATGAAACATTATTGGGACCAGTTAGCATATACTGTGAGGAAGTGAACATATGTTATATTAAATATTCTAATCATTCACTGTCCTGGATGGAGCATGAGGTTTCCCTTCATATACCCCAGCTGAACTGGCATCAGATCACTTACCCTAATATTTGGGTCAAAGTTGATTGAAACGGGATGCATACTTGAACTAAGGGTAATCTATTCATCAATCGGCTTTAGACTGATGGCTTGTTCAAAAGGATAAACTAGGTTGACCTTGCCATCTCAGGAACAGGAACAGAGAGAGAAATTTCACTTAAATTGTGGGTTCCAATGTGCATAAAGAGTTAAAACAAGGGAGCAATTTTGGGACCACTTGCATACCAAACACATGAAAATGTGATGCTTACAAGATGCAGGTTAGATGAGAAATGTTTGAGAAAAGTAAAAAGAGAAGCAAAGTAATAGTCAAAATAGTAAGTGAGAAAGAGAAAAAGTTGAAAATGTAGCAGATACGAGCCCCATTCTCAAAACAGACCAGGTCACACCCATCCTGGAGTAGAGTTTTCTGTTTTTGTTTTTGGTATCATTTTTAGACCTTTCGAGAGGAAGACCCCTAACGAGATGGATTGGCCAGGTGGGATCATTGATGGACTCAAGTGTGACAGTGGTAGTGAGGTTGGCCCAGGATTGGACGTTGTTTCATTCTGCTGTGCATGGGGTCGCTGTGAGTTTGTTCCGACTCTATGGCACCTGACAACAACAACAACAACATGTTTCAAAAGCTTTCCCAAGCACCATTTTTGTTTTTTCTTACCTTGGTTTCCTTTGACAAATCCATTTACAAATTAAAGATTCTTGGATTGGACTAGGATATAGAAATGTACAGATAGAACTGAGTAGTTCCCTGAATAGTCAAGAGTATCTAAGTGAGATTTTAGAAGATTTGCAGGAATTGGATGACTGTAATGAGCATTGCCACCACTCATCTGTCAGTTTGTCGTACTGTGGTGGCTTGCATGTTGCTGTCATTCTCAAAGCTATGCCACAGGTATTCAAAACACCAGCAGGGTCACCCATGGTGGACAGGTTTCAGATGAGCTTCCAGACGAAGACAGACTAGGAAGAAGGAGACTACTTTCTAATATTCAGTTACTGAAAACCTTATGAATAACAGTGGAGCGCTGTCTGATATCACCAGAATATTGAAACATGATGAAGAATTTTAGAATATAGTCAGATATAGTGCCAGAAAAATGAGCCTCTTGGGTTGGAAGACACTCAAATAAATTCTGGGGAAGAGTTCTATCTTCAAAGCAGAGTTGAATTTGATGAAGTAAATGGAGTAAAAACTTTCAGGACCTCCATTTACTGATAGGAAATAACTCAAAATGAGGAGAAGCAGTTGTAAACATCCATGCAAAATCAGAATATGGAATGAAGCTAGGAAAATTAGAAAATGTCAAAAATGAAGTGAAATGCATAAGTATCTATATTCTAGGTGTTAGTGAGCTGAAATGAACTGGTTTGATCATTTAAAATCTGACAACCACATAGTTTACTATGTCAGGAATAACAAATGGAAGAGAATAGCATTGTACTCATCATAAAAAAAAAAAAAGAACATTTCGAGATTTATTTTGAAGTACAGGGCTGTCTGTAAAAGGGTAATGCCCATACACCTACAAGACCCGTTAATACAACTATTATTCAAATTTACTCACCAACCACTAAAACCAGTGATGATAAAATTGAAGAATTTTACCAACTTGTTGAATCTGAAATTGACCAAATAAGCAGTCAAGACATATTGATAATTACTGGTGATTGGAATGCAAAGGTTGGAAATGATCAGTCATTGGAAAATATGGTCTTGATGATAGAAACTATACTGGAGATGGCATGATACAATTGTGCAAGATCAATGACTTCTTGATTGAACACACTTTTTTAAACAACATGAAAGATGACTACACCAGGTGGACCTCACGAGGTGGAATACACAGAAATAAAATTGACTACATTTGTGGAAAGAGACAGTGGAAAGGCTCCATTTCATCAGTCAAAACAAGGCCAGGGGCAGACTGTGGACCAGACCATCAATTACTCATATTCAAGTTCAGTCTGAAGCTGGAGAAAATGAAAACAAATCCATGAGAGCCAAAATATGACCTTGAGTATTCCATCTGAATTTAGAGATCATCTCAAGAGCAGATTTGATTAATTAGACACTAATGACCGAAGACCAAAAGAATTGTGAGATGACATGAAGAACATCATCCAGGAAGAAAGCAAAAGGTCATTAAGACAACAAGAAAGAATAAAGAGACCAAAATGAATGTCAGAAGACTCTGAAACTTGCTTTCCATGGTATAGATTAAAGGCATTGGTAAAGAACAAGGCTCTAGGAATTTATGAAATACAAACTGAAATCTTTCAACAAACTAATGTTGCACTGGAGATGCTCACTCATCTATGCCAAGAAATTTAGAATACAGCTACCTGGCCAACTGATTGTAAGAGATCCATTTTCATGCTCACAAAGCAAGGTGACCCAGTGGAATATGGAAACCATCTGACAATGTCATTAATATCTCATGCAAGTAAAATTTTGCTAAAAATAATTTTAAAACGGTTGCAACAGTACATTGACAGGGAAATGCCATATGTTCAAAACACATTCAGGCAAGGACGTGAAACAAGGGAAAAATTGCTGATGTCAGATGGATCTTGGCTGAAAGCAGAGAATACCAGAAACATACAGAAAGATGTTTACCTGTGCTTTATTGATTACATAAAGGCTTTTGATTATATGGTTTAGATAACTATGGACAGCATGGCAAAGAATGAATATTCTGGAACACTTTATTGTTCTCATGTTGAATTTGTACCTAGTTCAAGAGACAGTCGTTCAAATAGAACAAGGGAACACTGAATGGTTTACAATTAGGAAAGGTGTGTGCCAGGGTTGTATTCTTTCACCATACTTACACAGTCTGTATGTTGCATAAATAATTCAAGAAGCTAGATTTATGAAGAAGAAGAAAGTAGCATCAGCATTGGAGGAAGACTCACTAAGAACCTGTGATATACAGATAATATAACCTTGCTTGCTGAAAGTGAATAGGACTTAAAATATTTACTAATGAAAATCAAAAGAACACAGCCCTCAGTATGGGTTCCACCTCAGTCTAAAGAAAACTAAAATCCTCACCACGGGACCAATAAATAATATCAAAATTAATGGGGAAAAGATTGAAGTTGTCAAAGAGTTCATTTTGCTTGGATCCACCATTGTTGTTATTGTTATGTGCCTTGGAGTCAGCTCCGACTCATAGAGACTCTACACAGGGTTTCCGAGGCTGTAAATCTTTACCGGCGCAGACCGCCTCATCTTTCTCCCGCGGAACCGCTGGTAGTTTCGAACTGCTGACCTTGCGGCTCACAGCCTGATTCCTAACCACATTTTGTTGTTGTTGTTGTTGTTAAGTGCCGTCGAGTCGGGTCCGACCCATAGCGACCCTGTACAGGGTTTCCGAGGGTGTAAATCTTTACGGGAGTAGAAAGCCTCATCTTTCTCCCGCGGAGCAGCTGGTAGTTTCGAACCGCTGTCCTTAAGGTTCGCAGCCCGATTCGTAACCACTACGCTACCAGATTAGCACTCACTAAAGCAGCAGTCAAGAACTAAAATAACGTATTGCATTCAGCAAATCTGCTGCACAAGACCTCTTTAAAGTGTTCAAGAGCAGACTAAGGTGGACCTGTTCCAAGCCTTGGTAATTTCAATAACCTCATACGAATGTGAAATTTTGACATTAAATAAAGACCATAGAAGAATTGATGTATTTGAGTTTTGGTATTGGAGGAGCATTTTTAAAGCACCATTGACCTCCAAAAGAACAAATAAAGCTGTGTTGGATGAAGTACAACCAGATTGCTCCTTAGAAGCCAGGATGGCCAGACTTCATGTCTCATACTTTGGACATATTATCTGATGGGATCAGTTCCAGGAGAAGGACATCATGCTTGGTAAAGTGGAGTGTCACCAGAAAAGATGAAGACCCCCAATGAAATGGATTGGCACAGTGGCAACAGTGATGGGCTAAAGTGTAATAACAATTGTGAGGTTGCACAAGACTGAGCAGTGTTTCATTCTGTTGTGCATAGAGTCCTATGATAGGTACTGGCTTGAGGGCACCTAACACCACTACCAAATGAGCATTGGCAGTTGAAGAGGAAAAGCTTCAGTGAGAATTAAGAGGGACCTTAATTTAATTTCATCACAGATTCCCTAAACAATAGTCATAGATGTGAAAAAAATAGTCAAGGAAGAATATATTGTCTCTCTCCTCCAGCACTAAGGTATTGAGTGTACTTTCTTCTCTAAGTCTGAGGTTTTAACTATTTAGGAAGTGAAGTAGTGGGAGAAAGGAATATGGGTAACACATTGTGTTTGAGTCCCAAGTGGGCAGCTGGAACTCTACTAAAGTTCTGCTGTTGATAAGTGCCATTGAGTCAGTTCTGACTCATAGTGATCATGTATAGGGTTTCCAAAGAGTAGTTAGTGAGCTTGAACCTCCAATCCTGTGGTTCAAGCTAACCTTGTTGTTGAGTGCTTATCCTACAGTACCACACCAAGACTCCGTAAACACCAAGGAGTTTACCACTCCTCTACTGCCCGTTTCCTCACCTATAAAAGAGTCAGTGTTATTTCCCTTCAACCATTCACAGGTCAACAGGAGTTATTAATTAGTACATCATCAGCACTAATTACATATCAGCCCTCTTAAATCCTCATCCCCAGTTCCTAGATAAAACTTCCCAGAATTGCCGAGGAAGGGCAATCAAAAGGAGATCAAAGAGGACGAACAACTTTATCCTTGAGAGAATTAGAAAGTCAAGGACTCAAAATTTTCTGAATGGTAATAATGTCACAGTGGAAAACTTCCAGTACGCAGGCAGAGACTTTTATGACTGTGTACTAGTAGGAAAAAAAAGATGACTTTAAATTCCTTCAATGCAGGTATTATTAAATACTGAGGAATATAAGGCTCCCCCAAGAACAATGATCGCTGTGTGCCTTCACCACTGCTAATCAATTGATGAAAACATTAAGAAAAAAATAGACTTGGGTTCCAATTCCACCTTTGCCATTATGAACACAGGTGAATCATTCCCCTCCTACAATAGTGGTGGGATCAGGACTAATGCTGCATTTCTTCTTGTCAGCATTTACTCTAGGCTAGGCCCTGGTGCAACTCCAAGGAAACAAATTTTAGTTGGTAGGGGGAAACCTAATTTCCATTCTGGGGCTTTCAAGAAAGGACTTCTACCTTCCACAAGGAACCCTGGTGGTGCAGTGAGCTACACGTTGGGCTGCTCACCCAAAGGTCAGCTGTTCGAATCCACTAGCAGTTCCAAGGGTAAAAGATAATGCTTTCTTCTTCTGTAAAAATGTATAGCCTTGGAAATCCTATACAGGGTTTCTATGAGGAGAAACCAACTCAATGGCACACAACAACAATAGCACTGTACCCACACTAGTTATTATGAACTTATTATTAGTTGCCATAGATTTGGCTCTTACTCATGGTGGACCCCATGTGTTGCACTGGAGAGGGATGTTCACAGAGTACTTAGTAGATTCAGACAATCTGAAGAAGTGTGGAGTCGAAGGAAAGTGAGATATAACCTTTTTGCAGTACAGTGTTCAGGCTCATTCATTCTGGTTCACTTGTTCAGGTCCCCAGAGGCTCCCTCACTCTAGCTCCCTCGCTATAGCTCACTCACTCACTCTAGCTGTCCCACGAGAGATTCTCCCCCCTCTTTATATTGGCTTAAACAAAAGAGATATGCTGCCAACATTCCATCACTGGTTACACAGGCATAAACTGTCATGGTACTGACCAGGACTACTGATTCACTAGTGTGGCCCTTCCAGCAGAAATTGATAAGAAAGCCTTACCAACTCCATTTTCCTCACACTCCACCCTTTCCAGGGTTCCTTGCCTCACAAGCTATGTGGCAGGTATCTTCCATGCGAGTCCCTGTGCGAGGACTGAGAAACACTGTATCCACATACCACCATACCAATATAAACGACAGCAACATATTAGGAAGAAACATATAATCCCTATTATTATTGCCAAGGTTGTTCACCAGCCATAAGTCAATGATATTTTCCATTCCTGTAGGGGGTCACCTGTTCCATTGTTGGAACAAAGTCCAATTTTCTTGCATAGCAACCTTCACCTTAAAGGTCCCCCAATTGGGACTCCTTTGTTGGCTCCTGGTTTCCTCAGGGGCACTGCATGGCCTGACCCCCAGCTCCCTCAAGGGTACCACATGGCCCTAGTCTCCTCAGGTGCTCCACACAACCAATTCCCAGTCTCCACAGGGGTACAGCATAGCCAATCCCAGTTTTCCTCCCCATTCTTGGAGTCTGGATGCATTGGCTCATTGGCAAAGCTGACTCCTTTGATGGTGGTGCCAACCCCAGTGGCAGTGCCCGTGTCAGCTCTTCCAGAATTTCAATACTCATCCTGCTTCCAGGGTGGTGGGCACCTGAGCACTGAGTGCCTGGGCTGACCTGCAGCCACCACCCTTGTCCCTCCCTTGGGCCTGTGTCAGCCACATAGCCATCGAGTGTGCATAGAGGGCACTAGCAGCACTACTGGTGTTGAGCACAGCACACGGGCCTGGCCCACGGCTTCTGGCTGCTCTGTGTGGACGAGTGTGGCCCTGGGAGGGCTAGCAGCATACACATCACCACATACAACAAAGTGACAGATGGGTAGTGGTGCTACTATGAAATTCCATTTATTGTTGTTTAGCCCATTGCTATTGAGTTGTTTGCAATTCATAACAACCCTCTAGAGCAGAGCCGAACAGCCCTACAGAAGCAGATTGCCACATCTTCTCCCTGTGAAGCACCAATTAAGTTTGACCAGCCAACCTGTCACTTAGCAGTCAAATGCTTTAACCACTGCAACACAGGAGCCCCATTAACATGAACTGTCATTGTTGTTAAGTGCCATAGGGTCAGTTCCGACTCATAGAGTTTCTGAGGAGTTAACAGTGAGCAGTCCACTCCAGTGCTTATCTGATAGTGCCACACCAGATCCCTTACCATAGGCCCCAAATAACCTAGCCCTCATGACTGTCTCTATGACCATATAGACTTTGTTCCCCTCTGTCATGGCTACACAGTCACACTATTCCTCAAATACATGAAGTTTGTTTCTGCCTTTGGGACTATGCATTTATAAAGATCTTCCCATGATCTTGACAAGTCTTTTCTAATATAGTCAGTTATGCTATAATGTGCTAAAAATCATGTGCTAGGAGGGGAGTGATTAACTTTGCAGTCTAGGAGTGGAAGTCCCTAGGACCATCAAGGGAGAAGAGCGGAGAGCGGGACCCTACCCAGAGAAGCAGTGATGCCAGAGATGGAGGCAGAGATGATGACGTGGAGAGATGGAGCAGCTAGGGACTTTAGACCCAGAGAGGGAGAGGGGCTGTGTGCTGATGACGGGGGAACAGGCTTGCAGGGTATACCCTTTGGTTGGCTGATGATGCATGGAGGGGATTGTAACCATGGCAATGAAATGATACATGATAGGATGAATGTAAAACTAATGTAAATTATATTGTAAACTATCATATAATTCACAATTAAACATTAAAAAAAAGAAAAAGCATGTGCATGCAAGTTCATGTTATAAAAATTGCACTTATGGAGGAAATGGGGTTGAGTAACAGCATTCAAATCTTTGTCATGGACACATTTTCAGCCTAGTAAATAGTACAGTTTTGCATACATAAGCACACAGTTTTACACACACAAATACTACAATAAATGTAAGCCTAATTTGTTGAAACTGACTTGACAGTACTTAACAACAACAACAAAAATTGTCGATGTTGGGTTTGGAAAGGTTGCGGTATGTGAGTGGCAGAAGAGGAGTTATCCAAAATCAGACAAGGGTTGTAACAGCACATACAGAGGGATGTAGCTCATAATACACCAACGTTGCTGGTTGATCCTTGAAGTATGTACATGCAGTTTTGTGTGTTTTCATACTGCTCAGTACTTGTTTACCTAGTAGTTCTGGCAGCAGAAAATGTGCATAAGCAAACACAAAATTTGTGTAAGGCTCAAATATTTCCTAATATAGTAGCATTACTAGAGCAAATTCTCATTCTGAAAACAAGCTTAATAGCAGAAATGAGTATGACTGAATTTCAGCTCTGCAGAAAGCCTTTGCTCACTAGTTAATCCTCTAGCACCTAGGGGCTCCAACACTCTACCATATTTTATTTTCCTCCTACAGCATATGACTATCTAAACTTACCTATAATATTTACCAGTTTGTTTTTCAGTGATAGTTTTTCCTCCTTAGCCTCTAAGCCCCATGAAGGAAGAGACAGCGTCTACGTTGTTCACTCCGTGTTCCTAGCACCCACCCTAGTGACTAGCATGGGACAAGAGCTAAATACATATAATTTGGCTCCTGTGCCTATCATCACATATTGTAGCTGTGGGAAAGAGGGCATCAATTAGCAGTACCACCCCCAGACCCACTTCAGTCCTAAAAAAGGTCATTGATAAAATTGAAACTCTTTTTTGCCTTCATACTTGTCCCTTTTACTAGTGATGTAGAACAATTTATTTCCAAAATCAGAGTAATAAGCCAATCATTTTATGATGCTCTCAGATTCATGCTCTACTCTGTCTGGGATCTAAGCTAGGAAGACTTGAAGGCTGGGGGCTGGGATCATCCAAAAGCAAGTTCACTCACCTGTCTGGAACTTGCCTGGGGTAATTCAGAAATTAAAAACACCCTGGTCTCTACAGGTAGCCGGCCCTCTTCACAGCATGACACTTGAAGGGTGGCTGACTTCTTACACGGCAGTCCAGCTCTCCCATGACTAGTATTCCAATACCCAAGAAGGAAAATTGCTCCAACCTTTTATGACCTAGCATCAGAATCTATAGTTATTTCTATCAAACCCTATCATTCAACATTGTGCCAAACTGTGATAGACTTTCTAAAGTGATCTCTCAAGATGGGTGCCCCACCCTAATCCTGGCTACCTGTGAGTTTGAAGAAATATCATTCCATTATGTTATGTTGCATATCACAGTTGGTTTTTAAATAGGGGAATTATCTGGGTGGGTCTGATAAAATCACGTGAGAATCAAGAGTAAAAGACATTCTCTGGCAGATAGAAGAGGAATTCACAGAGATTTGATACATGTGGGATAGTCAACACACTGCTAGTGACTTGAAGATAGGTGTCTAAGTTATCTAGTGCTGCTATACCAGAAATAACATAAGTGGATGTCGTTAACAAACAGAAGTTTATTCTCTCACTGTGTAGGAGGCTAGACATCCAAATTCAGAGATCCAGCACTCGGGGAAGGCCCTCTGTTGGCTCTTCCTTGTCAGTGGTGGCAGGTGCTTCTTTGCTCACTTGTCTCTCCTTTTATCTATGATAAACAGTGTTGCATAACATCACACCCCTGGGAAATTCCTTTACATTAGATCAGAGTTGTGATGGGATTAAAAATGGTATGGGTCGGAAATGACTCGGTGGCACTTCACAACAACAAACCCCACTATTGGAGTCTTGGTATGTCACTGTAGGATAATCAGGGCACTACTTACTGAAAGGTTGAAAGGTTGATGGTTCAAATCCACAAGTCACTCCTCAGAAATTCTAGAAAATGTTACTGAGTGAGAACTGACTCAATGGCACTTAACAACAACATTTCACCCTTAATCCTTTTATTAATTTATTACATCATGAGGATCATCATATAATGACAGAACTACTGAAAATCATGGAACGGCCAAGCTGACTCATATTTTGGGGGGACACAATTCATTCCATGATAATGAGGCATTGTTGTTATTTTTAGATACTGCCAAGTCAGTTTCCACTCATAGTGACCCTATGTACAACACAATGAAACACTGTCTGATCCTGCACCATCCCCACAATTTATTGTCATATTTGAGCCCATACTTGCTGCCACTAGGCCAATTCATCTTGTTGGGGAAACTGACCTTCCACTTTTCCAAGCATAATGTCCTTCTACAGAGACTAGTCCCTCCTGACAATATGTACACAGTATTAGAGACAACATACTAACTTCTAAGGAGCATTCCAGTTGTACTTCTTCCAAAACTTGGAAGTCCATGGAGTACTTCTTCTGGAAGTCCATGAAGGAGCTCTGGTAGCGTAGTGGTTACCAATCAGGCTGTGAATGCATGGTCAACAGTTGGAAATTACCAGCAGTTCCACCGGAAAAAGATGAGGCTTTCTGCTCCCATAAAGAATTACAGCCTCAGAAACCCTGTACAGGGTCGCTATGAGTTGGTTCTGATTCCATGGCACATAACTACCACCACCTCTGGAAGTCCATGGTATTTTCATTATTCTTTGCCATTACCATAAATAAATGCATCAGTTCTTCTCTGGTCTTCCTTATTCAACGTTCAGCTTTCACATGTAAATGAGGCAATTGAAAATACCATTGTTTGCATCAAGCACACCTAAATGTTCAAGTTGACATCATTGTTCTTGAATACTTTAAAGAGGTTTTTTTCAGCAGACTTACCTAATGCAATACTTAATTTGATTTCTTGTCTACTGCTTTCATGAAGATTGATTGTGGATCCAAGCAAAAGGAAATCTTCGACAACTTCAATCTTTTCTCTATTTATTATGAGGTATCTCTGGTAGTATAGTGGCTACAATTTAGGCTGCTAACCTCAAGGTCAACAGTTTGAAACGAGCAGCCATTCCACAGGAGAAAGATGAGGCTTTCTGCTCCCATAAAGATTTACTGCCTCAGAAACCCTATACAGGATCACTATGAGTTGGAATCGACTCCACAGCACACCACCACCACCACTACCATTAACGGTTCAGTTATGGGAATTTTTGTTTTCTTTACATTGAAGTGTAATATAGGCCATAGTCTTTAATCTTCATCAATACGTATTTCAAATCCTCTTTGTTTTCAGTAAACAAGGTTGTGTCATTTGCATATCATAGATTGCTAATGAATCTTCCTCTAATCCTGATGCCACATTGTTCTTCATATAATCTAGTTTTTCAGATTATTTGCTCAGTATTCAGATTGAATAAATATGGTGAAATGATACAACCCAGAAACACACTTTTCCTGAATTTAAACCATTCAGTAGCCTCTTGTTCCATTAAACAATTGCCTATTCTTCTAGGTAGTTTCCTCATGAGCACAGTTAAGTGTTCTGGAACCTCCATTCTTCACAATGTTATCCATAGTTTGCTATAATGCACACAGTAGAAAGCCTTTGCATACTCAATAAAGCACAGGTAAACATCTTTCTGGTATTCTATGCTTTTGGCCAAGATCCATTTGATGTTAGCAATGATGTCCCTGGTTCCACATTCTTTTCTGAATCTGCCTTCAATTTCTGGCAGCTTCCCATTGATGTACTGCTGCCAACATTTAAAAATTATCTTCTGCAAAAATTTACTCATTTTAATAATATTATTCAATGGTTTTTACATTCTTTTGGGTAACCTTTCTTTGAAATTGGCACAAACATGAATATCTTCCAAGTGGTTGCCCAGGTAGCTATCTTACATATTTCTTGACATAAACAAGTAAGTACTTCCAGTGCTTGAAACATTTCTATTTGAATTCTGTCAAATTTTGAAGCATTCTTTTTCACTAAGTCTTCAGTGCAGCTTGGGCTTCTTCCTTCAGTTTTATCAATTCTTAATCATATGTTGTTCTTGGTAAGTGTCATCAAGTTGACTCAAACCCATAGCGACCCTGTTTAGCTTTCCAAGGAGCAGCTGGTGAGCTTGAACCACAGACCTTGCAGTTCAAATGGCTTTGCAGTCTGGCACATAAACCCACAGTGCCATACTGAATCACATTTGGATCATATTGTTGTTGTTGTTAGGTGCCATCTAGTCGGTACTGACCCATAGCGACCTTATGCACAGCAGAACATGACAGTGCCCAATCCTGGGCCAACCTCACTACTGTTGACACACTTGAGTCCATTGATGCTGCCACTTGGTCAATCCATCTCATTGGGGAGCTTCCTCTTTTCCTCTGACCCTCCACCTTACCAAACATGAGATTCTTCTCCAGTGACTTGTCCCTCCTGACAATATGTCCCAAGTATGAGAGACGAAGTTTGGCCATCTTGGCCTCCAAGGAGCATTCTGGCTGCACTTCTTCCAAAACGGATCTATTGGTTCTTTTGGCAGCCCATGACACTTTCAATATTCTCCTTCAACACCATAACTCAAAAGCATCAATTCTTCTATGGTCTTCCTTATTTACTGTCCAGCTTTCACATGCATTTGAGGTTATTGAAAATAACATGGCTTGGGTCAGGCATACCTTAGTCCTCAAGCTGACATCTTTGCTATTCAACACTTTTAAAAGGTCTTGTGCAGCAGATTTGCCTAATGCAATACGTTGTCTAATCTCTTGACTGCTGCTTCCGTGAGTGTTGATAGTTGATCCAAGAAGAATGAAGTCTTTGACAACTTCAATCTTTTCTCCATTGATAAGACTGTTGTTTATTGGTCCAGTGGTGAGAATTTTTTTTCTTTACATTGAGATGTAATCCATACCGAAGGCTGTGCTCTTTGATCTTCATCAATAAATGTTTTAAGTCCTCTTCACTTTCAGCAAGCAAGGTTGTATCATCTGCATATTGCAGGTTGTTAATGAGTCTTCCTCCAATCCTAATGCCATGTTTTTCTTCATATAATCCTGTTTCTTAGATTATTTGCTCAGCATACAGGTTGAATAAGTATGGTGAAAGAATACAACCTTGTCGCACACCTTTCTTAATTTTAAACCATTCAGTGGTCCCATGTTCTGTTCAAACAATTGCCTCTTGGTCCAGGTACAGATTCCTCATGAGCACAACTAAGTGTTCCGGAATACTCATACTTCACAACGTTGTCCATAGCTTGTCATGATTCACACAATCAAAAGCCTTTGCATAATCAATAAGGCACAGGTAAACATCTTTCTGATATTCTCTGCTTTCAGCCAAGATCCATCAGACATCAGCAATGATATCCCTTGTTCCACATCCTCTTCTGAATCCGGCTTGAACCTCTGGAAGTTCTCTGTCAATGTATGATTGTAGCCATTTCTATATTACCTTTAGCAAAACTTTACTCGCATGGGATATCAAAGAGATTGTCCAATAATTACCACATTCCGTTAGGTCACCTCTCTTGATGGAATGGACACAAATATGGATCTCTTCCTATCAGTCGGCCAGATAGATGTCTTCCCAAGAACAACATATTCAAGATCAAATTTTGGTACCCGTGGGTTTGTTTTAAATTTCTTCAGCCTGAACTTGCATATGAGCAATTTATGGTCTGTTCCACATTCAGTTCCTGACTTTGTTTTGGTTGATGATATTGTGCTTCTCCATCATCTCTTCCCACATATGTAGTCAGTTTGATTCCACTGTATCCAATATAATGAGGGCCACATGTAAAGTCATAGTTTATGTTGCTTAAAGACGATATTGTCAATGAATAAGTCATTGGGTTTGCAAAATTCTATCATGTGATCTCTAGCATTATTTCTATCAAGGCCATGTTTAAACTACTGATGTTTGCTCTTTATTTCCAACTTTTACATTCTAATCACCAGTAATTTTCAATGCATCTTAATTGCAAGTTTCAAATTCAACCTGGAGAAGTTGTTGTTGTTATTGTTGTTAAGTGCCATCTGGTCGATTCTGATCCATAGCAACCCTGTATAGATTTCCAAGGAGCAGCTGATGAACTTGAACCACTGACCTTGTGGTTCAAGTGATTTTGCAGTCTGATGCATTAGCCCACAGTGCCACACCAGGACTCCGGAGAAGTTGATAGAACTCTTCAATTTCTTCATCATTGGTTTTAGTGGTTGTGCAAATTTGAATAATAGTGATATCAACTAGTCTTCCTTATAGATTATTGTTGTTGAGTATGTTAAGTCAGTTCTGACCCATAGTGACCCGGTATAGGGTTTCCAAGGAGTGACTGGTGAGCTTGAACTGCCGACCTTGCAGTGCAAACCGACTTTGCAGTCCAGCACGTTAACCCACATTGCCACACCAGGACTCTCCTTGTAGATCTGTGGATATAATTCTATCACAGACAGCACCATACTTCAAAATAGATCTTGAAATGTTCTTTTTGATGATGAATATGATGCCATTCCTCTTCAGTTTCTCATTCTCAGCATGGTAAATCATATGATTGTCAGATTCAAAATGGCCAGTACCAGTCCATTTCAGCTCACTAATGCCTAGTGATGAAAGGATACACCCCCAACATACATACATGTTTCATTTCATTTTTGACAATTTTCAATTATTCTACAATCACATTTCTTACATTCCAGGTCCAATTATTAATGGATGTTTGCAGCTGTTTCTTCTCACTTTGAGTTGTGCCACATCAGCAAATGAAGGTCCCCGAAGCTTAACTCCATCCATGTCATTAAGGTGAACTTTACATTGAAGAGGCAGCTCTTCCCCAGTCATATTTTGAGTGTCTTCCAACTTAAGTGTCTCATTTTCTGGTGCTATGTCTAACAATGTTCATCAGCTATTCATCAGCTTTTCAGTGGCTAACTATTCAGAAGTGGTCTTCCTCTCATTCTTCATTGTCTGTTTTATTCTGACAGCTTCTTCAAAACTTGTCCACCATGGATGACCCTTCTGGTATTTAAAATACCAGTGGCATAGCTTCCAACATTACAGTAACCCACAAGCCACCAAAGTATGATACACTAACAGATGAGTGGTGGTGACAATGGGTAAGTAATATGAAAAGGAATGCAGGTGGACTTTAAGAATTGAGAGAATACCCTATCTGGTTGTCAGCAAGAAAACATAAATTTCAGTTTAACAGCTGCAAAACTAAATTTTGAAACATGCAGAATGATCTTGGAAGCAGATTTCTCCCAAGTTTCCAGAAGAGGACTCATTTTGGCTGACATCTTGACTTTAGTCTTGTGATACCTTAAGCAGAGAAATCAGCTAGACTATGCTAGGTATATGATATACAGAAGTATGATCTAACAAATGGGTCTTGTTTTGTTAACATTTGTAATAAATTTTGATTGTGGATACAGTAAAACAAAGCCTTGTTGTTGTTATGTGTATAGAGTTATCTTGGACTCAGTGCATGAGAACTAAACACAGCCAGGTCCTATGTTTGAGCCCCTTGTTGCAGCTATTCCATCAGTCTGTCTCATTGAGGGTCTTCCTCTTTTCCACTGACTCTTTACATTATCACAGTGAAAATACCATGGTTTGGGTCTCGCTCACCTTAAGCATCACAGTAACATTCTTTCCTTTTTTTTTTTTTTTTTTTTAACATGTTAAAGAGGTCTTTTGCAGCAGATTTGCCCAATGTAATACATCATTTGATGTCTTGACTACTACTTTGATGAGCACTGACGTGGATCCAATTAGACTGAAATCCTTCATAATTTCAATCTTTTCTACACTTATTTTGATGTTGTTTATTGGTTCAAATATAAAAATTTTTGTTTTCTTTACATTGAGGTGTAGTCTGTACTGAAGACAGATTACAGCTTCATCAGTAAGTCTTTCAGCTTCATCAGTAAGAGTTTCACATCCTCCTTTTTTAAGTAATCAAAGTCATTGGCATATCACAAGTTGTTAATGTGTCTTCCTCCAATCCTGATGCCATGTTTTTCTTCATATAACCCAGCTTTTTGGATGATTTGCTCAGCATACAGGTTCAATAAGCATGTTGAAAGAATACAACCTTGTCGTACACCTTTCTTAATTTTAAACCATTCAGTGTTCCCATGTTCTGTTCGAACAACTGCTTCTTGGTCCATGTACAGATTTC
>NW_006408557.1:8466189-8482850 GCF_000296735.1 Chrysochloris asiatica | reverse complement strand
GATAGTTTACATGGGAGAACATCGGTTTTACACCATCATTTCATTGCAATGATTACAATCTCCTCCGTGCATCATCATTCAACAATATTTGCTTCTATTACCTCTGGGTTGGTTTTTTTGTTTTGTTTTGTTTTTTGGGGGGTTGAGGAGGGATGTACACACACATAGTTAGGATTGTATAATAATTTAAACAACCAAAAGGCACATTCTGCAAGCCTGCCTCCTGTCTGCCAGCACTGTCTTTCTCTTTCCAATGTCATCACTTTTTCCATTTGCTTTAGCTACTCAAGAACAAGTTTCAATCTCTTTTGACATCCATTCTGGTCTTTTCTTTCTTCATATATGATTTCCATGATGTCACCTCACAACTTGTCTGGTAATTAGTGCTGATGCATTAAATCCATACTTCTAAATTGAGATGGGATATTTCAAAGATATTTACTAAGGTTCTCATGGACTTATTTTTACCTTCCTAAGTTTAACTTTAATTTTCTTAGGAACAATTGATAGTCTGTTCTGCAGCCAGTTCCTGGCCTTATTCTGACAGATGATATTGAGCTTCTCCGTCATGTCTTTCCACTATTGCAGTCGATTAGATTCTTGCATATTCCACCCAGTGAGTTTCATGTGTATAGTTACCATCTACGTTGTTTACAATAGGCATTAGTAATGAATAATTCTCTCATGCAATCTCTTACTTTCTTTCTATCACTAAGCTATATTTCCAGCTACCAATCCTTCTGTTTCCAACTTTCCTATTCTAATCACCAGTAATTATCAATGCATTTTCATTGCATGCTTGATCAATTTCAGACTTCAGAAGTTAGTAAAATCTTCAGTATTAATTGTTAGTTAGTAAACAGTTATAGACCTTAGAAGAACTAATGCTTTTGAGTTATGGTGTTGGAGAAGAATATTGAAAGTGCCATGGGCTGCCAAAAGAACAAACAGATCCGTTTTGGAAGAAGTGCAGCCAGAGTGCTCCTTAGAGGCCAGGATGGCCAAACTTCATCTCTCACACTTTGGACATATTGTCAGGAGAGATCAGTTGCTGGAGAAGGATATCATGTTTGGTAAGGTGGAGGGTCAGAGAAAAAGAGGAAGACCCCCAGTGAGATGGATTGGTTAAGTGGCAGCATCGATGGACTCAAGTGTGGCAACAGTAGTGAGGTTGGCCCATGATCGAGCAGTGTTTTGTTCTGCTGTGCACAAGGTTGTTATGGGTCGGTACTGACTCCATGGCACTTAACAACAACAAAACAACATTGTACTTCAGGATAGACTTTGAATTTTTATTTTATTATTATTATTATTACTTTTTAGCAATGAACGTGTTACCATTCCTCTTCAATATGTAAACCATGTTTTTCCAATTCAAAATGTCCAATATCAATCCATGCCAGTCTATTAATGCCTAGGATATCAATCTTTATGTTTCACTTCTTTTTTGATGACTTCTGTTTTTCCTAGGTTCATATTTTATACATTCTATGCTCCAATTATTAGCGGATGTTTGCCGCTGTTTTTTCTCATTTTGATAATAAACATAGCAATAGGAAAATAATAAACAAGTCCACCATGATTCATGGAGAAGAGAACTGGGCTCTATATCTCAGTGGAAGGCATAGCAATGATCTTTGTCACACTTTCAAAAAAAACACTACAAGTTTATTTTCAGGAGTCTCTGTCCCTCCTTTTTTTTTTAAGTTTTTATTGTGAATTGAGTGATAGTTTACATGGGAGAAAGTCAATTTTACAATCAATGTTTCATTTCAATAATTATAATCCCCTCTGTGCACCATCAGTCAACAGTATTTGCTTCTATTCCCTCTGTTTGGTGTGTTGTTGTTTTTTTTTTGGGGGGGGCAGGGTGGCGGGCAGGGGATATACACCAAAACACTCAGGAATATATAATCATTTAAGCAACCAAAGGGCATATTCCGCAAGCCTACCTCCTGGCCACCAGCAAATAGCCTTTCTCTTTCCATGAGTCTAGACTCCTCAGCTGCTCTATCTCTCCATATCCTCCTACCTCCATCTCTGGTGTTGCTGCTTCTCTGGATAGGGTTCTACATTCCACTCATGCTCTTCTCCTTTGATGATCCTCTGTTCCTGGAATGTAAGATTAACTACTCCCCACTTTATGTTACAAAACTTCTACCTTTACAGTTGTGACAGTCAAAATTAGTCATGATAACAACCACTAACTATTGAGTCATAAGAATCTTATCCCCATCTCCTTTACCCGAACTGTCTAGACAAGATGAAAACCATTCAGTGGGGATTCTACCTTCTTCGCACACTCTGAAACTAAACTCCCTCTTGAAAACTTGTAAGCTAGTCACTTCATGCCTTTAAAGTGCACCCATTTTAGGTAGCCAATGTCTAAGTTGCCCATTCCTATCACCACTGCATACAAAGGGGGTAGGATGAAGACTTCTTCCCTCTCAGTTGCTATTTGGAACTATTACATCCATAAGTATAAATCAAGTTCATCAAATTGTAGCACTTTACACTCGTTGCTTTTATCAATTATTTTTATCTTCTTTTAGTGGAATTGTGATCTTCAAAGCATAAAAGCTAGGTCATATGGGTACCATCTGCAAGTTTGGACATTCTTGTGCATCTACCCTCACTTCATATCAGCTGGATGTTCCACTTTCAGCTCTAGCCTTCTGTGGCTATGTCCTTCTCGATGGGCTCAGAGGACCCCAGGTCTCACCACACTTCAGACCAAGCAGCCCTTCCTCTTCTCTCTCTCGCCTCCAGATAGACAGGAGTCTGTGGAACATGGTCAAACTCAGCCCATATCTTCATTGCTACCTCTCCCCCACTTCCATTCACCAGTAGTCCTACATGGACCCCAGCAAGCTTACATGGCTGCTCATCTGCCCCTTCTTTTAATCCACCAATTCAACAAAAGTAGTCTAGTGAATCAAGAAATCCAGTTCTGTACCCAGCTCTGTATCTCCTCTCCCCGTTCACTCCTTGTTAATACAGCAGAGACCCATCACACTTGTATGGCACCTGGTCCAAACTCTGGGAGACACACTGCCAACTGGCAGAACTTTCCAGGGTTATTTATATAAAACCAGACATGGGGACATCAAAATCCATTCAACCTCATACCAGTTAACTATAGAATATATTCCATAACAAACAGGAATCCCAGATATGCTGAAGTTATGATTCTGACCAATACAGTAAAAGTGCCAAAGGCACAGCAGAGCTTTGGGGAACTTTTGGGTGGAGGACACAAAAGAAATGAAAGATATAAGAACTTAGTGAGAGTATATAGTAATATATAAAGATGTATAATGACAAACTTCATTATGTGAAACTACAATACAGTAAAAACCTGATGCCAAAAATATCAGAATTTCAGAAACATTGTTTCTACCACCCAACACAGGCAGAAATACTATGTGTTACAAGACCAACACTACCCAATGAATCTTTCTTCTATGATAAAATATCCTATATTCATGCTGTCCATGGTAGCCATTAGCAACAAAGGGCTACTAAGCATTTAAAATGTAGATAGCACTAATGAGGACTGAATTTTACATTTTATTTACATTTAAATAGCCACATTTGGCTGTTGTTGTGCTTTAAGGTGCCATGGAGTCAGTACTGACTCATAGGGACCCTATGCAAAACAGAACGAAACACTGCCCAGTCCTGTGCCAACCTTACAGTCATTTTTACACCTGAGCCCACCACTGCTGCCACTGCACTAATCTATTTCATTGGGGGTCTTTCTCTTTTTCTCTGACACTCCATTTTACCAAACATAATATTCTTCTCCAAGGAGTGGTCCCTCCTGACATTATGTTCAAAGTATGTGAGACGAAGTCTGGCCAAACTAACTTCCAGGAGCATTGTGGCTATATTTTGTCCAACACAAATCTATTTGTTCTTTTGGCAGTCCATGGTACTTTTAATATTCTACTCCAGCATCATAGCTCAAATGTATCAATTCTTATACTGTCGTCATTATTCACTGTCCAATTTTCACATGCATATGAGGTCACTGAAAATACTATGGCTTCAGCCTGGCGCACCTTAATCCTCACACCAACATCTTTGCTCCACAACACTTTAAGAGGTCTTGTGCAGCAGATTTGCCCAGTGTAACACATCATTTGATTTTTTGACTGCTGCTTCCATAAGCATTAATGATTGATCTGAGCAAAATGAAGTCTGCAATAACTTAAATCTTTTCTCCATTCATCATGATTTTATTTATTGGTCCATTGGTGAGGATTTTTGTTTTCTTTACATTGAGGTACAATCCATACCTAAGGTTTTGGTCTTTGATCTTCATCAGTAAGTATTTAAAGTCCTCTTTGCTTTCAAAAAGCAAGGTTGTATCTGTATATTCAGTCTTCCTCTAATCCTGATGCCACATTTTTGTTCACATAATCCAGCTCCTCGGATTATTTGCTCAGCATACAGACTGATTAAGTATGGTGAAAGAATATGACCCTGGCACACACCTGTCCTTATATTAAACCATTCTGTATTCTATTATTCTGTTTGGACAACTGCCTCTTGTTCTATGTACAGGTTCCACATGAGCACAATTAAGTGTTCCAGAATACTCATCCTCTGCAATGTTATCCATAGCTTGTTATGATCCATACAATCAAAAGACTTTGCATAGTCAATAAAGCACAGTAAACATTTTTCTGGTATTCTTTCCTCACAGCCATGATCCATCTGATGTTAGCAATGATATGCCTTATTCCATGGCCTCTTCTGAATCCAGATTGAACTTCTGAAAGTTCTCTGTCAATGTATGGTTGCAGCCATTTTTGTATTTTCTTTAATAAAACTTTACATGCATAGGATATCAATGATATTATCTGATGATTTTCACATTCCACTGGTTCACCTCTCTTTGGAATGGACATAAATACAGATCTCTTCCAGTCAGTTGGCTGGTAGTCCTCTAAATTTTTTGGCATAGATGAGTGAGTGCTTCCAGTGTTGCATCAGTTTGTTGTTGAAAGATTTCAATTTCTATTCCATCTATTCCTGATGCTTTGTTCTTTGCCAATGCCATCAGTGTACCTTGGATTTCTTCCTTCAAGATCATTGGTTCTTGATCATATGCTATCTCTTAAAATGGTTGAACAATGACTATTTCTTTTTGGTACAGGGACTCTGCGTATTCCTTCTATCTTCTTTTGATGCTTTCTGCATCATTCAATATTTTGCCCCCAAAATCCTTCAACATTGCATACTGAGGCTTGAATTTTTCTTCAAGTCCCTCAGCTGGAGAAATGCTGAGTGTGTTCTTTCCTTTTGGTGTTCTAAATCCAGGTCTTTGCACATTTCATTATCATGTTTGACTTTGTCTTCTCAAGGTTACGTTTGAAATTTTCTGCTCAGCACTTGTACCTCCTCATTTCTTCCATTTGTTTTAGCATCTCTATGCTGGAGAGCAAGCTTCAGAGTCTCTTCTGAAATCCATTTTGGTCTTTTCCTTCTTTCTTGTCTTCTCAATGACCTTTTGCATTCTTCCTGAATGATGTTCTTGATGTCATCCCACAATTTTTCTGGTCTTTGGTCTTTAGTTTCTAATGCATCAAATCCGTCCTTGAGATGATGTCTAAATTCAGGTGGGATATATTCAAGGTCATATTTTGGCTCTCATGGATTTGTGTTCATTTTCTTCAGCTTCAGCCTGCATTTGCACGTATGCAGTTGATGATCTGTTCCACATTCAGCCCCTGGCCTTGTTTTAGCTGATGGTATGGAACTTTTTCACTGTCTATTTCCATGTTGTTGTTATTAGGTGCCATCGAGTTGGTTCTGACTCATAGCAACCCTATGCACAACAGAATGAAGCATTGTCTGGTCCTGGGCCAACCTCACAACTGTTGCCACAATTGAGCCCATTGATACTGCCATTTTGCCAATCCATCTTGCTGGGGGTCTTCCTCTTTTTCTCTGACCTTCCACCTTACCAAACATGATATCCTTCTCCAGTGACTTGTCCTTCCTGACAATATGTCCGAAGTATGAGAGACGAAGTTTGGCCATCCTGACCTCCAAGGAGCACTCTAGCTGCACTTCTTTCAACACAGATCAGTTGGTTCTTTTGGCAGCCCATGGCACTTTCAATATTCTCCTCCAACACCATAACTCAAATGCATCAATTATTCTACAGTCTTCCTTATTCACTGTCCAGCTTTCGCATGCATATGAGGCTATTGAAAATACCATGGCTTGGGTCAGGCACACCTTAGTCGTCAAGAAGACATCTTTGATCTTCAACACTTTAAAAAGGTCTTGTGCAGCAGATTTGCCTAGTGCCTAATGCCTAATACGTTGTTTGATTTCTTGATTTTTGCTTCCATGAGAGTTGATGGTTGATCCAAGAAGAGTGAAGTCCTTGACAACCATTTCCACAGATGTTGTCAATTTGATTTCTGTGTATGACTTCTGGTGAGGTCTATCTTTTACCTTGTTTTTAAAAAGGTGTTTGCACTGAAGTCATTGATCTAGCAAAATTCTGTCATGCAATCTCCCGCATTGTTTCTATCACCAAGGCCATAATTTCCAAGTACTGATCCTTCCTGTTTGTTTCCAACCTTTGCATTCCAATTGCCAGTAATTATCAATACATCTTGATTGCCTGTTTGATCAATTTCAGACTGAAGAAGTTGTTAAAGTTCTTCACTTTCATCATCATTTACTTTAGTGGTTGGTGTTTAAAGTTGAATAATAGTGGTAGTAACTGGCCTTACTTGTAGGCCTATGGATATTATCCTATCACAGACAAGTTTGTATTTCAAGATGAATCTTGATATGTTCTTTTTGTTGATGATGTGACGCCATTCCTTTACCATATAAGTGTCAGGTTCAAAATGGCCAATGTTAGTCCATTTCAGCTCACTAATGACTTGGATATCGATATTTATATGTTCCATTTAATTTTTGACAGTTTTTTGACAGTTTTCTATTTTCCTATATTCATACTTCATACATTCCATGTTCTGATTATTAATGGATATTTACAGTGGTTTCTTTTTATTTTGAGTTGTGCTCCATCGTCAAATGAAGGTCCTGAGGGCTTTGCTCCATTTGCATCATCACAGTTAACGCTACTTTGAAGAGGCAGCTCTTTTGAGTGCCTTCCAACCTGAGATGCTCATCTTCTAGCACTATATCTGACAATATTCTGGTGCTCATCATATTTCATTATTCAATATTCTGGTGCTGACAGTGTTCCACTGTTATTGATAAGGTTTTCAGTGACTAAATATTCAGAAATAATCCATCTCTCCTTCTTCCTAGTCTTTCTTCATCTGGAAGCTCAGCTGAAACCTGTCCAATGTGGGTGACCCTACTGATATTTAAAATACCTGTGGCATAGCTTCCAGAATCATAGCAACACACAAATCCCCATAGTACGACAAACTGACAGATGAGTGATGGTATATATGGCTAATGTCTATCATACTGGATAGTACATATCTAGACTTTTTCTGCAAAAATGTTTTATTTAGGAAACTCTGGATTAGGTGAATACAAGGTAAAGTCTGTTCTTATCAGCAGAAATCTAAACTGACCTGTTTTCAGATTGGGGATAGATAGCATCCCTAGAAATCATTTGGATCACATATTACTAGTAAATTCTCTCCAACCTAGGGGCTAAAGTACCAATAGTCTAAAAATCCTCCAAAGCAACTGCTTCCACAACTGATGCTTCTCTTCTTAGCAAAGTAAGAGAATAGAGGGGAAATCAGTTTGATCATTTTTAACCAACAATATGAAATCTTACCCTATAGGAGCTTATTTGCAAGATACAAACTTGAACCAGAAAAGCAGCCGAAGGGTGAACTTAACTGGCAAATGGTGTTCGGGAACCACTGTTTTACCATTGTTGAATTTTCCTTCTATACAGCAATACCTTCCTCTTCCCACTTCAACAGGCTTTTGAATTCTTAATACATCAGAAATATCTCATAAAACATTAAATTTTCAAGGAAAACAGAAAGGATGAAGCATTATTATCCTTGGGACTGGTGGAGCTTTCTACCAGGTAGATGGTAAAAGGGTGGGCCAATTACTGGTTTGATTGTTGTTGTTAGCTGCTATTGAATTGGCCCCTACATCCCCAATTCATGACAACCTATATACAATGGAACAAAATGTTGTCTGATCCTGTATTGTCCTAATAGGCTGGGGACTGGACTTCGTAGTCCATGGGATTTTCAGAAGGAGATTGCCAGATCTATTTTCCTAGTCCAACTGAAAGTTACACTAAAACCTGTTCACCATTATAGCATAACACAAGACTTCACTAATAGATGAGGGTTTGCTCAAGCAAATTCTAGGCTTTTGTGGCACATGCATCTATAACCACCAAAAATACAGTTAATGATTACCATGCCATGAATCACACAACTTCCCAATATGGGAAGACTATTCACATAGAATCATGTACCAAGAAGTCTTTATTTATTAATAGTTAACCATTTTGTACCATCATCCCTGAAATCTTAAAATGGTGGGCCATAATAGTATTTGTACAAAGTTGGCTTCCCACCTCTAACCTCACACAAATAAATTTGGTGGTCAAGAAATAGCTACTGAGAGATTCTATTCTGAGACCACAGAAGAGATGTTTATGGAAACAAGAGCCTCAGGGATTACATTTCCACTCAAACAGTTGGCAAAGCTTTATTTTCTTCTCATCAAGGAACTTAAGCTGAAGGAGGTTCCTGGCAGTAGGCTTCAAGCAAAGCCTCTAGAGAAATCCAGCTAGATTCAGGCATTCAGTTGCCAAAGTAAAATAATAGGATTTGTAGAGAAAAGTTAACTGATAGAATTGTCTTAATTTTATGGTTTTCTTTTGGTAATATATTCTAAGCCTATAATATTGACCAAGTTTATTTAAACTAATTCTAGCATTTGGAGTCCTGGTATGGCACTGTAGGATAAGCCAGTTGGACTATAAGGTTGGTTTTAAGTGCAAGTCCATTGGTTCAAATTCACCAGCCATGCCTCAGAAACCCTAAACAGGGTCACTATGAGTCTGAACCAACATGGTGGCACTAAAAACAATAAGCATAGGATGGTATTGGACTTGGTAGTTAAGTCACAAAGGATGGTACCATTCCAGTCCCTGGAGAAGGACATCATGCTTAGTAAAGTGAAGGTCACTGAAAAACGGAAGATCACCAACAAGATGTATTGCCACAGTGGCAGCAGCAGTGGGCTCAAGTGTGCATAGGGTCACTATGAGTCAGAACAGACTTGACAAAAACAATAACAATAACAACAATATTTCCCTTGGTCAGCTGAAATGTCACAAACACAATGTTTAAAGATCTGTAAGAAGTGCCCTATCCCTAGCTGTTGCATCTCTAGTTAGCAGTTAACACTCAGGAATTTACCAAAAAGTTGTTGTTATTATTAGGTTCTGTCAAGTTGGCTCTGACCCACAGGGGCACTATGAACAACAGAACTCAGTCCTGCACCATCCTGACAATTGCTGGAGACCATTGCTGCTTCCACTTTGCCAATCTATTTCCTTGGTGGTCTCCCTCTTTCCTGCTGTCCCTCCACTTCACGAAGCTTGATGTCTTCTTCCAGGGACTAGTTCCTGCTTACAATATGTGTGAAGTATGAGAGAAAAGTCTGGCCATCTTGACTTGTAAAGAACATTCTGATTGTACTTTGTCCAACACAGATTTGTTTGTTCTCTGGCAGTCCGTTGGCCCTTTAATACTCTGCTATAACACCATAACTCAAATGCATCAATTCTTCTCAGTCTTCCAACTTGTCCAACTTTCACATGCGTATGTGGCCACTGTGAATACCATGGCTTGGATCAGGTATGCTTTAGTCCTCAAACTAACATCTTTGTTCTTGAATACTTTAAAGAGGTCTTATGCAGCAGATTTGTTGTTGAGTGCCATAAAGTTGGTTCCAACCCATAGTGACTCATAGGGTTTCTGAGGATTGGCTGGTGAGTTTGAACTACTGACCTTGTGGTTCAAACTGACCTTGTGTTCCAGTGTTTATCCTACAATGTCACACTAGAGAATTACCAAAAAAAACCAAACCAGTTTCCATCTAGTTGATTCTGATTTATGGGGTTGCCATGTGTGTCAGAGTAAAAACTATGCTCCATAGCATTTTCAAGGACTGATTTTTCAGAAGTAGATTACCAGGTGATCTGCATACCTTGGGGTAGGTTCAAATTGCCATTTTTTAAAAATAGCCTAATACTTAATCATGTGCACCATCCAGATACTCCTCTGGGAAACTGACATTCTCTAAACAGTGACTATATTCAATGCTTTAGTTCATGAATCATCTCATTTAGACCTAACAGTAACCCTATGAAGGAGCCCTGGTGGCTTAGTGGTTGAGTGTTCAACTGCTAAGTGAAAGTCAGTGGTATCAACCCACCAGCTGCTCCAAAAATGTATGGCAGTCTTCATCTATAAAGACTATCATTAGGAGCCATCGAATTAGTTCCAATTCATTGTTATTGTTGTTAGGTGCCATTGAGTCGGTACTGACACATAGCGACCCTATGCACAGCAGAACAAAAGACTGCCTGATCCTGGGCCAACCTCACAATTGTTGCCATGCTTGAGCCCATTAATGCTGCCACTTGGCCAATCCATCTCGCTGGGGGGGTCTTCCTCTTTTTCTCTGACCCTCCACCTTACCAAACATGATATCCTTCTCCAGTGATGGGTCCCTCCTGATAATATGTCCAAAGTATTAGAATGAAGTCTGGCTATCCTGGCTTCCAAAGAGCACTCTGTCTGCACTTCTTCCAACACAGATCTGTTGGTATTTTGGCAGCCCATGGCACCTTCAATACTCTCCTCTAACACCATAACTCAAATGTATCAATTCTTCATGATCTTCCTTATTCACTGTTCAGCTTTTGCATGCATTTGAAGTTATTGAAAATACCATGGCTTGGGTCAGGCACACCTTAGTCCTGACATCTTTGCTCTTCAGCACTTTAAAAAGGTCTTGTGCAGAAGATTTGCCTAATGCAATACGTCATTTGATTTCTTGACTGCTGTTTCCATGAATGTTGATGGTTGATCCAAGAAGAATGAAGTCCTTGACAACTTCAATCTTTTCTCCATTGATAAGAATGTTGTTTATTGGTCCAGTGGTGAGGATTTTTGTTTTCTTTACATTGAGTTGTAATCCATACCGAAGGCTGTGCTCTTTGATCTTCATCAGTAAGTATTTTAAGTCCTCTTCACTTTCAGCAAGCAAGGTTGTATCATCTTCATATTGCACGTTGTTAATGAGTCTTCCTACAATCCTGATGCCACGTTTTTTTTTCAAATAACCCAGCTTCTCGATTCTTTGCTTAGCATACAGTTTGAATAACTATGGTGAAAGAATACAACCTTGTCACACACCTTTCTTAATTTAAAATCATTCAGTGTTCCCATGTTCTGTTTGAGCAACTGCCTCTTGGTCCATGTACATATTCCTAGTAAGCACAATTAAGTGTTCTGGAATGGTCATACTTCACAATGTTGTCCATATCTTGCTGTGATCCACACAATTGAAAGCCTTTGCGTAGTTAATAAAGCACAGGTAAACATCTTTCTGATATTCTCTGCTTTCAGCCAAGATCCATCGGACATCAGCAATGATATCCCTCATTCCATGGCCTCTTCTGAATCTGGCTTGAGCCTCTGGAAGTTCTCTGTCAATATATGCTTGCAGCTGTTTCTGTATTACCTTTAGCAAAACTGTACTTGCATGGAATACCAAAGATATTGTATAATGATTCCTGCTTTCTATTGGGTCACCTCCCTTTAGAATGGGTACAAATAAGGATCTCTTCCAATCAGTCAGCCAGATAGTTGTCTTCCAAATTTCTTGGCATAGAGTGTCTCCAGTGCCACTTCAATTTCTTGAAATATTTCTATTTTTATTCCATCAATTCCTGGTGCCTTGTTCTTTGTGAATTCCTTCAATGCACCTTGAACTTTCTCCTTCAGTATCATTGGCTCTTGATCATATGCTACCTCTTGAAATGTTTGAACATCAACCATTTCCTTTTGGTACCATGACTCTGTGTATTCCTTCCATCTTCTTTCAATGCTTTCTGCATCATTCAATAATTTTCCCACAGAATCCTTCAATAACAAAACTTGAGGCTTAAATTTTTTCTTCATTCCCCAAACTTGAGAAATGCTGAACGTGTTCTCCCCTTTTGGTTTTCTGACTCCAGATCTTTGCACATTTTATTGAAATATTTGACTTTGTCTTCTAGAGCTGACCTTTGGAATTTTCGGTTCAGCTCTTGGACCTCCTCATTTCTTCTATTTGCGTTAGCATCTCTGTACTGATATACTTTAGTATCTCTGTACTGAGAGCAAGTTTCAGTGTCTCCTCTGACATCCATTTTGATTTTTTTTCCTTCTTTCTTGTCTTCTTAATGACTTTTTGCTTTCTTCCTGTGTGATGTTCTTGATGTCATCCCACAACTCTTCCAGTCTTCAGTCTTTAGTGTTTAATGTATCAAATCTGTTTTCAGATGATCTCTAAATTCAGGTGGGATATATTCACGAGAATATTTTAGTTCTCATGGACTTGTTTTCATTTTCTTGAGCAATTTATGGTCTGTTCCACAGTCTGCTCCTGGCCTTGTTTTGACTGATGATATGGAGCTTTTCTACTGTCTCTTTCTACAGATGTAGTCAATTTGATTTCTGTGTATTCCATCTGGTAGGATCCAAGTGTGTAATTATCTCTTATGCTATCTAAAGAAGGTATTTGAAATGAACAAATCATTGGTTTGCAGAATTCTATCTTGCAATCTCTAACATCATTTCTATCACCAAGGTCACATTTTCCAACTACTGATCCTTCCTCTTTGTTTTCAACCATTGCATTCCAATCACCAGTAATGATCAATACATCTTGATTGCATGCTTCATCAATTTCAGATTGAAGAAGTTGGTAGCATTCTACTATTTCATCTTCACCGGCTTTAGTGGTTGATGCGTAAATTTGAATAATATTGGTATTAACTGGTCTTCCCTGTGGTGGTGGTGGTGGTGGTTATGTGTCGTGAAGTTGGTTTGGTCTTCCCTGTAGGCACATGGATATTATTCTAATACAGACAGTGTTGTACATCATGACTAATCTTGATATGTTCTTTTTGACAATGAATTCAACACCAATCTTCTTCCATTTGTCATTCTGGCATAGTACACCATGTGGTTGTCAGATTCAAAATGGTCTATAACAGTCCATTTCAGCTCACTAATGCCTAAGATATCAATGTCCATGCGTTCCATTTCATTTTTAACAATTTCCACCACTCTTCTGTCAGTTTGTCATAGTGTGGTGGCTTGTGAGTTGCTATGATTCTGGAAGCTATGTCATGGGTATGTTAAATACCAACAGGGCTACCCACAGTGGACAGGTTACAGATGAGCTTCCAGACAAAGACAGCTAGGAAGGAGTGATGAATCACTTCCGAATATTTAGTCACTGAAAACCTTATGAACTGCCAAGAAACATAGTCAGATATAGTGCCAGAAAATGAGTCCGTCAGGTTTGAAGGCACTCAAAATGTGAGTGCGGGAATTGCTGCCTCTTCAATGTAGAGTTGACTGACCGTGATGACATGAATAGAGTAAATCCTGTGGGAGTAGAGCCCTTGGGACTTTCATTTGCTGGTGGGACACAACTCAAAATGAAGAGAAACAGCTGTAAACATCCATTAATAATCGGAACATGGAATGTATGAAGTTTCGATTCATAGGCACCCTACATACAACAGAATGCAACTCTGCTTAGTTGTGCCTCATCCTCACAATCTTTGTATATTTGAGCCCATTGTTATAGCCACTGTGGCTATAACACCTCCCTGAAGGTGTTGTGACCCTCTACTTATCAAGTATGAGATCCTTTTCCAGGAGCTAGTTCTTCCTGATAATATGTTCAAAGCATATGAGAAGAAATCTCCCCATCCTCACTTCTAAGTAACATTCTGGTTGTACTGCTTCCAATATAGCTTCATTTGTTCTTCAAGCAGTCCATGGTATATTTAATGTTTTTCAACAACCCCATAATTCAAAGGCATCAATTCTTCTTCAGCCACCCTTGCTCACTGTCTAATTTTGACATGCAAATGAAGCAAATGAAAACACCATGCTTGGGTCCTCAAAGTGACATCTTTTCCTTTTAACATTTTAAAGTGAGCTTTGCTGCAAATTTACCTCATGTAATAAATCATTTGATTTCCTGATTGCTGTTTCCATAAGCATTGATTGTAAATCCAAGTAAAAGGACATCTTTAACAACATAAATTTTTCCTTCCTTTATTGTGATATTGGTTATTGACCCAACTGTGAGGGTTCACACTTACTTTATATTAAGGTGTAATCCATTTAATCTTCTCAGTAAATATTTCAACTTCTTTACACTTTCAATCAGCAAGGTGTATCACATGCATGTTCCAGGTGGTTAATGAGTTTTCTTCCAATCCTGATGCACTGTTCTTCTTCCTATAGTCCAGATTCTCATATTATTTGCTCAGCATGGAGACTGAAAAAGTATGGTGGAAGAATGTAATTCTGATGTATATGTTTCCTGATTTTTTTAACTATTCAGTATCCTCATGTTCTGTTCAAATGGCTGCCTCTAAGTCTATATTCAGGTTCCTTATGAGAACAATTAAGTGCCTGGAATTCCTTTTCTTTACAACATTATTCATAATTTGCTATGGTCCATACTGTTGAATGCCTTTGCATAGGCAATAAATCACAGGTAAACATCTTTCTGCTATCCTCTGCTTTCAGCTAAGATCCATCTTAGTCAGCAATGATACTTCTCATTCCACAATGCTTTTTGAATCTAATTAGAATTTTGCCAGTTCCCTGTCCATACATTGGTGCTGTCATTTTAAAATTATCTTCGGTAAAATTTACTTGTGTGTACTATTAATGCTATTGTTTCATAAGTTCTGCATTATGTTGAATGACCTTTCTTTGGATTGGGCAGGAATATAGTCATTCCAAGTTGGCCTCTTTTTTTTTGGCAGAGATGAGTGAACACCATCAATATTGCATCCATTTGTTGAAACATCACTATTAATATTCTAATTTCCAGAGCCTTGATTTTTGCCAATGGTTTCAGTTCAGTCTGGACTTCTTCCTTCAACAGTATTGTTTCTTGAGCATGTACTACTGCCTGAAATAGTTGAATGTCAAACCATCTGCTTTCGATGGATCCTGTGTTATTCAATATGTTGCCCATATTGGAGCTCTGGTAGCATAGTGGTTATGAATTGGGCTTCTAACTTCAGGGTTAGCAGTTTGAAACTACCATCTGTTCCATGGGAGAAAGATGAGGCTTTCTGCTCCCGTAATGATTTACAGCCTTGGAAACCCTGTCCAGGGTCGTTATGAGTCAGAATCGACTCCACAACACATAATAACAATGACAAATATATATATAATCATTGTAAATATACATATACATAGTTGTTGTAGTAAAGACCTGTTAAATAACTTCTGACTCATAGTGACCCTGTAAAGGATTCCTAAATCCTGGTGTGGCACTGGACTGCAAAGTCAGTTTGAACTACAATGTTGAGGGTTTAAGCTCACCAGCTGCTCTTCGGAAACCTTGTATAGGGTCGCTGTGGGTTGGGCATCTGGTTAGGAACTGACTTGATGGCACTTAACAACAGCAAACATATATATATTTATTGTTGCAGTGGTTAAGTGCCGTTGAGTCGGTTCTGACCCATAACGACCCTGCATAGGCTTTCCAAGGAGTGACTAGTGAGCTTGAACCACTGACCTTGTAGTTCAAACTGTTTTACAGTCTGGCGCATTAACCCACAATACCACACCAGAACTCACTCTCACTCTCACACTCTCTCTCTCTCTCTCTCTCTCTCTCTCTCTCTCTCTCTCTCTCTATTTATATATATATTTATGGAGTTCTGGTAAGCATAGTGGTTACGAATTGGGCTGTGAACCTCAAGGTCAGCAGATTGAAACTACCAGCTGTTTTGCAGGAGAAAGATGAGGCTTTCTGCTCCTGTAAAGATTTACAGCCTTAGAAACCCTGTACAGGGTCGCAATGGGTTGGAACCAACTCGACGGCACATAACAACAATATATCTATATATCACAAACCCCAAGATCAGCAGTTCGAAACCACCAGCTGTTTTGCGGGAGAAATATGAGGCTCTCTGCTCCCGTAAAGATTTACAGTCTCAGAAACCCTGTTCAGGGTTGCTATGGGTCGGAACCAACTTGACGGCACTTAACAACAATATATATATATATAAATATACACACACACACTCACATATATAGAAGGGTTTATATCAAGAACATACGGCCACCACTCGTCTGTCTGTCGTGCTGTGGTGGTTAGAGCTGCTGTAATTCTGAGGGCTATGCCACCGGTGTTTTGAATAACCAGCAGGGTCACCCATGGTGAACAGGTTTCAGATGAGCTGCAAAACAAAGACAGACTAGGAAGAAAGAGTGACAAACTACTTCCGAATCGCTAGTCACTGAAAACTCTATGAATAGCAGAGAAACATTGTCAGATACAGGACTGGAAGGTGGGAAGGCACTCAGAGTGTGACTGGGGAAAAAAATGCCTCCTCAAAGTAG
>NW_006408557.1:8461583-8463619 GCF_000296735.1 Chrysochloris asiatica | reverse complement strand
CTCGGGGGTGGCAGCGGTGGTGAGGTTGGCCCAGGATCGAGCATTGTTTCGTTCTGCTGTGCATGGGGTCGCTATGAGTCGGTTCTGACTTGATGGCACCTGACAACAACAACATATCAAGAACATGGCTCACAGTTATAAAGGTGGGCAAATCCCAAGTTCATGGGTCAGCTGTCAGCCTGGAGGCTGCTAACTCATATAGTGGAGGGACTGATAAACCAAGATGAGCAGGTCAGACAGCAGGCAGGCAGGCAGTTCTGGCAAGTAAAAAGGCAGGCTGATGATGATTCCCAGGAACAGCAGGTAGTAGAGCAGGCCACTGGCTAAAGTCCAAAGAACTGGAAAGGCCTGAGTCATTAGTGGCCGTATTAAAATTGGGTTGCTGCATTTAACCATTGACTTTAATCACAGGGCATGGTAATAATAAGAGAAGTTCTCAGTAACATTCTGGAATCCACATGTATTCTTTACCTCCATTGTGTACTGTCAATCTGATTTTCCCTTGGTAATTAGGATCCATCCCACCACCCAATACAGTAACTCCTTTCTTTTTCTGCTGATGCAGAGCCATGAGGAGCTCAAAGTACTCAGAGGGCACTCTTAACTTCCAGTTCAATTAAATCAGTGTTGTGTCTCCAGGTGGGAATATTCCTCCCTTTGGAACTAAAGCATTCAGGCTTGAAGAGTTTAGGATCACAGGGACAGAAAGTGAAAATATTGTGTGTGTGCCATTAGGAGTAATGGTGAGTGGTGCACTTTCATTTCTATCCCTTGGTTCCTGGAACCATAAATCGTGACTATAGGAGAAACAGTGCCATATATTGGATGCTGACTTAGAGAGAATGTACAGCTTCCTGGAGAACAATGCCCTAATCCTGCAAGGGATTGCCACCTAGCTGGCAGTAATTTTGTATTTATATGACCATTCCATATTTCAATCAAGCCAACCATTTTAGGATGATGAGGGACATGGTAAGATCAGTGAATTCTGTGAGCACGGGCCGATTGTCACACTTAATTTGCTGTGAAGTAAATCCCTTAATCTCAGGCAATTCTGTGTGAGATAACATGATAGTGGAAAAGGCATTCTTTAAGTCCATGGATGGTAGTTTTATCAGAAGAATTGCATGCAGGAAAGGCAAAGCCATATCCAGAATAAGTGTCTATACCGCCAAGAACAAAATGCTTCCCTTTACATGATGGAGGTTGTCCAATGCAATCAACTTGCCAGCAGGTCACTGGCTGATCTCCCTGAGAAATGGTCCCACTTAGAAAACTCAGTATTCATTTCTGCTGCTTGCAGATTAGGTGCTGAACAATGTCTGTAATCAAGTCAGGTTTGGTGAGCAGAAGTACATGCTGCTAAAATCATGCATAATCTCCATCCCTATCACAAGGCCACTTTGTTCATGAGCCCTTTGGGCAATAAAAGGAGTAGTTGGAGAAAGAAGACGATTGGTTTCCAGTTGATTTCCTATTGACTTGACTGTTACAATCCTCCTCTGTTGAGGTAACTCTTTGGTGATCATACACATGAGACACAAATATCTTCACTTTTTTGACTAAATTTGAGAGGTCTATCCATATACCAAGTGAATCTTTCAATAATGTAAGTCGAGGCTTGAATTTTTTCTTCACTTCCCCCAGCTTGAGAAATGCTGAGCATGTTCTTCCTTTTTGGTTTTCTGACTCTAGATCTTTGCACATTTTGTTGTAATATTTGGCTTTATCTTCTTGAGCTGATCTTCGAAATTATCTCTTCAGCTCCTGGACCTCCTCATTTCTTCCATTTGCTTTAGCATCTCTACACTGTAGAGCAAGTTTCAGTATCTGTTCTGACATCCATTTTGACCTTTTCCTTCTTTCTTGTTTTCTCAATGACATTTTGCTTTCTTCATGTATGATATTCTTGATGTCATCCCACAACTCCTCTGGTCTTCAGTCTTTAGTGTTTAATGTATCAAATCTGTTCTTCAGATGATCTCTAAATTCAGGTGAGATATATTCAAGGTCATATTTTGGCTCTCATGGACTTG
>NW_006408557.1:8454579-8460834 GCF_000296735.1 Chrysochloris asiatica | reverse complement strand
CTATGAGTCGGAACCGACTCCACGGCACTTAACAACAACAACAACAATGCCTAAGATATAGATGTTTATGTGTTCCATTTCGTTTTTGACAACTTCCAATTTTCCCAGATTCATACTTTGTACATTCCTTGTTCCGATTTTCAGTGGATGTTTACAGCTGTTTCTCTTCATTTTGAGTTGTGCCCCATCAGCAAATGAAGGTTCTGTGGGCTTTTCTCCCACAAGCTTTACTTTATTCATTTTATCACAATCAACTCTACTTTGAGGAGGCAGCCCTTCCCCAGTTGCATATTGAGTGCCTTCCAACCCGAGGGGCTCATTTTCTGGCACTATATCTGACAGTGTTTCTCTGCTATTCATAAAGTTTTCATTGACTAAATATTCGGAAGTAGTTTGTCAATCTTTCTTCCTAGTCTTTCATTACTGAAAGATTAACTTGGAAAATTACTGAATGATGCAGAAAGCATCAAGAGAAGATGGAAGGAAGACACAGAATCACTGTATCAAAAGGAAATGTTTAATTTTCAACCATTTCAAGAGGTAGCATATGATCAGGAACCAATGATACTGAAGGAGGAATTCCAAGGTGCATTGAAGGAATTGGCAAAGAATAAGGCACTATAAATTGATGGAATGAAAATTGAAATCTTTCAAGAAAGTGAGGTAGCATGGGAGGCACTCACTCATCTCTGCCAAGAAATTTGGAAGACAACTAACTATCTGGCTGACTGATTGGAAGAGATCCATATTTGTGCCCTTTTCAAAGACAGGTGATCCAATGGAATGCAGAAATAATTGGACAATGTCTTTGATATCCCATGCGAATGAAGTTTTGCTTAAGGTAATACAGAAACGGCTACAATCATACATTGACAGAGAACTTCCAGAGAGGTTCAAGCCAGATTCAGAAGAGGCCATGGAACTAGGGATATTATTGCTGATGTCCGATGGATCTTGGCTGACAGCAGAAATTATCAGAAAGATGTTTACCTGTGCTTTATTGACTACACAAAGGCTTTTGATTGTGTGGATCATGACAAGTTATAGACTACATTGCGAAGTATGAGTATTCCATAATACTTAATGTGCTCATGAGGAATCTGTACCTGTACCAAGAAGTAGTTGTTTGAACAGAACATGGGAACACTGAATGGTTTTAAATTAAAAAAGGTGTGCGACATGGTTACATTCTTTCACCATACTTATTCAACCTGTATGCTGAACAAATAATCCAAGAAGCTGGGTTATATGAAGAAGAACTTGGCATCAGGATTGGAAGAAGACTCATTAACAACATGCGATATGCAGATGATACAACCTTGCTTGCTGAAAGTGAAGAGAACTTAAAAAATTTACTGATGAAGATCAAAGTTCACAGTCTACATCTCAATGTAAAGAAAACAAAAATCCTTAGCACTCTTATCAACGGAGAAAAGATTGAAGTTTTCAAGGACTTCATTCTTCTTGGATCGACTATCAATACTCATGGAAGCATCAGTCAAGAAATCAAATGATGTATTGCAATAGGCAAATCTGCCGCACAAGAACTTTTTAAAGTGTTGAAGAGTAAAGATGTGACCTTGAGGACTAAGGTGCGCCTGACCCAAGCCATGGTATTTTCAATAACCTCATATGCATGCGAAAGCTGGACAGTGAATAAGGAAGACCGTAGAAGAATTGATGCTTTTGAGTTATGGTGTTGGAGGAGAATATTGAAGGTGCCATTGGCTGCCAGAAGAACCAATAGATCCTTTTTGGAAGAAGTGCAGCTAGAGTGCTCCTTAGAAGTCAAGATGGCCAAACTTAGTCTCTCATACTTTGGACATATTGTCAGGAGGGATCAGTCACTGGAAAAGGATATCATGTTTGGTAAGGTGGAGGGTCAGCGAAAAAGAGGAAGACCCCCAACTAGATGGATTGGCCAAGTGGCTGCATCAATGGACTCAAGCATGGCAAAGTAGTGAGGTTGGCCCAGGATCAGGCAGTGTTTCATTCTGCTGTGCATAATGTGGTTATGGGTCAGTACTGACTCGATGGCACCTAACAAGAACAACAGCAATCCACATACCTGTTCCTCACACCTTATCACTAATTTTTTCCAATTATCTTCTAAACCTCTGACCATCCTGTCAAACCATTGGCCACAACCATGAATCAATATTCTGTCACATATCTGGCCACTTCTCCTTCCAAGCAAAATTAACAACCAGGTGCACTTGTTGAATTTCTGCCCATTGGGAAGATTTTCTTTCATCACTGTCTTTCAGGGAAGTCTCAGAAAGGGGCTGTAGTGCTGCTGTTGTCCACTTTTTGTGTGGTGTCTACATATTGTGCAGAGCCATCTGTAAATCAAACATGAAATTTCTCTTCCTCAGTCAAATGATCATAAGGAACTCTCCATGAGACATGATTTTTAGACTAGGAGAAGGAAGGTAATGTGACAGTAATGTGGGCCACGTTCTCATCCAACTTATTTGTGCCTTCAGGTTTTACTTGAGCCCTATATTGTATATATCATGTCCATCCAACCTGCAGTGCACATTCAATTTTATGACTGTTTGTCAGACAACATCTCGTTTATAATGGGTAGCTCAAGTCACGTGGTGACTTGATGGCCCATGGGTAGGCATTCAGGCTCTACTAAGACCCAGTAACAAATCAAAGTTGTTTCTCAAAAGGAGAATAGTTATCTGTAGGGGATAGCAGGGCTTTGCTTCAAAATTCTAAGAATCTGTGCTGTGATTCACTAATAGGGGCCTGTGATTCACAGCAGGTTCAGGCTGCTATGCAGAGCCTTCTCATGTTCTGGGCCCCACCTGCTTTTTGAGTCACTTGATAAATAAGCTGGAGTAGCACACCCAAATAAGGGATATATTACCTCCAAAATTCAAAGAAGTCCGCCAGGTATGATGTCTCTTTTTTTAGTTGTGGGAGGGGCCAGATGCAATATATTATCCTTTACTTTAATAGGAATACCTCAATATGCCATATACTATTTACCCCTCACAGTCAGTCCTGATAGTAATTATTCACTATTGTACCACAAGAGTCCTATCACCATCTCCTTTCATCAGCCCTGCCCATACAGATTGGATACTACCCAGTGGAGATTCTACCTTCCTCTTCACCCTCTGGATCTAGGCTCCCATTTTAAAGCTTGTAAACCAGTCACTTCTTGCCTTTGTAGCCCCCCCCCCCCATTTTGGATAGCCAATATCCAAGTTTCCCTTCCCTGTCTACCTTGTGTAATGAGGGGGTGAGAGTGATCCTTGCTATAAAGATTTGTTCCCTCTTTTGAGATACTGCATCAATAGGTGCAGTTCAAGTTCATCGAATTATATCAGATTACTCTTTTTTTTTTTTTTCCATCTGCTTTCTTCTTCTAGCTGAGTTCAAATCATTCAGATATTTAAGCCAGGTCAAGTGGGTATTATCTGCAAGTGTGGGTGTTCTTGTGCAAATTCCCTTACTTCTTATCAGCTGGATGCTTCACTGTCCAGTCTAGTCCTCTGTGGCTATGTCACTGTCTCTGGGCCCAAGAGTCCCCAGGTCTTGCCATATTGCTGGTCAAGCAGATCTCCACCCAGGTTCACAAGATTCTATTGAACGTGGTTAGACTTAGTTCACAGGTTTGTTGCTGTTTTTTCCCCACTTCTCTTTATTGGTGACCAACGTGTTCACCAACCAGACCATATGCCGGCTCGTATATTCCCTTGAGACTTAGTCTTAGAAAGGCGTTTGCCCTGAGGGGACCCGACCACTTGCCTTGATGTCTCCTGGGTGAGCAACTTGCTTGTTCTTGTAGTAATCAGTCAGATTGTCATTATCATTTTTTATTTTTCCTGACAATCTTTCTTTCAAGAAGAATCTTCTGTTCTTCTAGCCACTCTAGGCTGCTCTGCTTGTCCTTTCAAGAGGAAATTTCT
This sequence comes from Chrysochloris asiatica, assembly GCF_000296735.1. Lineage (NCBI taxonomy): Eukaryota > Metazoa > Chordata > Mammalia > Afrosoricida > Chrysochloridae > Chrysochloris > Chrysochloris asiatica. The sequence continues at coordinate 8,456,908 of NW_006408557.1, read as the reverse complement.
CACCTCAGAAGATTCTGATTGGGGTTCAGGATACCACGTATGGTCTTATGCAACGCAAAGGCTCCACAGGAAGACTCCTTCACTGGGCAAGTTGTGGCCCTATTTTAAGTATTACAATCAGTTATAGGCAGAAGACAGACTTACAAGCTTTCTATGGTAATAATTCTGGCTATTCTTTTCTCTCCCCATTAAGTGTCTCTTTCACAATGGTTTGCAAGGGAAACCAAGATTCAAAAGACAGTTTAGCATCTTTATATTATTTCCCCTCTTTTACCATTCAAACCCTGCCTCCATCCCTGTGTCCCAGAGCCCTGTTGTTCCAAGGTTGTGAATACATCATTATTTACCTCTGTCCCACTTAGCCTATGCAAATCTGCCTAAATATTCTCCCATCCACCTTGTTCTTCCATTTCCCTCACCCTTCTTGTGTATTGTCCTCCTACCCAGCACCCAAACTATCCTATGTCTACTCCCTTCCCTGTTCTCCACCTTCCACGCCCTTCCCTCACACCAATCTCTACATCCCAGTAACCAGCAAATAATCTGCCCCCCCCTTTTTAGTATGGGTTCTTTTTCTTAGTCTTTTACAATAGTGGTCCTATGAAGTATTTCTCCTTTTGTGACTAATTACACTCAATATGGTTCATGTTTCTTGTGGGTAAATACAAAGTAGAAGACTTACTGGATCATAAGGTATTTCTATTTCCAACCTTCAGAGGAAGTGCCATGTTGTTTCCCAGAGAGGTTGGACCATTTTGCAAACCCACCATCAATGAAGAAGCATCCCAATCTCTCCACATCCTTGCCAGCATTTATTGTCCTCTATTTTTTTAAAATCTTTGCTGCTATTGCTAGTGTGAGATGATATCTCATTGTTGTTTTGATTTGCATCTCTCTGGCCCTGTGGGTTAATGCGCCAGACTGCAAAGCCATTTCAAATACAAAGTCAGTGGTTCAAGCTCACCAGCTGCTCCTCGGAAACTCTGTACAGGATCGCTATGGGTCGGAATCTACTCTACAGCACACAACAACAACAATAATGGCTAGTGAGGAGGCACAAGAGATTAACAAAAAATTTCAAAGACCAGCTCGAGAAGATAAAGCCAAATATTACAACAAAATATGCAAAGATCTGGAATTAGAAAACCAAAAAGGAAGAACACACTCAGCATTTCACAAGCTGGGAGAACTGAAGAAAAAATTCAAGTCTCGACTTTCTTTATTGAAAGATTATCGGGGCAAATTATTGAATGATGCAGAAAGTATTAAGAGAAGATGGGAAGAATACACAGAGTAATTGTACCAAAAGGAAATGGCTGATGTTCAACTGTTTCAACAGGTAGCATAAAATAAAGAGCCAATGATACTGAAGGAAAAATTCCAAGGTACATTGAAGGAATTGGCAAGGAACAAGGCACCAGGAATTGATGGAATAAAAATTGAAATCTTTTAAGAAAGTTAAGCAGCACAGGAGGCACTCACACATTTCTGCCAAGAAATTTGTAAGACAACTGTCTGACTGATTGGAAGAGATCTTTATTTGTGCCAATTCCAAAGAGAGGTGACCCAATGGAATGCAGAAATCATCAGACAATCTCTTTGATATTGCATGCTAGCAAAGTTTTACTAAAAGTAATATAGAAATGGCTGTAAGCTTACATTGACAGAGAACTTCCAGAGGTTCCAGCTGGCTTTAGAAGAGGCTGTGGAACAAGGGATATCATTGCTGATGTCTGATGGATCTTGGCTGAAAGAAGAGAATATCAGAAAGATGTTTGCCTGTGCTTTATTGACTACACAAAGGATTTCGATTGTGTGGATCATGACAAGCTATGGACAACACGGCAAAGTATGAGTATTCCAGAACACTTCACTGTGCTCATGAGGAATCTATACATGGAACAAAAGGTAGTTGTTTGAAGAGAACATGGGAACACTGAATGGTTTAAAATGAAGGAAGTTGTGAGACAAGGCTGTATTCTTTCACCATACTTATTCAGACTGTATGCTGAGCAAATAATCTAAGAAGCTGGGTTATATAAAGAAAAACGTGGCATCAGGATTGGATAAAGACTCATTAACAACCTGCGATATGCATATAATACAACCTTGCTTGGTGAAACTGAAGAGGACTTTAAAAATTTGCTGATGAAGATCAAAGAGCACAGCCTTCCGTATGGACTCAATGTAAAGAAAACAAAAATCCTCACTACTGGACCAATAAACAATATTCTTTTCAATGGAGAAAAGATTAAAGTTGTCAAGGACTTCATTCTTCTTGGAGCAACTATCAACACTCATGGAAGCAACAGTCAAGAAATCAAACGAT
>NW_006408557.1:8423277-8453630 GCF_000296735.1 Chrysochloris asiatica | reverse complement strand
CTTCATAAAATATATTAGGAAGTTTTCCATCCTCTTCTATCTTCTGGAATAATTTGAGTAGAATTGGTGACAGCTCTTCCCTGAATGTGTGGTAGAACTCACCAGTGAAGCCATCTGCGCCTGGACTTCTTTAGGTTGGGTGTTTTTTGATTACCTGGTCAATTTCTTCTTTTGTTATGGGTCTGTTCAGGTTTTCTACTTCACTACGTGTAAGTTTAGGTAGGTCGTGTTTTTCTGATAATGTATCCATTTCTTCTAAGTTTTCAAATTTGTTGGAGTTCATAGTATTCTGTTATTATCCTGTTGATTTTCTTCGGTTCCATTGTGACAACACCGAGGTGGTTTCTTAAGCATGTTATTTGCATCTTCTCCCTCTTTTCTTTTGTTAGGTTTGCTATTGGTTTGCCAATTTTGTTGATCCTTTCAAATAACCTGCTTCTTGTTCTATTGATTCTTTCTATTGTTTTTCTGTTTTCTATCTCATTTTTTTCTGGTCTAGTCTTTATTCTGTTCTTTTGGTGGCTGTAAGTTCCCTCTGTTGGTCTGTTTCTAATTGTTATAGATGCTGTGTTAATTTTGGTTCTTTCTTCTTTTTGGATGTGTGCATTTATTGCAATACATTGTCCTCTCAGCATTGCTTTTGGCATGTCCCAGAGATTTTGGTATGTTGTGTTTTCATTCTCATTTGTTTTTAGGAAATTTGTGAGTTCACGTTTAATTTCTTCTACTACCCAGATGCTTTTCAGCAGGATATTATTCAATTTCCATGCATTTGACTTTATTTCCTTGGTGTTCATATTGTTGATTTCAAATTTGCTAGCATTGTGTTCTGAGAAGACTCTTTGTAGTATTTTGATATCTGTACATTTATGGAGATTTGTTTTATGGCCTAAGACATGGTCTATTCTGGAAAATGTTCCATGTGCATTGGAAAAGAATGTGTATTGTGCTGTAGTTGATTTGAATGCTCTGTGCACATCTATGAAATTGAGTTGCCTCATTGTGTTGTTTAGTTCCTCTGTGTGTTTGTAAAGTTTTTTTCTGGTTGTACTATCCATTTTTGAAAGTAGTGTACTAAAATCACCACTATTATATTGTACATTTATCTATTTCTTTCTTCAAATCTATTAGCATTTGTTTTATATATTTTGGAGCTCTTTCATTGGGAGCATAGATATTTATTATGGCTATGTCATCTTGTTCAATTGTCCCTTTAATCATGAGATAATGTCCATCTTTATTTATTATGCTGGTTTTTGCCTTAAATTTTATTTTATCAGAGATTAGTACTGCCACATATCTGTTTGTTTTTTATTGCAATTATCTTGGTATATTTTATTCTATCCTTTGACTTTTAATCTGTTTTTGTCTCTGTGTGTAAGATGTGTCTCTTGCAGACAGCATATTGGAGGATCTTGTTTTCTTATCCATTCTGCCACCCTCCATCTCTTAACTGGTGTATTTAATCTGTTTATATTCAGTGTACTTATCAAATGGTATGGATGAATTGCTGCCATTATGTTTGTTTTTTTTGTGATGCTGCTGCTTTTTTTTTGTTCTGTGTGTGTTTGTGTGCTGAGTTCACGGTTTTTGTGTTCTTTCTTATGAGTTTCCTCATAGTTTTAATATTTCCATGTTCTTCTTGGATTTTCATTTTCTTCTTATGTTATGAGTGTTAATTTTCTTTAAGGTTACCTTATATTCCACTAACTTTTCCCTCCGTTTAGTACAGTCTATTTTATCCTGTAATCTATCTAACCTTCTCACCATCTGGATCTCTGTTCCTACATGTTTACCTTCTTTCACATTGTAATTGTTTTGATCATAGACTGACCTCCCAGATCCTCTGAGTTTGCTCATATAGTTTTGTTCTGTTTTCCACTCTTATATTTGTCAATTGAGATCTGGGAGGTGCTGCCATGTATGTCAATCTCTGGTTGTTGTCTGTTCTTGTTGGTTCTCAATTCACAGAACTCTCTTTAGGATGCTTTGTAGCATAGGGTTGGCTTTGGCAAATCCCTTAGCTTCTGTTTATCCTGGAATGTTTTGATTATACCATTGTATTTGATTGATAGCTTTGTTGGATAAAGTATTCTTGGTAGACAGTTTTTTTCTTTAAAGGTTTTATATATGTCTCCCCATTGCCTTCTTGCTTGCATGGTTTCTGCCAAGAGATCCAAGGTTCATCTGACTTGCTTGCCTTTGTATGTAATGCTTCTCTTTTCCCTAGCTACTTTCAGAATTGTCTCCTTATCTTTGCTTTTGGAGAGCTTGATTATGATATGTCTCGGTGATTTTCTTTTGTGGTCTATCGTTCCTGGGGTTCGTTGAGCTTCTTTAATGCTTTATCTTTTCTCTTTCAGGATGTTAGAGAAATTTTCTTCCAGAATCTCTTCAACTATCTCCTCTGTTGACTTGTGTGATTCTTCCTGTTCTGGAATGCAGATAATTCTTAAGTTATTCATCTTCATGTTGTCCAACATAAATCTTAGACCTCCTTCAGACTTTTTTATCCTTTTTTCTGCCTGATCTTCTATCTTAGTAGTATTGAGAGAGTTGTCTTCCAGCTCACTAGTTCTGCCTTCCATCTCTTCAATTCTACTCCTTTGCCCTTTCATCGTATTGTCTGTTTCTGATATTCTATTATTAATTGTTTGGACCTCTTTCTGTAGGTTTTGAATTGTTTCTAATGCAGTATTTATATTATTTGATTGTTCCTGTAGTGCTGTCCTGACTTCTTCCTTATTTTTCTCAATTCCATTGTAAAGTGTTTTGAAAGATTTATATCATTTTTTTGAATTCATTCTCAGGCTTTTCCAAGAGCTGCCGTCCTTTCAGAATGTAGTCCAGGTCTACCTCTAGGTCATTTGTCTCAGACATTTTATTTTGTTTCTGGACATGTGCTGCTATGGTCATCTGTTTTTGCTTCTTGGACATGTTCAGTAGTTAGCTGTGGCCTTAATACTTAACTGAATGTGCGTTGTGGTATTTTTTGTGTGTGTTCTCTTGCTTTCCTCAATCTTTCTGTCAAATCTTTGAAGAATACCTAAATATTGTTCTTTGGAATTCATTTTCAGTTATTTCCATTATATTTTCTTCCTCAGAAATGTTTTCTGACTCTACATCTTGATCATTTGTTTGAACCATTCTCTCTTGTTTCTGCATGTGAGCTAAAATTGTCTGTTATCTCTGGTCATTGTGGCACCATATTTGTATTTAATTGATTATTGTATTTTGATGTGTTCTTTGGTTCTCATCGACTATCTTCTGTGAGTGTAGAGAATGTAAGAATTTTTCCATTATGTTATTTGCCTTTGTGTATTTCAGTTTAGGGTGTGTTTGGCTGGTGTAGGCTGATGTCTGTCATTGATCAGGTAGTATAGGATCTAGTATTGGCTCTTGCTCATTGTGTGGAGCTGCATTGTATACGGTTGTGGTTAGACTATATGGACCTGGTTTCTATATTCTGTAGGGTAGGAAACAGGAGAAAACTCCCCAACACACACAATAACAGAATAAACAAACAAGTAACCAACAATAAAAAGAGAAAACAATAAAGGAGTAAAAAGAAATAAAACAGGCAGAACCATAAAAAAAAAAAAAAAAGAATATAATAACTAAAAGTAGAAAAGAGGGACAGGGATGTGGAACAATAGAAGAGAATAATAAGAAAGAAAATAAGAGGAAGAAATAAAAACAGCTTAGAATAAACAGGGAGCAGGAAGGAGAAAAGAGAAAGCAAGTAGAGAATGCTGCTGGTGGTGGTGGGGTGCCATGGAGTTGGTTCCAATTCATAGTGACCCTACGTAGGCCTCCGAGGCTGTAAATCTTCACAGGAGCAGAAAATCTTTTCTTTCTCCCACAGAATGGCTGGTAGTCTCAAAGTGCTGATGTTACAGTTATCAGCCCTAATTGTAACCACTATGTTACCAGATTAAAGAGCACAGCCTTCGATATGGATTGCATCTCAATGTCAAGAAAACAAAGATCCTCACCACTGGACCAATAAACAACATTCTTATCAATGGAGAAGGGATTGAAGTTGTCAAGGACTTCATTCTTCTTGGATCAACTATCAACACTCGCGGAAGTAGCAGTCAGGAGATCAGACGACGTATTGCACTGGGCAAATCTGCTGCACAGGAACTTTTTAAAGTATTGAAGAGCAGAGATGTCAGCTTGAGGACTAGGGTGCGCCTGACCCAGGCCATTGTGTTTTCAATAGCCTCATATGGATGCGAAAGCTGGACAGTGAATAAAGAGGATCGTAAAAGAATTGATGCCTTTGAGTTGTGGTGTTGGAGGAGAATACTGAGGGTGCCATGGACTGCCAAAAGAACCAATAGATCTGTTTTGGAAGAGGTGGAGCCAGAGTGCTCCTTGGAGGCCAGGATGGCTAAGCTTCGTCTCTCCTACTTTGGACATGTAGTCCGGAGGAAACAATCGTTGGAGAAGGATGTCATGCTGGGTAGGGTGGAGGGTCAGAGAAAAAGAGGAAGACCTCCAACGAGATGGATTGGCCAGGTGGCATCATTGATGGACTCGGGGGTGGCAGCGGTGGTGAGGTTGGCCCAGGATCGAACATTGTTTCGTTCTGCTGTGCATGGAGTCGCTATGAGTCGGTTCCGACTCGATGGCACCTGACAACAACAACAACAATGTTACCAGAGGTCCCTTAGAAGTAGATAGTAGGAAAGAATAATCATAAAGGAAATGAGAAACATAAAAAATAAAGAAAAACAAAAGTGGAGTTAGAAAGGATAAAATTCAAGGAAATGGAAAGAGAATAATAATGAAAAGAAAGAATAAACAAATAAAAACAGCATAAGGAAAAACAAAAACAAAACAACCAGTGCAAGCATTGGTCCTGAAGAGAACAAAACCCCGGTGCATTTCTGTTAGCCAAGAAGCTCACAAGGTGGGTGCGGGAAGAGTGTGACAGTGGAGTACTTGTCCCTAGATGGAATCCCTATGTTGTTGTTGTTGTTATGTGCTGTGGAGTCAGTTCCAACTCATAGCAACCGTGTACAGAGTTTCTGAGGCTGTAAATCTTTACGGGAACAGAAAGCCTCATCTTTCTCCCACGAAACAGCTGGTAGTTTTGAACTGCTGACCTTTTGGTTCGCAGCCCGATTTGTAACCACTATGCTACCAGAGCAGGACACTCAAGTTGGAAGTTGTTTGTGGAGTCCTATGATAGCTGGTTAGAACCATAAAGCAACTGGTAGCAGGGTGGCTGACTAAGTGTGTTTCTGCTAGACTAACGCTGATCTGGTGGGTCGGTAGGTTCTGTATATCTGGATCCAAGCCTGTCTGAACCCAGGCACCAAAGTGGTGCAGCTGGTCCCTGCATCACACTGGTGAAATTCCAGACCATTAAGCTCTGAACTCCTGGAAAGCAGGGTCAGTGCTGGTGATGAATGAGGGTGGAAGCTGCCCATACCTCTGGGGAGCATGGGAAAAAAGAAGAAATTGTACCTTTTCCATTGCCTGTGTGAATCTGCTCTGCCAGGCCACATTTTGTTGCCAAAGTTGCTCAGAAAAGTTCAAGAAGGTCACACCACATCTGGCAAATCCCAAATTCATGAGGCAGATATCAACTTGGAAGCTTCTAACCCACATAGCTACAGGATTAATGAACCAAAATTTTCAGGTCAGACAGCAAGCAAGCAGGAAGGTCTGGCAGGTTAGAAGGCAGGCTGCTGACAACTCCCAGAATCATGAGATAACAGTGTAGGCCACTGTCTCAAGTCCAAGGAATCAGAGATTAGATGATAAAACAAATGCAAGATCCAGACCCAGCAGAAATCAAGCAAGCTTTGCTTGAGTTTCCATGATCCTGGAAGCAGGCCACACCTCTGAGGAAGATTCCTTTCAATTGATTGGCTTCTCATAGCAGGTCTCAACATGAACACTTACTACATGTTAACTGTCAAACCACTGAGAATCCTGGCTCAGTCACAGTGGACAAACCTTAGCCATCATACTTCTTTAGGCTTTAGAGCAATATTTGGTATCCTTTCTGACATCTTTTTTTGTTTTGTTTTGTTTCCTGTCTTCTTAATGACTTTTGTTTCTTCATATATGATGTCCTTGACGTTAATCTATAGCCCCTCTGGTCTTTGGTGATTAGCGTTCAACGCATCAAATTTTTGATTAAGTGGTCTATAAATTCAGTTGGGATATATTCAAGGTCACCTTTTGGTTCCCATGGACTTGTTTTAATTTTTTCAGCTTCAACTTGAACTTAAATATGAGTACTTTATGGTCTATTCCACAGTTGGCCACTCACCTTGTTCTGATTGGTGATACTGAGCTTCTCCGTTTGTCTTTTCACAAATGTAGTCAATTTGATTCTTGCATATTTCATTGGTAAGGTCCATGCACAAAGTTGCTATTTATATTGTTGAAAAAAGGCTGTGCAATGAATAAGTGATTTGTCTTGAAACAGTCTATCATGTGATCCTTGGCATCTTTCTATCACCAAGGCCATATTTTCCAGCTACTGATCCTTCTTTATTTCCAAATTTTTCATTCCAATCACCAGTAATGCACCTTTATTGCATGTTTAATCAATTTCAGACTTCAGAACTTGGCAAATATCTTCATTTACTTGATCTTTGGCATTAGTGGTTGGGTTGTAAATTTGAATAGGCATATTAATTGGTATTCCTTGTAGATGCTTAGATATTATCCTATCATGGACAGCAGTGTATTTCAGGATAAATCTTGGAATGTTGTTTTTAACAATGAATGCAACACCATTCTTCTTCAATTTGTTTTTCCCAGGCAAAAAAATGTCACTAGATTGCATGATTCAAAATGGCCATACCTCTGTCCATACCAGTCCATTTTAATTCACTAATGCATAGGATATCAATCTTTATATGTTCTATTTCATATTTGATGACTTCTAATTTTCCTAGATTCATACTTCATACATTCCATGTTCTGATTATTAATGGATGTGTTTCTCTGTTTATTCTCATTTTGAGTCAAGTCACATCAGCAAATGAAAGTCTCCAAAGTTTTGCTCCATTCACATCATTAAGGTCAACTGTACTTTGAGGAGACAGTTCTTTCCTAGTCTTATTCTGAATACCTTCCAAACTGAGATGTTTATCTTTTGGCACTATGCTAGACAATGTTCTACTACTATTTCAAAAGAAACACTATGAATCAGAACTGACTCGACGACACTTAACAAAAACAACAACAGTCAATTTATGACTTCAAAAAAAAATTATGAAGCTCTATTTTGAATGTTGGTTGATTTCTTGTTTACATTAATGAGTAACAAAGTTTGTTCAGTGATACAAATAAAACTATGGGCTGGAATATCATTGCTCATCAATGATGTAAATGACTTCTTTGTTAAACTAGATAATCAATCATTTAGAAAATATTAGAAAAACATTTAAAAATTATTATGGTACTAAAACACAATATCAGACATGACATATTACAAATTTTAATATGCCATATTAACAATTTCTCCATCATTTACAATAATAAAACAAAATAATAAATTAAGTTCTGTTTTGCATTATTTGCTGACTTTAATGGTGTAAATTTATCCCTAGTATGGCCAATTTCTGGCTGGAAAAGTGGCATCCCTGAACTTGGAGCCAGGAAAAGATGAATGTTAAGGAGTATTTCCACTGTATAAGTCAAAAAGCATTGCTACAAATCATACTACAAAACAACAGCATCCTTGAGGAACTCAAATCGTGTGCCTTTTCATTGTTCATTGAGATTTTAGAACAAAAAGAAATTTGAAGGGCCAAAACCATGGCTTTAAGGTGGATGGGGTAGGATTCCCAACAAAATTATCCTAGAACAACCCTTGCTACCTTCGAAGAATGAGCAGGTTCATTGTCATGACAGAAAAAAAATTTTTCTCATGGCAACTATCCTGGTCTTTGTTTATATCAATTTGGTTTTCAATTTTCTTAAAAATTTCTTCCTAATAAGACTTAGTGATTGCCTTGTGTCCTTTGAAAAAATTTACCAAGATCATCCCCCCAAAACAGTCACCATAACCCTCTGAGCTGACCTCTCTGTCTTGAATTCATCTTTGAGATATTCTTGACCTTCCTTAGAATACTTGATCCATCTAAAGACTGTTGTTTTTGTGAGAGAACATTCCTGTAAACTTATTGCGAGGTTTCAACAATATAAGATGTTCACTTGAGTTTTGTTAAAAATTTGATACTGGCCTTGACCTCTAAATCTTTTTTTCCGTTTGCACAAAAGAATCCTTTATTTTAAAGCACCCTAATGAGGCGTCCTGCTGTGACACTGTGGGTTAATGTGCCAGACAGCAAAGCCGTTTGAACTGCAAGGTTGGCGGTTCAAGCTCAGCAGCTGCTCCTCGGAAACCCTATACAGGGTCGCTATGGGTCGGGATCAACTTGACGGCACTTAACAACAACAACAACAACAATGAGGAACTCTGGTAGCGTAGTGGTTACGAATTGGACTGCGAACTGCAAGGTCAGCAGTGAGAAACTACCAGCTGTTTCCCGGAAGAAAGATGAGGCTTTCTGTTACCGTAAAGATTTACAGCCTTGGAAACTCTGTACGGGGTCGCTATGAGTCAGAATTGACTCCACAGCACATAACCAACCAACCAATGAGACTAAGGTTTTGGCTCAACAGCACTTAACCGCAACAACAACAAGACTAAGACAAATATATTGCTGAGACAACTTGTCTGCGGTTATCCACTGATTGTAAAAACATGTTTAAAGACATTTTGTGTGGAATAAACCCATGCATGTATGAACTGGAACCCTAGTAGTAATACTTTTTTTACTTGCCCTTGTACAGATGTAGTAGATAATAACAGAGATTATATAAAACAGTTAGGAAGTGATGGGTTTTGAGTGCTCAAACCTTTCTTTTTAACACACTATATTTAATAGTAATTTTATATCATTTTTTTTTTAATAATAGCTTGCAAAATTCCTGAAATTTGCCAAACAGCTTCTGTAAGTTAGTACAAGCTGGGCTGGAGCGTTACTGGACATGGTCTATGAATGGGGCCGCAGATCATGCACAGGCAGGGACCCAGACTTGGAGAAGGGAATTGTTGCTTCTGCATCTTGAAGGATAAGGAGTCATTTGCTAAATGGAGAACTTGGATGAAGGTGATCTGTAGATGGAGCAGTACACATGAAAGCAGGCAGGACATGTTAGTTATGAACTAACATTATGAACTCCTTCCTCATTATGAACTTCCCTTCTGAATGAGTTTCAGTATACCTTCATGACTTCCCACAGGGCCTTGAAGTCAAAATGCCTGCATTCAAATCTCAGTCTCACCACCTAACTATTGTGGCAAGCCATTTAACTATTTAGGCCTCGGTTTCTCCAGTAGAACTTTCCTCATGGTGTTGTGGTAAGGATTACATATATCATCTTGTGTTATGCACTGAGAATAGTGTCTGGCATTTTAACAGCCAGTGTCATTACTTTTTACAGCCAATACTAGAGAAAGCCCTTCCTGTTACCTCCTTAGAACTAACCTGATTAATCCAGAACTGACTTTAATTTCTGAGAAAGTCTACATAGGACACAAATGGGAAATAATATGTTTTATGATTTCGGTAGTAAACAATATAGATTTAAGCAGTCATTGGGGAGGCTGCTTCTACAAGCGTCTCTCCCCAAGTCTTTGTTGAGAAACAGTATCATGTTGGTAGCTTGGAACCAGTCAAGGTAGGAGTATTTATACCATGAAAATTGGTAAAAAGTGGTAGAAATTGGTGAAATGCTACAAATTAGGGCTTTTTTGGTTAGAGAGCTGGTTGTTAAACATGTTTCTGCACACCACTTCTCCTTCTTGTACTCTGTCTGACCTAAGCAGTTTAATTTGTTTAATGAAGGGATACATCACACTTTTCTTTGAGAAAATCAATCTCTCCCTAGCAAAGCATTAAAGAAAATAATGTAGCCTGTCCAATTCCATTACCAAAGCATACACCTACCAAAGGAATGAGGAAAATTAACCTGACACAAACAGCTTCTCAAGATGGTTTTAGACAAGTATACCGATTCAAAATAACCTCATACTTAATGCCTTGCCATTAATATTGGCTTCTCTGGAACACAGTAATTTGCAGAGTGCAACTTGGAATGATGAGAAACGTAGCCTTCAGGGAGCTCAAGCTAACAGCATCTCATATAGGCACAAACTCTAGTTTTCCAGTGTGTTCCTGCCACTCACCCTTATTTGAGGAAAGCCAGGTTAAGAGAGGAGAGAATTTGGGTACGGTCACAAATTTCAGCTGAGAAACAACTTCAAGGCAGTAAAAGAAGTCACTTTTAAATAAGTGATTCTCTCTCATGGTAAGTGAGAGTGGGTTTCTAAAAGGCAGACTTAAACTAGTGAATGTTAGTTGACTATGTTATTTGCTCCAAATTTCACCACTATTTCTATCCATGCCCTTTGCTATATGAGCTTTTTGTTGTTGTTGTTGTTAAGTGTTGTCCAGCTGGTTCTGACTCATAGTGAACCTGTTTAGGACTTCCAAGGAGTGACTGGTGAGTTTGAACCACTAACCTTGTGGCTCAAACCAACCTTGTGGTTGAGTGCTTATCCTACAAGCGCCACACCAGGATTCCATATGAGCTAAATGACTTTGCAATTTCTCTTACAAAAGGGACAGATTATCTAACTGCTTTTGTTTTGTTTTGAATTAGAGCTTGCCCATGCGACTTGATTAGCCATAGAGTGAGTGAAAGTGAGTGATGGCTTGCCTGTTCAGCACCTATAACTTAAGAAAAATAAAGCAAAACTGTTGCCATCAAGTAGATGACATACACCCCCTTCAGAAAGAGATCACTAGGACTTTCTTTCAAGGTAATTCAGGGTACTTGTACCACTCAGGAACTCCTTATGAGGCCTCTCATTGTTCTTCTTGCCTTGTTGCAGCTTTGGTATCACCTTGAGAAGGACATGCCCTGACTTGCCCGCTTGGGATAAGGATACGTGGAACAGATAGTCCACCCATTGTAACTGAGGTGGAGCCATCTCAGCCACCCTGCAGGCAGGAAGAAGCAGAGCCACCTAGCCAAGCCCAATCTAGATCAGCCAATCCTAGCCAACCCTCTTCTCTCAGCTCTATATTGCTTCCATTCTCTGCACAAGAATATTTTTCTTTGTGAAGACATTAAAGCTTCTGATCAATCCTGTTTTACAACGTCTACCCTCTTGTTTGTGAATTTTATTTTGCTATTGTGTTGTTGAGAGCATATGCAGCAAAACATACACCAATGCAATGTTGTTGTTGTTAAGTGCCGTCGAGTCGGTTCCGACCCATAGCGACCCTGTACAGGGTTTCCGACGGGAGTAGAAAGCCTCATCTTTCTCCCACGGAGCGGCTGATAGATTCGAACCGCTGACCTTAAGGTTTGAAGTCCGATTCGTAACCACTACGCTACCTGGCATTTTTTGAGTTGCTCATCCATTCTCACTTAAGTGTTCCTCCCTCATTAACATAAACTCACTGCCCCTAAGATTCCAATCTAATCTTTCAAGTTGCTCTTGTCACTTTGATCCCATATAAATAGTCCTTCAAAGAGCATAATGCTCAAGACAGACATTTTTGCTATCCAAGGTTTAAAGTTTATCACAGTGCAATAGTTTCAGTAGTTCATTCATCCTCCCATGGCTCCAAAAAGTCTAGAGTTCATGAAAAGTTAAAATCTGTTCTGCATTTTCCCCATTTTGATCAGGATTCTTCTATGGAATCTTTGATTAAAATGTTCAGTAATGGTAACCTGGCATCATCTAGTTTTTCTTGTTTCATGGATGATGAGGCAATTTTTCATGGAGTCAATCATTCCTTTTCCTTTTCCTATTCCTGGCTTTCCTTCCTCTGTTACTTCAAGTGAATCGAAACCAATTGTTGTGCCTTGAATGACCAATTGGAAGCATTTATGAGCCCAGGTAAAGCAAACAACCAGAGATAGAACAAACTCACCAAACAAGTTACTAGACCAATTAATTAGGATGGCCCATGAATCCATGGCACTAATCCTCCAAAGCAAAAGTCTAAATCCCATGAGGTGTTGGATCAGTTCAGCCGCTACTCTGTTGTAAATATTAGCTTTATCATACTTTTTACAGGTGTACAAACTTATTGACAGCAGCTACAGTAAGTGGCTGTGTAAACATGCACTTAATGTGACTTTCTTATCGCTATTCAAACCCTTTCCCCTAGCCCCTAGTAATCACAAATAAACTTTGATCTCTATTCATTTGCATTTTCTTTTCTTTTCCTGTAAGTGAGGTCATACGATATTTGTCCCTCACAAATGGTTTATTTCACTAAGCGAGCTCTGGTAGCGTAGTGGTTACGAATCGGGCTGCGAACCTTAAGGTCAGCGGTTCGAAACTACCAGCTGCTCCGCGGGAGAAAGATGAGGCTTTCTACTCCCATAAAGATTTACACCCTCGGAAACCCTGTACAGGGTCGCTATGGGTCGGAACCGACTCGACGGCACTTAACAACAACAACGTTTTCAAAAGTATGAAAAGTTAGATTCTATTGACAAAATATGGAATGATGAAGAAAGCATCAAAAAATGGAAGAAATACACAGAGTCACTGTACCCAAAAGAAATCATTGATGCTGAATCATTTCAATGATCAGGAACACATGGTACTGAAGGAAGAAGTCCAAGCTGCATTGAAGGCATTGGTGAAAAACAATCCTTCAAGAATTTATGGAAGACAGATTGAAATCTTTAAACATGCTGATATTATACTAGAAGTGCTCACTTATTTATTTCAAAAAATTTGGAAGCAGCTTCCTTGCTGACTGACTGGAAGCGATCTATATTTGTGCCCATTCTAAAGATAGTAGACTGAATGGCATGCATGCATAAATCATTGAAAAATATCACTAATATTAAACGAGTATAATTTTGTTGAAGATAACTTTTTAAATGGCTACAACAGTTATCAACAAGTAAGTGCCAGGATCCAAGTTGGATTAATTGCTGACACGAGATGAATTTTGACTGAAAGTAGAGAATACCAGAAAAATGTTTAGTTGTGCTTTATTGACTGTGCAAAATTTTCGACTGAGTGGATCATGACAAAATACAGATAACATTGAGAAGAATGGGTATTCCAGAACATTTCATTGTGTACATGAGAAACCTATACACAGACCAAGATACAGCCATTCAAACAGAACAAGGGGATATTGAATGGTTTAAAATCAGGAAAAGTGTGTGCCAGGGTTGTATCATTTCACCATAGTTATTCAATCTGTATGGTGAGCAAATAATCTGAGAAGCTGAATTCTATGAAAAAGAACATATTAGAATAGGAGGGTGACTCATTAACAACTTGCAATATGCAGATGATACAACCTTGCTTGCTGAAAGTGAAGAGGACTTAAAAATCATTGATGAAGATAAGATTACAGCCTTCAGTATGATTGTATCAC
This sequence comes from Chrysochloris asiatica, assembly GCF_000296735.1. Classification (NCBI taxonomy): domain Eukaryota; kingdom Metazoa; phylum Chordata; class Mammalia; order Afrosoricida; family Chrysochloridae; genus Chrysochloris; species Chrysochloris asiatica. The sequence goes on along the minus strand of NW_006408557.1, from coordinate 8,440,164 downwards.
TATGTAAATAAAACCAATAAATAATATCATGATATATGGAGAAAAGAGTGAAGTTGTCAAAGACTTCATTTTTCTTGGATCAACTATCAACACTCATGGAAGCAGCAGTCAAGAAATCAAATGACGTATTGCATTATGCAAATCTGCTGCACAAGACCTTTTCAAAGTGTTGAAGAACAAAGATGTCAGCTTGAGGACTAAGGTACGCTTGACCCCAGCCATGGTATTTTCAGTAACCTCATATGCATGTGAAAGCTGGACAGTGACTAAGGAGGATCATAGAAGAATTGATGCTTTTGAGTTATGGTGTTGGAGGAGAATATTGAAAGTAGAATGGGCTACCAAAAGAACCAATAGATCTGTGTTGGAAGAAGTATAGCCAGGGTGCTCTTGGAGGCCAGTATGGCAAGACTTTGTCTCTCATACTTCAGACATGTTGTCAGGAGGGATCAGTCACTGAAGAAGAATATCATGTTTGGTAAGGTGGAAGTCAGAAAAAAAAGAGGAAGACCCTCAGCAAGATGGATTGGCAAAGTGGCAGCATCAATGGGCTCAAGTGTGGCAACAATTGTGAGGTTGGCCCAGGACCGGGCAGTGTTTTGTTTGGTTGTACAGAGGGTCTCTATGAGCTGGTAGAGACTCGATGGTACCAGCAACAGCAACAACAATGGCTAATGGGAGTCCCAGTGTGGTTCTGCAGAATAATGCACTGGACCAAAGATCAGTATGAGCCACAAGGTAAGAGGCTCAAACTCACCAGCCACTCCTCAGAAACCTTATATATGGTCACTATGAGTTGAAACCAACTCAATGACAACCACAATAACAATGGCTAATGATGGTGAACATTTCTTCTTGTTTCTTGGTCATCTGAATGTATTCTTTGGTGAAATGTCTGTTCATGCCCTTTGACCATTTTTTAAATGGGGTTATTTGTATTTTTCGAGTTGAGAGGGTGAAGTTTTCTATAAATTTTAGAGATTGGTCCTCTGTTATGTCATTGCTGCAAAATTTGTACTGGTCTAAGGGTTCTCTTTTTATTTTCTTAATATAAACTTTTGATGCACAGAAACCAAACCAAAAAATCAAACCCACTATCACAGAGTTGATTTTGACTCATAGTGATCCCATATAGAGTTTGCAAGACTGTAAATGTTTATGGGAACAGAAAGCCTCATCATTCTTTTGCAGAGCATGTGGCTTGTTTGAACTGCCTATCTTGTGGTTAGTAGGCAAAAATAGAACTACAGTTACCAGTTTTAGGTACAAATTCAATAGTATAAAGTATCAGACACTTGGATTTTACCTTGCAAAAGGGATTTCAGAATTGAGATCCCTGGGGAGAGAAAATTGTGTTAAATTATAGGCTCTGCAGTTTCTGCCTTACTTTAGCCTTTACACCTGGTTTTTTGTCCACAAACTATAGATAAAAATCTTATATACTTTCCTGTCATGGATTGAACTGTGTCCCCAAAAATATGTCAACTTGTCTGGGCCATGATTTTCAGTGGTTTTGGCAGTTCTGTAATGATGCAATTTGGACATTATCTAATGATATAATCATTCCTCATGCTATGATCTAGTGTGCCCCACCAGTCAGTTTAAAAGGATTAGAGTGGTATGCAAATCATTAATGAGGTCACAATCCTGAGCAGATATAAGAGGAGTTTCCCTGGAGTGTGACCTGTATCACCTATCTTACAAGAAACAAAAGGAGAAAGGGGTGAGCAGAGAAAGAGGGACCTGCAAGAAAGAAGAGGCAGGAGAGGAGCATGTCCTTTGGACCCAGGGCCCATGTGCTGGGAATCTCTTAGACCCACGGGAAGCTTGATTCCCTGATGAATGTAGATTTAAAAGCCTACAGATGTTAAAAGGAAATAAAAACCTTACTCCACAGCCAGTAGAAAAAGAAGGCCTTGCCCTAGAACTGACATCATATATTCAAACTTCTAGTCTTCTAAACTGTGCAGAGAATAAATTTCTGTTTGTTAAAGACACCCTCTTGTGGTACAACTGTTACAACTGCAATAGATTACTAAGATACTTCCTAGCTCATTAAATGATAGAATTCAAACAAGTGCCCCTTATCTGCTTGTTGTTCTTGAGCACCATCGAGTTGGTTCCAACCCATAATGACCCTGTATTGGGTTTCTGAGGAGCAGCTTGTGAGCTTGAACCTCCAACCTTGTGGGTTCAAACCAACTTTGCTGTCCTGTACATTAACTCACAGCGCCACACCAGGACTCCAACTGGCCCATGATAAAGGCATATCCCTCATGAGAAAGTGAAAACATTCTGTGGAAGCCACTTGTTTTTTAATTTAATGTCAGCCTTTCTACCAAGCCCCACCTTTCATGATGCCGTTCATTCTCCTTGTGGCTCCCTTAGCAGCTAGCCTGGTCTTAGCAATAGTGAGCTACTTGAGGCATTCAGGTCAAACTCATTAAAGGATTGTGCCTGTCCTTCACTGTCTCTCTAGAAAGTTCTAAGAGTTACCTGTGCCTCATTTTCCTTGGGAAATAAGGACATTTCTTGCCGTTTGCAGAAGATGGTGGGTTCTAAGGTGTCAGACACTGGATATTTTCTTAATTAGATTCTATATTACTTTTAAGCTAGAAGACACTGCTTTGGAATGCTAGTCTTTGAGGGAAGGCACCATTTATAATATCCTATGAGCACTTTTTCAATAGTCATTCAATCAAACTTTAATGAACATTGCAGGAACACAACGATAAGGCAGGTTACTTCATCGAGTAAAATAAAAAATTAGCTTGGTAAAATGTGGGCCAATTACCACATTTGTGGGCCAATTGAAGGTTCAACCAGCCTTCAGGGACTCCCAACAAAGAAAGACAATGAGCAATAACTGGGTGACAACATACTATGTCCCTACCTTTGTGAACTCATCATCTCACAAAATTCTCAGGAAACAGAAAGGCCAGTCATGCACAAACCCTCAGAGTCTCAAACTGCTCTGAAAGCTGAAGAGGGAACCTGCCTTAAACACCTCCAGGAAGGGCAGAAGGGTGAAATGAGATGGAGGGAGAGTAACAGCTTCATAACAGTGAAGTCACAGACAATGTCCAAAGAAATCATTGCTACTGACTCATATGAACACTATAGGAAACTGTACAAGTTCCAATGACTTTCCAAGGATGTAATTTTCAAGGTCACTACTAGTCTGTCTAGTTTTTAATACTGTGATTTCTTGTGTGTTGCTGGCACTTCATGTGAAAGTTCATGTGATTTCTTGTGTGTTGCTGGCACTTCATGTGAAAGTTTCAGTAGAACTTCCAGACTATGACAGAGTAGCGAGATGGGACTGGTGATGTATTTCTAAAATAAATGACCGATAAAAACCTTATAAATAACAGTGAAACATTGTCTGGTATGGTACTGGCAGATGAGACACTCATGTTGGAAAGTCACTCAAAACATGACAGGAAGACACTGTCTCTGCAAAATAGAGTGGATCTTAATGATGCAGAGGAAGTAAAGCCTTTGGAACCTTCATTTACTGATGTGGCAGATTCAAAAGGAGAAGACACTGTCAAATGTCATTGAGTCTGTTCCGACCCACAGCAACCCTGTACAGGGCTTCTGAGGAGCAGCTGGTGAACTTGAACTGCTAACCTTGTAGCTCAAATTGACTTTGCAGTCCAGCACATTAACCCACAGTGCCAACTGCAAACATGTATTTATAATCTGAGTATGGAATGTATGAAATATGAACCTAGGAATATTTGAAGTTATCAAAATTGAAATAGGATGCATAAAGATCCATAGTCTAGACATTAGTGAGATGAAATGGACTGGTCATGACCATTTTACTTTGAGTCAGACAATCATATGGTCTATTGTAATAGGAGTTCTGATATGATGCTGTAGGATAAGCACTCAATCTCAAGGTCCATTTGAACCACAAGCTCAGTGGTGGTTCAAACTCACCAGTCACTCCTCAGAAACCCTATACAGGGTTGTTACGAGTCAGAAACAACTTGACAGCACTTAACAACAATGAAAGAGGAATGCCATCACATTTATTCTTAAAAAAAAAAGTCACGTTCTATTCTGAAGTACAACATTGTCAGTGAAAGGATAATATTCATACACCAATAAAGATGGGTCAGAACTGACTTGACGACACTTAACAACAACAAACAAAGGAGACCAGTTCATACAACTATTATTCAAACGTATGTACCAACTACTAAAGGGACAGATAAATATTTTTACCAACTTCTGCAATCTAAAACTGATCAAACATGTAATCAAAATTCAAGGGTAAGTGTAGGTGATTGGAATGAGAAAGTTAGAAACCAAGAAGCATCAGTAATCACAAAATATGGCCTTGGCAACAGAAATGACAAGACCAATAACTTACTCATTGCAACAACATAAATGGTAACTATACACATGGACCATCCCAAATGGAATAATAGGACTCAAATTAATTAAATCTGTGCTAGAGACCATGAAGAAGCTCAATGGATATCATCAGCCAGAACAAAGCCTGAAGCCAATTGCAGAATAGACCATCAATTGCTCATATGTTCAAATTCAGCTTTAATGAAGAAAAGTAAACAAGTCGACAAGAACCAAAGTAAGATCTTGAGTATATCCCACCTGAGTTTAGAGATCATCTCAAGAGTGGATTTTATGGATTAAACAATAATGATCAGATGCTTTATGGGATGAGATCAAGAACACCAAACATGTAAAAAGCAAAAAGTAATTGCAGACAGGAAAGAAAGAAAAGATCAAAATGGATGTTAGAAGAGACTCTGAAACTTGCTCTTGAGCATAGAATAGCTAAAGTGAATGGAAGAAATGATGTAAAAGAACTGAATAGAAGATTTCAAAAGGTCGCTCAAGAAGCCAAGGTAAAGTATTATAATGAAATTGCAAAGACCTACAGTTATAAAACTGAAGATGAAAAACATACTCATCATTCCTCAAGCTGAAATAATTAAAGAATGAATTCAAGCCTCTAGCTGACATATTGAAGGATTCTATGGGCATGATATTCTATGGGCAAGAACAACTTAGGGAAACATCAAGGAAAGTTAACCAAAATACACAAAATAAATGCACCAAAACGCATTGGTCAAGATTCAGCCATTTCAGGAAGTAAAAAATGATTAAAAACAAATGGCTTTAGAAGAATAAACTAAAACTACAAGTAAAGTGTTGGCACAAAACAAGGTTCCAGGAATTGATGGAATACCAATTGAGTTGTTGCAAAAAAAAACAAATGCAAAACTGTAAGTGGTAACTAGTCTGTACCAAGAAATTTGGAAGACCTGACCAACTGACTATAAGAAATCTGTATTTGTGCCCATTCCAAAGAAAGGTGACCCAGCAGACTGTGGAAATTATCAAACAATATCATTAATATCACACACAAGTAAACTTTTGCTGAAGGTAATTTTAAAATGGTTGCAATAGTACATTGGCAGGGAACTAGCAGCATTTCAAGTTTGATTCAGAAGAGGACTTGAAATTGCTGATGCCAGATGAATCTTTGCTGGAGGCAGCACATACTGGAAATATGTTTACCTGTGGTTTTTTTGTTGTTGCTTTTTAAAATTTATTTTTATTTTATTTTTTTCTTAAGTGATTTATTGTGAATTATGTGACAGTTTACATGGGAGAACATTAGTTTTATATTCATTCTATCGTATATTGTCTCATTGCCATGGTTACAATCTCCTCCATGCAATCCTTCCCCCGTGCCTCCCAGGTCTTCAGCACATAGTCGCTCTCCCTCTCTGGGTCTAGAGTCTCCAGCTGCTCCATAGCTCCACATCATCATCTCTGGCTCCATTTCAGGTATTTTATTTTATTTTTTTACTCTGAAAAGGCATTCAACTTATGTGGATAATAACAACTTATGAACAATAATGCAAAGAATGAAAATTCAGGAATAATTAACTGAGCTCATGCAGAAACGACATAGATTACAAGGTAGTCATTTGAACAGAATAAAGGGATACTGTGTGGTTTAAAATCAGGAAACGCGTAGGTCGGGGTTGTATCCTTTCATCACACTTACTCAGATGGTATGGTGAGCAAATAATCCAAGAAGTTGGACTATATGAAGAAGAACGTCAGGATTGGAAGAAGACTAATAACCTGTTATATACAGATGACACAATTTTGCTTAAGGAAAGTGAAGAAGACTTGAATCACTTATTGATGAAGATCACAGACTATAGCTTTCGGTATGATTTACACCTCAACATAAAGGAAACAAAAATCCTCACAACTGGACCAATAAACAACATCATGATAAAAGGAGAAAATATTAAAATTGTAAAGGATTTTATGGATCCACAATCAACATGTATAGAAACAGCAGTCAGGAGATTTAACAACATATTGCATTGGGAAAATCTGTTGCAAAAGATCTCTCTAAGGAAGGGCTGGTGGGTCCAAAGTATGATGAGACCTGGGGATATCTGAGCCCATGGACAAGGACATAACCATAGAGGGCTAAAGCTGAGAGTGAAGCATCAGCTGATACGAAGTGAGAGGAGAGGCACAAGAACACCCAAACTTGCAGATAGTACCCATTTGACCTAGCCTCAATGCCGTGATAATCAGAACTTGACTAGAGGAAGATAAAAAAAAAAATTGATAAAGGAAATGAAGGTAAATTGCTACAATTTGATGAACTTGACCTATACTCATGGAGGTAGTCCTCTAAATACCAACAGAGAGGGAAGGAGTCTTCACATCAATTATCAATGCTATCCCCTCTGTACACAAGGTAGATAGGGACAGGCAACTTAGATATTGGCTACCTAAAATGAGGGGGTGACAAAGGCACAAAGTGTTTGGGTTACAAGGTTTCAAGAGGGAGTTTAGTTTTAAGAGTGTGTGAGGGAAGAAAGAAATTGAATAATTTTCATCTTTTCTAGATGGATCTGGTAAAAAGAGATGGAGATAAGATTGTTATGATTCAATAGTGAGTAATTGTTATCATGAGTAATTGTGACTGTCGCAACTGTAAAAGTAGAAGTTTTGTAACAAAAACAGGGGAGTGGTTAATCTTACAGTCCAGAAATGGAGGACCCTAGGACCATCAAGGGAGAAGAGCACAAGCAGAATATGGGACGTTATCCAGAGAAGCAGAGACACCAGAGATGGAGGCAGAGATGGGGACATGGAGAGAGGGAGCAGCTGAGGACTCCAGATTTATGGAAAGAGAGAGACTGAGAACTGGCGGCCAGGAGGCAGACTTAGAGAATGTGCTCTTTGGTGGTGTAAATTATTATATATGCCTGAGTGTTAAAATAAATAATTAAATAAATAAAAGCTAAAGTGAATAGAAATACTGTTAACTGATGGTACATGGAGGGGCTTATAATCATTATAGTAAAACAAGGTGTATGATTTGTTGAATGTAAAACTGATGATCTGCCCTGTAAACTTTCACTGAATTCACAATAAAAAACACTTGAAAAAAAAAACAGTATGAACAAAACAAACAAAAAAGACCTCTTTAGGGTGTCAAAAGCAAGATGTCACCTTGAGCACTAAAGTGCACCTGAGCTAAGTCATGACATTCTCAGTCACCTCATATGTATGTGAAAGCTGGACTAGAAATAATGAAGACCAGAGAAAAACTGATACCTTTGAATTACGGTATTGAGGAATATTGAAAATGTGTTGTGGACTGCCAGAAAAACAAACAAATCTATCTTGGAAGAAGCACAACCTGATTGTACCTTGGAAGCAAGGGTTGTGAGAATTAATACCATGTACTTTTTTGTTGTTGTTCAGTACCATTGAGTAAGCTTTGACTCACAGCAACCTTGTATTGGGTTTCCAAGGAGCATCCGGTGAGCTTGAGCCACCGATCATGTGGTCCAAACCAACCTGGCCATCCAGTGCTTTATCTCACAGCGCCACACCAGGACTCCAACACCTGTACTTAAGACCTGTTATTAGGAGGGACTAGTCCCCAGAGAGGAGTCCTGGTATGGCACTGTGGGTTAATGCACTGGACTGCCAGGTCAGTTTGAAACACAAGGTTGACGGTTCAAGCTCACCAGCCATTCCTCGGAAACCCTCTACAAGGTTGCTATGAGCCAGCACTGACTTGATGGCACTTAACAACAACAACAGCAACAACAACACTGTCTTCACAATCGTTCCTATATTTGAACCCATTATTGCAGCAATTTTGTCAATCCAATTCATTGAGAATTTTCCTTTTTTCACCGACCCTCTACTTTACGAAGCATGATGTCCTTCTCCAGAGTCTTCTTGTTCTGACTTCAGTTCTGACTCATAGTGACACTGTATCGTGTTTCTGAGGAGTGGCTACTGAGCTTGAACCACCAACCTTGTGGTTCAAACCAACTTTGCTGCTGAAAGTGACCTGCAGCCCAGTGCTTATTCTACAGCATCACACCAGTACTCTAAGGAGAGTGTAGGACTGAAAAATGGTTCAGTCTGTTTTACATAGTGTCTTTATGCATTGGAACGAACTCAACAGCACCTAACAACAATAATAACATTTTTAAAGCAGACTGCTGCATCTTTTTCCTACTGAGAGACTGGTGTGTTTGCACCATCAACTTTTCAATTAGCAAGCAAGTGCTTAATCACTGTGTCACCAGGGTCCTTTTAGGCCAAATGTACATCTATTTTAAAATAGCAATTCAAAGAAAAGACAGGAAGTTCAAAGCTCTGAGGAAAGATTTGCCCAAATTGCCCAAACAATTGCCCAAAGTCTATTATAAAAAGAGCCAAGTTTCCTTGATAACCAGAGATCTTTCTTGTCTATTTAGAAATTTGCACATATGAAAGTTTCAAGGACGAATACTGACTCTTGTTTGAGGTTTGGTGAAGTCCATAAAGCCATGATTGCACCCCAGAACCAATGGTAAGAATGTTTTCCATGTGATAAAATTGCAAGAACACAGGAAGTTCCTGTCCTTAACTCCTTACCCCATACCTACAAGCTTCAGATTTCATATTTTTGTTGTTGTTACGTGCTGTGGAGTTGGTTCTGACCCATAATGACCCTGTATAGTTTCCGAGGAGCAGCTGGTGATCTTGAACCACCGACATTGTGGTTCAAATGATTTTGCAGTCCAGTGCATTAACCCACAGCCCCACATCAGGACTCTATAGGCAACACTATAGGGGGAATTATAACACTAGGGAGGTAGTCACACCACAGAATAATCAACAATTTCCGATAGAAAGGAGAGTATTTTCCCAAAGACAAATTTTAGGAGGGTTAACAAAGAAGGAAGAATGAAAATAGGAAACATGGAGAGGAATTAGGCTAAGGAAATTTCATTGCATTAATGAGATTAAACAAATTATGTATGAATTGTTGAATGGAAAACTGATCTGCTCTGTAAATCTTCACTGAATTCACAATAAAAAGAAAAAAAATCAGACATTTCTCCAATTATAGTTTTATGACAGCTCTGGTTACTTAAGTGTAATTATTATTACTACTATTGGTAATGTTGTTTTTGTTAGGTGCTATTGAGTCAGTACCAACCCATAGCGACCCTGAACACAACAGAAAAAAAACAAAAACTGCCCAGTCCTGGGATAACCTCACAATTGTTGCCATGCTTGAGCCCATTGATGCTGCCATTTTATCAATCCATCTTGCTGGAGGTCTTCCTCTTTTTCTCTGCCCTCCACCTTACCAAACATGATCTTCCTCTCCAGTGACTAGTTCCTCCTGACAATATGTCCGAAGTATGAGAGATGAAGTCTGGCCATCCTGGCTTCCAAGGAGCACTCTGGCTGAACTTCTTACAATTCAGATCTGTTGGTTCTTTTGGCAGCCCTTTCAATATTCTCCTACAACACCATCACTCAAATGCATCAATTCTTCTATGATCTTCCTTATTCACTGTCCAGCTTTTGCATGCATATGAGGTTATTGATAATATCATAGCTTGGGTCAAGCACACCTTAGTCCTCAAGCTGACATCTTTGCTTTTCAACACTTTGAAAAGTTCTTGTGCAGCAGATTTGCCTAATGCAATACGTCATTTAATTTCTTGGCTTCTGCTTCCACGAGTGTTGATGGTTGATCCATGAAAAGTGAAGTCTTTGACAACTTCAATCATTTCTCCATTGATAAGAATGTTGTTTATTGGTCCAGTGGTGAGGATTTTTGTTTTCTTTACGTTGAGATGCAATCTATACTGAAGGCTATGGTCTTTGATTGTCAGTAAGTAATTAAAGTCCTCTTCACTTTCAGCAAGCAAAGTTGTATCATCCACATATTGCAGGTTGTTATTGAGTCTTCCTTCAATCCTAATGCCATGTTTTTGTTTGTTTTTTCATATAACCCAGTTTCTCAGATTATTTGCTCAGCATACAGGTTGAAATAGTATGGTGAAAGAATACAACCCTGTTGCATAGCTTTCCTAATTTTAAACCATTCAGTGTTCCCACATTCCTTTTGAACAACTGACTCTTGGTCTATGTACAGGTTGGTAGTAAAAATGTTAAATTTATTTATATCCCAAGTAAATCCAAAAATAATGCATACAGGTTTATAATTTAAAAAACAAAACAAAACCCAGCAATGATAAAACTGCAAAGCATGCAAAGAGAAATAATAATAGAAGACCATGCACTGCAACATATACTAGAAAATCCACTAAATCACAGTGCCTAAGCCATTCCTGTTTGGCTCTGACTCTTCTTGCAAGTCAACTTGGGTTATAATGAGGTAGAGCTGGTCTGACTGGACAGACTCTCAGGGAGAAATCACACCCTGCCTAACTACTTCATCTGAGATACAATATTTTCCACTTACTCTTCCAATCTAAAAATATGTGTATATGTGTGTGTATGTGTGTGTGTGTGTGGAGATAGAAAGTGAGAGTCCCTGGGTGATGAAATAGTTAACATGCTCACCTGCTAATCAAAAGGAGGGAGATTTGAGTTCACCCAGAAGCACCTTCGAAGACTGCCTTGGCCATCTATTTCTGAAAAATTAGCCATTGAAACTCCTAGGGAGGAAACTACAACACCTCTTCAAGAAAGAGAGAAATTTAACCCAGTTAAAAATGGGCACAGAGCATGAACAGACACTTCACCAAGAAAGACATTCAGGGAGCCAACAAACATATGAAGGAATGTTCAAAATCATAGCCATTAGATAGATACAAATCAAAACACCAATGAGATATCATCTCATACCAGTACAAACAGCAAAGTTCAAAAAAGCAGAGGACAACAAATTCTGGTGAGGGTATAGAGAAGCTGGGACCCTCCGACATTGCTGATGGGACTATAAAATGGTTCAATCACTCTGGAAAATGTTATGACGTTTCCTCAGATAGTTGGAAATAGAAATACCTTACGATCCAGCAATTCCTCTATTTGGTGTATATACACAAGAAATATGATCCAGAACACATATACACACCAAAGTTCATAGCAGCACCATTCATAATAGCAAAAAGATGGAGACAGCCTAAGTGTCCATCAATGGAAAAATAGATAAACAAACTTCAGTACATACACACAGTGGGATACTATGCTACCTGGAAGAGTAGCAATGAAGCTGCAAACCACCACATAACATGGATGAACCTTGAGGTAATAATGATGAATGAAATTAGTGAGGCACAAAGGGACAAATACTGCATAATACCATTATAAAAGTTTATGAAAAGATACCCACACTAAAAGAATAATTCTTTGATGGTTAACAGCGGTGGGAGTGAGGGGGACAGTAACTCACCAGTTAGGGGATAGACGCATGATAACTCAGGTAACTGGGAGGGCGATAAATAGAAGGGTGAAGGAAATGTACAATAAGTGGGAGGGGGAGATGAACAGGGACGATAGGGTAAGACTTAGTGAGGTATATATGGCCTAAATGGGAGAAAGGGACATTGTTGTGATGTATGAACAACAAGGTTTTATGATATAGAGTTCAAGACTGAACTGAATGGGTAAAAGAGGAGAAATAACGTTGAAGTTCTTGACTGTTTTGTGGATACTGGTTTCCTCTGCCGACTATTATAATATAGGCATTTAATTGGGATAGAAAGGAATTTTGGAAAATATGATTATAGAAAGCCTGTAAACCCATCTTTAGCCTATAACTGATTGGATTATCTAAAAGAGGACTAGATTGTGCCCAGGGAAGCAGACTTCTTGTTTAGCCTTTGAGGAGTATGGGGCCATAGGTGGAAGTTTGAGCCCCATCCAGAACCTTCAGAGGTGGGGCATTCCCAATTGAAAAGACATTCAGACTAACCCAGAATGGCTAGAGGAACAGAAAATACGTCTTGAAGGAAACACCAATGAGGGTAGGGGTGGGGGTAATGCAGACTATTTGGCTGTGACAATATCAAGCAAGCTGTTTGCATTGGAGCAATCAAAGCAAGATAAGTCAGCCCATCATGGAAAACCCCTTTCTAAGAATGAAACACAAAGGGAACATGTGAACAGTTTTGTATTCTCACTGGCGATTGAGTAGAAGTGGGGGAAATGCAGCAATGAAGACATGGGCCGAGACTGGCCACGTTCCATAGACACTTGATGACACTGAAATGAGAGAGGGAAGAACATGGGCTGAAGTTCAGGGATAGGTGTGAACTCTCGAGCTCAAGGACACTGACCTAGCCATTGGAGGCTAGAGTTAAGAGTGAAATGACCAGCAGGTCTGAACAGGCAGGAGGTATATGAAAACTCCCAAACTTGCAGATAGTACCCATTTGACCTAGCTTGGATGGCTTGCTCACCAGAATATGACCAAAGGAAGATAAATAAGTATTATACAGGGAGCGAATGTAAATTGCAACAGCCTGATCAAATGGACTTTTGCTTGTGGAGGAAGTTGCCCAAATTCCAACCTAATGAGAAGGATTTTCATATCAAGGATCAAGCACACATCCTCAGTACACTGGGTTGATAGGGACAGGCAACTTACACTTTGGCTATCAAAATTGGGGGCTATAAAGGCATGAAGTGGCTGACTTACAAGACTTCATGAGGGTGCTTAGTATCAGAATGAGGGGAGTAAGATAGAAACCCCACTGAATAGTTTCCTTTTGTCCAGATGGGTCTGGTGATGAGGGGAATAGGGTTTTATGATTCAATTGTGAGTCATTTTTACCAGGACTAATGGCAATTGTCATAACTGTTAATGTAGAAGAGGTGTAACTAAAAGCAGAGAGCAGTTAATCCATCATTTTAGGAACAGAGGGCCCTAGGACCATCAAGAGGGAAGAGCATGAGAGGAGCTAGGAGTCCTAACCAGAAATGCAGTGACATAGGACCGGAACTGCAATGATAACAGAGATGGTGGCAGAAGCGATGGCAGAGAGACAGCAGCAGAGGACTATAGGCCCATGGACTGAGACAGGCAGTGTTCCTACAGGGAAGAGGCTGGCTGGCAGTGTCTGCTCTTTGGACATTTAAGAGAATATATATTTTCAATTTGGTATGTGTACATCCAAAAAAAAAAAAAAAAACGATAATGAGGTAAATGCTGTTAACTGATGGCATGGATGGGATTGTAATCATTGCAATGATTGGTTGAATGTAAAACTGATGATCTGCCTTAGAAACAAAACTTCACTTGCTCAATTTACAATAAAAGCTTTCAAAAAAACAAAACAAAAATGCCGTATGGAGCAGTTTTACTCTGACACACATAGACTTGTGATGAGTCAGAGTTGACAGAAACTGGTACGGTACTGATTTAGATACAGTAATATGAAGGTGTAGTGTCCCTGGCCTGTATTTATCCACTTTCTAGGTTTCATGATTTTTCATGGTAATTGTTGTTGCTGTTGTTAGATGCTGTCAAGCAGGTTCTGGTTCATAGGGACCCTTATCCACAACAGAACAAAACCCAATCAAGTCCTGCACCATCCTCACAATTGTTAACTTTGAGCCCATTGCTGCTGCCACTGTGCCAACCGATTTCCTGGTGGGTCTTCTTTTTTCCCTACCTTCCATTTTACAAAGTATGATGTCCTTCTCCAGGACTTGGTGGTGGCATCAAGTGCCGTCAAGTTAGTTCCATCTCAAAACAACCCTGCATAGGGTTTTCAAGGAATGGCTGGTGAGTTTGAACCACCGACCCTGTGGTTCAAACCTACCTTGTGGTCCAGTGTATATCCTCCAGTGCCACACCAGGACACCTCTCCTAATTATAAGTCCGAAGTATGACAATGCCTTGCCAATCTGATTATTAAGGAACATTCTGACTGTATACACAGATGTGTTTGTTCTTCTGGCAATTCCGTGGTACTTTTAATATTCTTTTCCATCACTATATTTCAAATGTATCAATTCTTCTATGGTCTTCCTTATTTACTGTCCAGCTTTCACATACATATGAGGTTATTGAAAATACCATGGTTTGGGTCAGGTGCAACTTAGTCATCAAGCCTATATATTTGCTCTTGAACACTTTAAAGAGATCTTGTGCAGCAGATTTATCTAATGTGATACATCATTTGATTTCCTGACTGCTGCTTCCATGAATGTTGATGGTTAATCTGAACTAAATGAGGTCTTTGACATCTTCAAACTTTTCTCCATTTATTTTGATGTTATTTATTGGTCCAGTTGTGAGGAGTTTTGTTTTCTTTATATTGAGGTACAACCCATACCAGAGACTGTTTTTGATCTTCATCAGTAAATATTTTAAGTCTTTTTTGCTTTCAGCAAGCAAGGTTGCATATTTCAGGTTGTTAATGAGTCTTCTTCCAATCCTAATGCCACGTTCTTCTTCATATATCCAGATCCTTGAATTATTTGCTCAGCATACAGATTGAAAAAGTGTGATAAAAGAATACAACCCTGGTGCACACCTTTCCTGATTTTAAACTGTTTAGTATTCCCTGGTTCTTTCTAACAGCTCTCTCTTGGTCTAATGTACAGGTTTCTTATAAGTGCAATTAAGTGTTCTGGAATACTTCTTCTCAAAGTTATCCATAGTTTGTCATGGTCCACATAGTTGAAAACCTTTGCATAGTCAATAATGCACAAGTAAACAACTTTCTGAAATTACCCACTTTCAGCCAAGATCCATCTGATATTAATTAGCAATGATATCCCTAGTGCTGTATCCTTTTCTGTATCCTGCTTGAATTTCTAGCAGCTCCCTGTTGATGTACTGTGCAAATAAAAAAAAAATTATCTTAAGCAAAAGTTTACTTGCATGTGATATTAATAATATTGTTTGATGTTTTTTCAATCACAATTTACTCTGTTAAGAATCACAATTGTCAAGCAAGGTGGCGGCACTTCCCTGACCCAACAGCACAGGTGTGGGGGCTCCAGTAGTGGGTGGACAGTGTCGCACGGGGGGAGGGGGCACCTGGTAGACAGATGGCCCTTAGGCAAACATAAGACTTTAGCCCCCAACATTGTGGACTTGCTTTTTTAAAGGGTCGAGCTGCTGGGAGTTTTGCGCCTTCTGGACCTGAGCTCAGCTCCCTCTCTGGGAGGGCGCCCCACGTGCAGAGCTTAGAACAAAGGGCCGGAGCAGACCGATTTGGAGGGCCGGCACGCCTGGAGAGCTGGCGGGGCCACAGGGACTGGCACAGTTCTTCGTGAGGGGTGGGGGCCTCGTTGCCACGGGAGGCGTTGCCTATGTGGATGTAGAGCGGCCTGGGTGCCCACGGCGCAGGGAGACAGAGACAGACATTTTTTGATGACCTCAGACAGGGACGCCATCAGCCGCCATCTACTAATCCCGCCCTCCACCCCTTCTGCCTAAGCTAGCCTCTGCCCAAACTCCGAGGCTCAGGCCTGGCCCATCAAGGCACAAGCGGAGAAGCTTTAAGGTTTTTTTTATTACCAGCAATAAGGCAGTCCTGTTGTGGCTCTGTGGGTTAAGGAACAAACTGCAGAGCCTTTTGAGCTGCAAGGTCGGAGGTTCGGGCCCACCAGCTGCTCCTTAGAAATCCTATATAGGTTTTTGTTTTTTTTGCTTTTTGATCTGCAGGTTAAGGGACCAGACTGCAGAGCCTTTTGAACTGCAAGGCTGGTGGTTGGCCCCTACCAGCTGCTCCTTAGAAACCCTATAAAGGGCCTTTTTTTGTTGTTCTTTTTGCTCTGCGGGTTAAGGGACCAGACTGCAGAGCCTTTTGAACTGCAAGGTCAGTGGTTCGAGCCCACCAGCTGCTCCTTAAAAACCCGATAAAGGGCCTTTTTTTGTTGTTCTTTTTGCTCTGCGGGTTAAGGGACCAGACTGCAGAGCCTTTTGAACTGCAAGGTCAGCGGTTCGAGCCCACCAGCTGCTCCTTAAAAACCCGATAAAGGGCCTTTTTTTTTTTTTTTTTTTTTTTTTTTTTGTGTGTGTGACTAGAGATTGCCTTATTTAATCTCATTGTTTTTTCTGATGCTGAATCCTTTCTCCTTTTTTTTTTTCTTTTTTTGCCCTTTCTTTTTTGCTGTTGTTGGTTTTTGTCTTGCTTCATTACTATCTCATTATCACTTTTGTTTTTGACTTTGCTTTTGATTTTGTTTTCTACATGACTGGTGCTGCTTGGCGGTCACATAGCCTCCCTTCTGCTATCAGAAAACTCAGTTTTTCCCTTTGATTTTGGCTTTGTTCTCTACCCGACTGGAGTTGTTTGGCTGCCACACAGAAGAGTGAAAAGGGCAGACCACATCCGGATCACATCCTCCTGGAGGCAAACAGAAAACATAAAAAATTACCAAACTACATACTTAATTAACTATTAGGGCCACAGATAAACATTTAAAATGTCCAGAAGCAAAAGCAGATGTCCATATTGGCACATGTACAAAAAAAGATAAAATATCTGAGACAAATGAGCCAGAAGTAGACCTTCTCTCCATGCTGGAAGCAGGGCAGGCCTTGGAAATACCTGAGAAAGAATTCAGAAAAATGAT
>NW_006408557.1:8405367-8423177 GCF_000296735.1 Chrysochloris asiatica | reverse complement strand
TTTCTCCCGTGGAACAGCTGGTAGTTTCGAACTGCTGACCTTGCGGTTCGCAGCCCGATTCGTAACCACTACACTACCAGAGCTCCTTGTAATTAGCAGACCCTTAATTTCTAGAAACCCAGTATTTCTGCTGAAGATAAATAGAACACTCAGATTTTTTGAAAGGCTACTGTTTTAAACATACAATCAGTCATCTGTAAGCAGAACTAGCGCAGAATCAAAGCAGAGTGCAGGACTAATGAGTGGAAAGGGAGACTTCAAGTTTGGTAAATACAGGGGTAAAGTGGTGCCTTTCCCTCTTGGTGAACTGGAAGCTCCCAGTCATCAGGGATTTCAAGATGGATCCCTCCACTCAATTACCATTGATAGTAATTGCATGCTTATTAAATGATATGATTCTCTTGTGATTATTAATGTTAATTGTGATTGTGAAAACATGAGAACTCTAACATGGGTTTAAAATGAATCATTTTAGAAATAGGGGGACTCTCATTAGCATAAAGATAAAAGAACCAAGAGTGGAGTATGTCCTTTGAACCCTGAGATCCTTGTGCACTGAACCTCTTTGACCCAGAAACAGAAAGTTGGGACACAGAAGGAGTTGTAAAGGAGAAACAGTAGCTGGACCAAGAGCCAGAGTACAAGATAGAACTGTGGGCTTCCTAGTCCATTGTTGTTGTTGTTGTTGTTGTTATGTGCCGTGGAGTCGGTTCTGACTCATAGCGACCCTGTACAGGGTTTCCAAGGCTATAAATCTTTACGGGAGCAGAAAGCCTCATCTTTCTCCCACGGAACAGCTGGTAATTTTGAACTGCTGACGTTGAGGTTCACTATGCTACCAGACTAACTGACAGGAGACAGGAGACTTACTTGCAGAGTTGGGTGTTGCCAGGAAATTAATTGGAGGAGCTAATTTGCTGACCCATAGAGCTAGAGCCAAGTGTCTTCAGGCTGAGGGTTATGGTGAGGGATGTGCCCTGTGGGCATTTATCAGTAACATTAAAACCCCTTTTTAACACTGGCTGGGCAGAGATAAGTCTGTCTGTGAGCATCACTAAAGAGAGGCTATTGTAACTGGAACAACTGTGTCCCGAGCATTTTCTGATCCTGTATAGTAACCTGTTAACTTATGTAATAAACCCCATAACTGTGAGTATGGTGTTTGAGCTCTGTGTGTCTATTGCAATGAATTATCAGACAAAGCATAAGTAGAGAGAGCTGTGGGGAGGGATGGTTGGTGTCCTATTTTTTTTGCAGTTATTGCTGGACATAGGTGACATCGAGTAGGTTTCTTATGTACAATGCATAGTGATCAAATGTACCAAAGAACACTAGATCCAAGTAGAATAATATCCTTGGAAACGGAAGTATTTTCTCCTCTGTCATGATATTGCTTATTGGTTCAGTGGTGAGAATTTTTGTTTTCTTTACATTGAGTTATAAAGGCTGCAGTCATTGATACTCATCAGCATGTTGTGCTTCAAGTTCAGGAGACGAAGTCTTGCCATCTTGTTTTGCTGTACATTTTGATCTTCAGCAGTAACTTCAAGTCCTTTAGCTTTTAGAAACAAGGATGTGTTATCTGCATATCACAGGTTGTTAATGAGTCTTCCACTAAATCGGATGTCAAGTTCTTCTTCATATAATCTGGCTTTTCAGAGTTTTTACTCAGCATACAGATTGAGTAAGTATGGTGAAATGAGAACCCTGATGCACAGTTTTCCTAACTTTAAGCCATTTGGTAATTGGTATCCCCTTATTCTGTTCAAGTGACTGCCTCTTGGTCTATTTACAAGTTCCTTGTGAATACAATTAAGTTTTCTGGGAAACCCATTTTTCTCAATATTATCCATAGTTTGATATGACCCACACAGTCAAATTTGCCTTTGAGTAGTCAATAAAGGACAAGTAAACATCTTCCTATGGAGCTCTGGTAGTGTAGTGGTTATGAAACGGGCTGTGAACTGCAAGATCAGCAGTTCAAAACTACCAGCTGTTCCTCTGGAGAAAGATGAGGCTTTCTGCTCCCATAAAGATTTACAGCCTCAGAAACCCTGTACAGGGTTGCTATAAGTCAGAACCGACTCCATGGCACATAACAACAACAACAACAAACATGTTTCTGGTATTCTCTGCTTTCTGCTAAATTCCATATAACTCCAGCAATGATATCCCTAGTCTCACGTCCTCTTTTGAATTTGGTTTGCATTTCTGGCAGTTCCTTGTCAATGTTCTGTGGCAACCTTTAATGACTTATCTTTAGGAAAATTTTACTTGCATGTGATATTAATGATATTATTTGATGATTTCCATTGAGTTACCTTTCTCTGAAATTGGCACAAATATGAATCTCTTCTAATCAGTTGTCCATGTAGCTGTCTTTCAAATTTCTTGGCATAAAAATGAGTTAGCATCTCCAGCACTGCAACAGTTTGTTAAACATTTCAATTTGTAGTCCATCAGTTCCTGAAGTCTTGTTTTTCCCAAGTGCCTTTAGTGTACTTCATCATTTGCTGCCTCTTGAAATCGTTGAATATCAACCAAACCTATTTGGTGCTGTGACTGTATATTCCTTCCATCATATTCTGATGCTTTCTTCATCATTAAATGTTTTGCTCATCGAATCCTTCAATATTGCAATACAAGATTTCTATTTTTTGTTCAGTTCTTTTAGCTTGAGAAATGCTGAGCATGTTCTCCCCATTTGTTTTTTGTTTTGTTTTGGTTTTTTAATATAATCTTTTTTTTTTTTTCTTCAAGTTTTTATTGTGAGGTTTACATTGTGAAGTTTACATGGGAGAACATCAGTTTTACACTCATCCTATTGTATTTCATTTCATTGCAATGATTACAGTCCCCTCCACGCATCATCATATAACCCCAAAGGGTACACCCCAAAGGCCTGCCTCCCCCCGCCCCCTGCTGCCGGCACACAGCCCTTCTCCCTCCCTGAGTCCAGTGTCCCCGGCCACTCCATCTGTCCATGTCATCTTGTCTGTCTGCATCCCTTATGTCTCTGCCTCTCTGGGTAGGGTCCTGCTCTCCACTCTTCTCACTTGATGGTCCCAGAGACCTGTACTCCTGGGCTGCAAAATCAACCACTCTCCTCCTCTTGTCAAAAAACATCTACTTCTATATTTCCTACTCTCACAGTCAGTCCTGATGGCAATTATTCACTATTGTACCACAAGAGTCTTATTCCCATTTCCTTTCGCCAGCCTGATCCCAATGGAATGGAAATCATTCAGTGGTGATTCTACCTTCCCCTGCCCCATCTGGAACTAGGCTTCCTCTTAAAAGCTTGTAAGACAGTCACTTCTTGCCTTTATAGCCACCCGCCCACCCAATTTTGGGTAGCCAATGTCTATGTTGCCCATCCCTGTCAACCTTGTGTACCAAGGGAGTGGGAGTGATCCTTGCTGTAAAGATTTGTTCCCTTTTTGAGCTACTATGTCCATAAGTATAGGTAAAGTTCATCAAATTGTAGCAGGTTACTCTTTTTTTCCTCTCCTCTTCTTTCTTCTTCTAGTTGAGTTCTGATCATCCAGCCATCGAAACCAGGTCAAGTGGGTACTATCTGCAAGTATGGATGTTCTTGTGCCTCTCCCCTCACTTCCTATCAGCTGGACGCTTCACTCTCCACTCTAGTTCTTCTGTGGCCATGTCACGGGGGTCTATTGAATGTGGTCAGGCTTAGTTTGCAACTTCATTGCTGTTCCCCCCACCACCACCTCTTCCCTTATTGGTGACCAACGTGGTCACCATCCAGACCACATGCCTGCTCATGTAGTCCCCTTGAGTCTGAGTTTTAGAAGGGGATTTGCTCTGAGGGGTCCTGACCACTTTCCTTGATGGCTCTTTGGCAAACAGCTTACTTGTTCTTGTAGTAATCTGCTGTTATTGTTTCGAATTTTTCCAGCTGGTCTTTCTTTCACAAAGCATCTTCTGTTCTACTAGCCACTATAGGCTGGTCTACTTGTCTTTTCCAGTGGAAATTTCCTACCTCAGTCGGTTCTGGATGGGGTTCTGGATTCCACCTATGGTCTTGTGCAGTATAAAGGCTCCACAGGAAGTCTCTTTCACTGGGCAAGTTCTAGCTCCCTTTAAGGTATTCCAATCAGTTATAGGCTAAAGACAAACTTACAAGTTTTCTGTAGTGTTGCTTCTGGCTATTCCTTTATCCCCACCTCAAGTGTCTATTTTACAATGGTAGGCAAAGGAAACCAAGATTCAAAAGACAGTAAAGCATTTTAACACTATTTCCCTCTTTTACCCCTTCAAACTGAGCCTCAATCCCTGTATCCTGGAGCCCTGTTGTTCCAAGGTTGAGCATACATCATCATTTACCTCTGTCCTACTTATCCCATGTGAATTTACCTAATAGTTCTCCCATCAGCCTTGTTCTTCCATTCCCCTCCCCCTTCTTGTGTATTGCCCCCCAGCTTCCCCCAACCCCTGCACCCAAGCTAACCTGTGTCTATTCCTTACCCTGTGCTCTATCTTCCCCTCTCTCCTTCCCCACCTCTCATCCCATATATCCTGGTGATCAGCAAATATATACATATATAATTTTTTCTCCGTTTAGTGCAGGTTCTTTTTCTTACTCTTTTACAATAATGGTCCTATGCAGTATTTCTCCTTTTGTGACTGACTAATTTCACTGAGCATAATGTCCTCAAGGTTTATCCATGTTGTGCAGTGGCTTGCAGCTTCCTTGTTGTTCTTTAGGGTGGCATAGTATTCCATTGTGTGTATGTACCACAGTTTGTTTATCCATTCTTCAACTGATAGACACTTAGACTTCTCCATCTTTTTGCTATTGTAAATAATGCTGCTATGAACATTGGTGTGCATACATCTATTCATGTTATGGCTCATATTTCTTGTGGGTAAATACCAAGTAGAGGGATTGCTGGATCATAGGGTATTTCTATTTCCAATCTTCTGAGGAAGCGCCATATTGCTTTCCAGAAAGGATGGACGATTTTGCAATCCCACTAGCAATGAAGGAGCATCCTAATCTCTCCACATCATCACTAGCACTTATTGTCCTCTACTTTTTTGATCTTTGCTGTTATTGCTGGTGTGAGATTATATCTCATTGTTGTTTTGATTTGCATCTCTCTAATGGCTCATGATTGTGACCATTTCTTCATATGTTTGTGGCTGCCAGGATCTCCTCCTTGGTGTCTGATCATGACCTGTGCCCATTTTTAGTTGGGCTATTTGTCATTTTCTTGTAGAGGTATTGTAGTTTAGAAATGAGTCCCTTGTCTGATGTGTCATTGCAAAACATTTTTTCCCATTCTATGGGTTCCCTTTTTACTCTTTTAGTGAAGTCTTTTGATGCACATAAGTTTTTAATTTTTAGTATGTTCCAATCATCTATTTGTCTACTTTTGTTTGTGTAATTTTCAAAATGTTTGGTAGGCTATGTATGCCCTGTATTAGAGCCCTCACATTTGTCCCTATTTTTTCATTGATGATTAATATAAAAAATTAATTGAATTCTATATTACAACAGTTCTGAAAAGGAAATTAAGAAAACAATACCATTTACAATAACCACCCAAATGATAAAATACATAGGAATTCATCTAACCAGAGAAACAAAATACATATACAAAGAAAACTATGAAGCACTACTATAAGAAACCAAGAGGAGATTTACAAAAATGGAAGAATATACCATGTTCATAGACAGGAAGACTTGACATTGCTTTGGGTAGTGTTGACATTTTTGCAATCTATAGAAATAATGTAATCCCAATCCAGACTCCACAACATTTGTTAAAGGGTGGGAAAAAACGATCATGAACTTTATATGGAAAGGAAAGAGACCTCAAATAAGCAAAGCATTGCTTAAGAATAAGAACAAAGTTAGAGGCCTCTCATTCCCTAACTTCAAATTTTACTACCCAACCAGTGATCAAAATAGCCTGGTACTGGTACAATGAAAGATACATAGATTAATGGAACTGAATTAATAACCCAGAAGTAAATCCATCCATATACAATCCACTGATCTTTGACAAAGGGCCAAAATACATTAAATGAGGAAGAGATAAAACTGGAAATTGATTTACAAAAGAATGAAACAAGATTCATATCTCACACCATATACAAAAACTAACTCAATGTGGATTAAAGACCTAAACGTAAATATCAGAATTATAAAGATCATCAATGAAAAAATAGGAAGAAACTCACGGGCTCTAATACATAGTACACAAAGACTAACAAATATTGCAAAAAACACACAAATGATAGAAGGCAAAATAGATGACTGAGAAATACTAAAAATGACAAACTTATGTTCATCAAAAGATTTTGACAAAACAGTAAAAAGTGAGCTCACAGGGAAAAAATCGCAATGACATATCAGACAAGGGACTAAGCTCTAAAATATATAGTAAAATACAAAACTTTGACAAGAAAAAGACAAATAGTCCAATTGAAAAATGAGCACAGGAAATGAACAGACACTTCACCAAGGAAGATATTCAGGAAGCCAACAAGCATATGAAGAAATATTCATGATCATTAGCAATAAGAGAAATGCAAACCAAAATTAACAGTGAAGTTAAAAAAAAAAAAAACCAGCAAAAAACAAATGCTGGCAAGGGTGTGGAGAGCCTGGGAATCTCCTTTGTTGCTGGTGGGTCTGTAAAATGGTTCAACTACTTTGTAAAATGGTATGGTGCTTCCTCAGAAAGTTGGAAATAGAAATACCTCATATGATCCATCAATTCCTCTACTTGGTGTATATCCACAATACGAGCCAGACACAAGTAGATATAGGCACATCAATGTTCATCACAGCACTATCACAATAGCAAATATATAGAGACAGCCTAAGTGCCTATTAATGGAAGAATGAATGAATAAACTTTGGTATACAATGCAAACAAACTTTGGTACATATGCATCCAATGGAATACTATGCAACTTTGAAGAATAATGATGAAGCTGCAAAACATATCATAACATGGATGAACCTTGAGGACATTATGTTGAGTTAAATTAGTCAATCACAAAAGGACAAATATTGCAGGAGACCATTATTATAAAAGCTTAAGGAAGATTTCCATACTAAAAGAAAAAGTATTTGATGATTATCAAGGGTAGGAGGGAGGGGAAAGTAATTCACAGAATAGCTGGTAGACACATAACAGCTCAAGTGATGGGGAGGGCAGTATACCAGGAGAGGGAGGGCAATACTTAAGGGAGAAGGTGGTAGATGAACAGTGAAGACAGGGGAAGACTTAGGGAGGTGTGCATGGACTAAATGTGATAGAGGTAAATTGTGATGTATAGAGCAACAACGCTCTGTGATATACAGGGATCAAGACAGTCTGAATGGGTAAAGAATTGGGAAAAGTGTTTAGTGGCTTGACTGTCTTGCAGATATTGGTTTCCCCTGCCTACTATTGTAAAACAGACATTTAAGTGTGATATGAATAAATATTGGGAATTGTGACTGCAGAAAGCTTGTAATCCCATCTTCAGCCTATAACTGATTGGTTTAGCTATAAGAGGAATTAGAATTTGCCCAGGGGAATGGGCTTCTTGTTAAGCCTTGGTGGAGTAGGGGACCTTAGGTGGAATCCTAAGCCCCACTGAGAACCTTCTGAGGTAGGACATTCTCACTTGAAAAGACATGCAGACCAACCTGGAATGACTAGAAGAACATAAGACACTTTTTGAAAGAAAAACCAGCAGAAAAAAAAGCAGACTACTTGGTTGTTAGAACGTCAAACAAGCTGTATGCCTTGGAGCCATCAAAGCAAGAACAGTCAGCCCATCAGGTAAAAGCCCCTTCTAAGACTGAAACTCAAAGGGAACCCATGAGAAATCAGTATACTCACTTGTGACTTCCCTGGTCTACTTATGAGTGGAAGTGGAGAAATTTACCAATGAAGACATGGGCTGAGTTTGGCCACGTTCCATTGACACTCATTCACCTTGAGATGAGAGGGGAAAGAGGAAGGGCTGGGTTGGCTGATGTTAAGTTTAGGAAGATGTGTGAAATCCTAAGCACAAGGACACTGACCTAACCACTGGGGCCAGAGCTGAGAGTATAGTGGCCAGCTGGTCTGAAGTATGGAGAAGTATGAATGAACACCCAGACTTGCAGCTAGTATCCATTTGACCTAGTTTGGATAGTTACCTGACCAGACCTTGATCAGATGAAGATAAAGAAGCTTGATACAGAGAGCATGCATAAATTGCTACGATTGATGAACTGGACCTTTACTTGTGAAATTCCAACCAAAAGGAAATGATTCTTCATATTGAGGATCAAGCTTATTTCCTCAGTGAAATGGGTTGATAGGGATGGGTAACTTAGACACTAGCTATCAAAAATGAGGGGCTATAAAGGCACCAGTCCTGATGTGGTGCTGTGGGTTAATGCACTGGACTACAAAGTCAGTTTGAACTACAAAGTTGGCAGTTCAAACTCACCAGTCACTCCTCAGAAACCGTATACAGGGTCTCTATAGGTTGGAACGAACTCAACAGCACTTAACAACAACAATATAAAGGCATGAAGTGGCTGGCATACAAGCTTTCATGAGTGTGCTTAGTTTCAGAATAAAGAGGGTAAGGTAGAATCCCCATTGCCTAGTTTTCCTCTTTTCCACATGGATCTGGTGAAAGGGGATGAGAATGATGGTGACAGAGTTTTATGACTCAATTGTGAGTAGTTGTTATCAGGATTAATCATGATTGTCACAACTGCAATTGTAGAAGATGTGTAACTAAAAGGGGGAAGTAGTTAATCTTTCATTTCAGGAACAGAGGACCCCAGAATCATCAAGAAGGTAGAGCATGAATGGAGTGTGAGATCCTACCCAGAAAAGTGACGACAGCAGAAATGGTGGCAGAAGTAATCACTTAGAGAGATAGAGCAGCTGAGGACTCTAAACCCATGGACTGAGAAAAGCTATGTGCCTGTGGGCAGGAGGCTGGCTTGCAAAATATGCCCATTGGACATATAAGTGAATATATATATATATTTGTTTTGTATTTGTACATCAAATATTTTTGCTTTGTTCACTTGTGAAAAATAAGATGTAAAAGGGAAGCCACAGGGTGGAAGCAGTATAACTGCTCTTACAGGGAGGGAAGTATAATCTTTGAGATGAAACAAAAGGTATAATTGTTTGAAAGTAAAGCTGATGATCTTCTCTGTTTACCTTAATTCAAGAAACAATAAAAAGTTAAAAGAAAAAAATCCTTAGTGCAACTTCCCTGGCCTTTGCTCACCAATGTGATCAGCCTCCATCTTATGCAATTACCCTATATGTGTTACAAATCCTCAATTCTATAATGTTAATGAAGTCAGATGCAATCTACAAGATTATGTTGTATCTTGAATCAATCTCTTTTGAAATATAAAAGGAGAGATAAATGAGTAGAATTCAGAGAGACTTACTACCACCAAGACACAAGAGGTAGGAGTAGAGTGCATCCTTTGGACAAGGGGTTCCTGAACTGTGAAACTCCTAGATCCAGGGAAAGATTGGGATGTCAAGACACATGGTGATGTCCAAGTAATGTTAGGCTTACAGATGCTGAAAGGAGACAAGAACACATTTCCCCAGAGTGGGCATGCTGATTTCAGACTTTTAGTCTCCTAAATTATAAGATTAAACTTCTTTGTTAAAGCCATTCACTTGTGGTATTTATACTATGGTAGAACTAGATAACTAAGACAGCACGCTGCAAGACTAAGATTAAGTATTACTGAAAAAATTTATCTGCAGGCATCCTTTAATTGCAGAGACATATTTAAACACATTTTGTTTGGATTAAATGCAAGTGTGGATGAGTTGGAACTCTAGTATCAATATGTTTTGATTTACCCTTATATTTGAGCCCTTTTTGTTGGAAGGCAATAAAAATAAACAGAGGCTACAACAGTAGACTCAAGCATACCTCAAAAGTTCAAAGATGTTGTACATGGGATAACCACAAACCAGAGCTGGCTCTATAGCTTTAACAACAACAACAGAACTACATGGGGATGTCTTTCATATTCTTCTCTGTACTTGCTAATCTGGTCCAGGTTGTTTAGATATGACTATGCTGGTCAGTGGTGGAACCTTATGTAAGATGTACAAGAAAGCAAAGAAGACAGGAATAATCTCAATTTTCTCATAGGCAAGCCTGGTGTGGCGCTATAGGATAAGCACTCAACCACAAATTTGGTTTGAACTGCAAGGTTGGTGATTCAAGCTCACCAGCCACTACTCAGATACCCTATACAGGGTCACTAGGGGTTAGAACTGACTTGATGGCACTTAACAATAGGCCTCTGCAAACTGGAAGGGGATGTAGGAACAAGACCATTCAGGGTAAAGCCAACTCAAACAAAATTTGACCTGTTATGCATTGATCATCATGCTTCATCATTTTGATAACACAACCACTCATCATCCTTGCTTCTGTTTTTTTCTGGGATTACTGACTAATTGTGTCTCTCCAATTTTAATTGGCCAAGAGAAATCTGATGGGGTGGCCAGATGGCCTGTAGGACCAATACTGTCAGGCCAGTCATCTGATTGCCTAGCTGCTTTGGGTCAGATCTTTACTCCAATTAGCCGAGACCAGAGCAACAGAATCTCAATGGTCCATGGATTCATATACAAGTAATTTATCAGGAATTATTCCTGTAGAGTCTGAGAGGGGTCTGGGAAAATGGGAACTGAACACCAATGTGCAATATCAAGCAGAGTCCCATGGAGGGACTTTGACTCAATTTCACAGGAGAGCTCAGAACATGATTCAGAGTTGTCTAAATTGAGGTAGGATATCTCTACTTTCATACTATCAGTCATTGGCCAAGAACTTCCCCTGGAGGAATTAAATTCCTAAACATTTTTGGGTCTCCAAATGCTCAGAGAAAATGGGCTTGGCAAAAAGTGCCAATGCACTTCTGGAGAGTGAAAGACCAGAGGGGTATCTGAGGATGGGGTTAGATGGTATCTGCTTCCATGGGTCCAGCCCAGTCATCAGAAAGGCCATGGTTATAGCCTTCTATAGAATTAACCTTAATTCTTCATAGACTCTTCATGATCCAGAGCTTGTCTCACTGTGTTGAAGCTATTCTATACTGATCTTTAATAGAGAAGCACTCAGGAAGGTTCACTAAGGTTCAGAGGGAGAAACTGCTCAAGGAAGTGCCCTTGCTGATGAGATTAGCAAATTGGATCCTCAATCTCCTATCCAGGTCCCTGGAGTCTAGCTTACACGCCAAGCAATACTTTATTATTCTGCTCTTAAGGATGTTCAAGTATCACATCCTCCTTAAATCCACCCACTCAACTTTTGTTTCTGTTGGAACATTATTCACTACACACAGGTTGGCATCCATTGATGGTTTTCTGTTCTGAGTACAGATAATTATGTATGTCAAGTTAACATATGGAGGTAAATATTATAATTTGGCTTCAGGGATATTACATATAATGTGATTTTTGTTTTCCTCTACACCACTAGCTAAATAGAGAGCATTGTATCTCATCCTGGAGGAGCTTGGAATGTTCTGGAAAACACACAAATCAGGTTTTCAAGTAAAGAAAAAAATCACTTGTGAGCCATGCTGATAGCATTCCTCCCTTTTTGAATAGCCACATTATTTATGGCATCTAGTGGTAGGCAAAGGCAGACTGCGAGTCATGTGCAAGCAAGACATATACACTTCAATACCATTATGCAATGATGAGCAGATCCATGGTCCAACAAGGAACGCTTTATTCACAGATTAAGCAGGAAGTTTTCTCCAAAGGCTCCTAAATCAACAGGGCAACTGGTTATTGCAGATTAGCATATACACTTCAAATCTGCTAGACTATCATTTACCTGTGAATTCTCACCTTGCTTCAAGAGGGGAGCAAGTGAGTCACAACACACTGCCTTCTCCCTAGGTTAAAGGACAACATTCAGATCCCCAAAATAAATGGAGTTTCCTCACACATCATTGTAAGACAGATTTAGAGTCCAGGGCTGGCCTATGCTTCATGACCATCGAGTACAAGGTCATTCTACTTTCCCATGATTTCCCAGCATGATTATCTGAATTAAGTAGTCAAGCTTGGGTACCACAAGAATGGACCCTGATTCTCTCTGACTCTGGAATGTGGCATGTGATTCCCTCCCTATTACTCAAAAACTAATCTTGAATAAAATCCTAGGCCTATGAATAATTTGCAAAGTGACTTTAACCTACATACCTGCCAAGATACTGAGGGCAAAGGTATCTGCGCAGCCTGGGACCTTGACAGAATTTTATGATAAATAGATGTTCATTCACTAGAACATATCCTGAGACTGTGCACACACATTGACAGTCCACCCATCAAAACCAGGTGATGACAAGTTCATACTAACTCATCATGACCCCACCTGTGTCAGAGTAAAACTGTGTTCCATAGAGTTTCAGTGGCTAAATTTTCAGACGTAGATTACCAGACTTTCTTCTGAAGTGTCTGCCCAGTGGGATAGACCTGAACCTCTAAATTTTCAGTTAACAGCTGAGCACAGTCATTCATTTGCACCACCCAGGGACTCCAACCCACTCACAGGCAACTGGAGATGAGAAGCAAGAAGTTGTATCCCTTCTCAACATGAAAGGATAGTTTTTGGAGAGACAACAATGAGGCAAGACATAGCCAGGGATAGACATTCAAATTATGTCTTTACCACTGCCTATTTTGTGTGCTACAGACAAATCACCTCTTGTCGAATTCCAAAAATACTGCTATTGGGAATGAAGCTAAAGATGTCTTTCTCTGGGAATTGGCTCCATAAAGAAAAATGTTTATGTTTAAGGAATGCTATGATTTAAAATAATAATAATAATAAATTAGCCCAGGTACCAGGAAGGATAAATAAACATATTATTTTAAAATGTAATCTAATATTTTTTTATTACCTACCAGGGGTAATGTAGTGTAAAAAACACAAGTTTAAAAAGTCTCTGTTTTTAGGGCATTTGTGATCTGCAAAGGTAAAGAAGTTTACAAGTAAGCAGATAAAATGCAGTCCATTGGAAAGTACCACCACCACACAGGAAATCACAGGACATGGTAAAAATACACCTAACTATGGGATTGGCAAGGAACCCATGCATTCACCAGAGGCAGCATATGAGTAAGAAGTGCCATGAAAGGAACAGACTCTTCTAAGGAACTTTCTACGTGCCATGTACCATAATCAGCACCTTACCTCTCTGTTAATTCATGTAATCTTCACTGCAATCCGATGAGGAGAGTGTTATCATTAGTCCCACTTTACAGATGAATAAATTGTGGTGCAGTGCAGTAGTGTAAATGCCATAATGTCTTTCCTGGAGCTCACCTTCCTTTGAGTGACTTCTCAGCTCTGTATTGTTTCTTCATGTCTCTTCCATCTTGGCATTTCACATCAGGCCAACACTATACTGCAACTCAGAGCACTAAGTATTTATCAGATGTCACTGTGTACAGCCCAGGTCAGCATGGCATCAGAAAGGGTGAGGCCTGCATTCTACCAGTAAGGAGCTTATTATCCAATAACAGAGATGGAATTGAATAATATGCCATCTCTCATTCTTAGTCAATGCCGCATGTGCTATGATGAAAGGACAGTTGAATTTTAAGGATAAAGACATAAAGATTGTGCTTCCTCTTCTTTCTGTCTTTGACAAAATAATGTATTTTACTTTGTTTTGATCATGAAAGTAAAATTCACTGCAGAAAATTTGGAAAATATAGAGAAGGATAAAGAAAACAATTACAAGTATCTATAATCTCATCATCCAGAGAAAAATATTAGTATTATATTGTTTGCATTTTATTTCAGTCCCATTTAACTACAAATAAACGAGGAGTTTTTAGAAAATGAAATATTCATATAAATATCCATTGGTGGATATTTATGCTATGTCAGGTTTCAATGTTTTTTTTTTAAATGCTGAAATATTTGCCATTGCATATGTATTATTGCATATTAATTTTCTCAGATCTATATAACAATTTCTATATAAGTTGTTAAGTATTTGTAAGGAATTATAAAGTTTGAACTAAGCCTTATTTATTCTTGTTATGTTAGCATCGTTGTTTTGTTGTTGTTGTTAGGTGCTGTTGAGTCACTTCCAACTCATAGTGACCCAATGCACAGGAGAATGAAACACTGCCCAGTACTGCATTATCCTCACAATTGTTGTTACATCTGAGCCCAATGCTGCTGCACTGTGCCAATCCATCTTGTTGTGAGTCTTCCTTTTGTTTTTGCTGACCCTCTACTTTATGAAGTACAAAATCCTTCATCAGGGACTGCTCCCTCCTGATAGTATGTCTGAAGTATGAGAGATGAAGTCTCAGCATCCTTGCGTCTAAGGAGCATTCTGGCTGTACTTCTTCCAACAAACATTTGTTTTTCTTCTGATATTCCATGGTACTTTCAATATTTTTCTCCATAAGTAAAATGTATCATGAATTTGTCTATGGTCTTCATTATTTATTGTCCAACTTTAACATTCTTATTAGGCAATTGAAAATAACATGGCTTGGGTCATGGCTTGACTAAGGCTCATCTTAGTCCTCAAACTGATGTCTTTGCTTTCAAACACTTTAAAGAGGTCTCGTGTAGCAGATTTGCCTAATTCAACATGTCATTTGATTTCTGCTGCTTCCATGAGTGTTGATAGTGGATCCAAGTAAAATGAAGTCTTTGACAACTTCAATATTTTTTCCATTTGTTAAGATGTTATTTATTGGTTCAGTTGTGAGGATTTTTGTTTTCTTTACATTGGGATACAATCCAAACTGAAGGCTGTGGTCTTTGATGCTGATTGGTAAGTATTTTAAGTTCCCTTTGCATTTAGCAAGCAAGCTTGTATCAACTGTTTATAGCAAATTGTTAATGACTCTTCCTCCAATCCTGATGCCATGTTTTTCTTCAGATAATCCAGCTTCTCAGATTATTTGCTCAGCATACAGATTGAATGAGTTTAGTGAAAGAATACAACTTTAGCCCACACATTTCTTGACTTAAACCTTTCAGCATCCCTTTATTCTGCTACTTCCTCTTAGTATAGGTTCCTTGTGGGCACAATTAAGTGTTCTGAAATATTCGTTCTTTGCAATATTACCCATAGTTTATCATGATCCACACAGTGGAAAATCTTTGCATAGTCAATTAAGCACATGAAAAAATCTTTCTGGTATTTACTGCTCTCAGACAAGATCCATCTGATATCAGTAATGATATTTCTAGTTCCACTTCCTCTTCTGGATCCAGCTCGAGCTTCTGGCAGTTCCCTGATGATGTACTGTTGCAGTCATTTTTAAATTATCTTCAGCTAAATCTTATATAATATGATATTAATGATATCCTGTGATTTCCACATTCTGCTGTGTCACCTCTCTTTGGAACGGGCACAAATGTGGATCTATTCAAATCAGCTGGCTATATAACTACCTTCCAAATTTCTTGATACAGATGAGTGAGTATCTCCATTGTTGCATTAGTTGTTGAGAGACTTCTATTTCTATTCCATCAATTCCTGGGGTCTTGTTCTTGCCAATGATTTCAGTGCAGTTTGAACTGTTTCCTTCAGTACCATTGTTGGTTGGTCATAAGCTGCCTTGTGAAATGGAACATCAATCATTTCTTTTTAGTACAGTCAGTTTGTGTATACCTTCTATCTTTTGATGCTTTTGCATCACTAAATATTTTGCTCATGGAACCCTTCAATATTGAAAGTTAAAGCTTGAATTTTTACTTCAGTTCTTTCAGCTTGAAAATCCTGAGTTTGTTCTTCCCTTTGGGCTTTCTAACTCCAGGTCTTTGCACATTTCATTACAATACATTACTTTGTCTTCTCAAACAGTCCTTTGAAATTTTCTGCTCACAATTTTATTTCCTTATTTCTTACATTCACTTTAGCATCTCTATGCTCAAGAGCAAGTTTCAGAGTCTCTTCTGACATTCATTTTGGGCTTTTCTGTCTTTCCTTTTTAATGACCTTTCATTTTATTTTCTGCATGATGTTCGTGATGTCATCCCACAGTTCTCTGGTCTTCAGTCATTAGTATCTAATTAATCAAAACTCTACTTGATATTGCCTCTAAATTCAACTGGAATATGTTCAAGGTCACATTTTGGCTCTTGTGGACTTGTTTTCACTTTTTTTCAGCTTCAGCCTGAGCTTGCATATGAACAGTTGTTGATCTTTTCTGTGGTCTTCCCCTGGCCTTGTTTTGACTGATATTGAATTTTTTCCACTGTCTATTCCCACTTAATTGTGCTCGTGAGGAATCTGTACATGGACCAAGAGGCAGTTGTTCGAATGGAGCATGAGAATACGGAATGGTTTAAAATTAAGAAAGATGTGTGACAGGGTTGTATTCTTCCACCATACTTATTCAACCTGTATGCTGAGCAAATAATCAGAAAAGCTGGGTTATATGAAGAAAAACGTGGTATCAGGATTGGAGGAAGACTCATTAACAACCTGCAATATTCAGATGATACAACTTTGCTTGCTGAAAGTGAAGAGGACTTAAAATATTTACTGATGAAGATCAAAAAGCACAGACTTCAGTGTGGATTGCATCTCAATGTAGAGAAAACAAAAATCCTCACCACTGGACCAATAAACAACATTGTTATCAACAGAGAAAAGATTGAAATTATCAAGGACTTCATTCTTCTTTGATCAATTATCAACATTCATGGAAGCAGCAGTCAAGAAATCAAATGATGTATTGCATTAGGTAAATCTGCTGCACAATACCTTTTGTTGAATAGCAAAGGTGTCAGCTTAAAGACTAAAGTACACCTGACCCAAGCCATGGTATTTTCAATAACCTCATATGCATGCAAAAGCTGGGTAGTGAATAAGGATAACCGTAGAAGAATTGTTGCATTTGAGTTATAGTGTTGGAGGAGAATATTGAAAGTGCCATGGACTGCCAAAAGAACAAACAGATCTCTGTTGGAAGAAGTGCAGCCAGAGTGCTCCTTGGAGGCCAGGATGGTCAAACTTTGTCTCTCATACTTTGGACATATTGTCAGAAGGGACCAGTTGCTGGAGAAGGATATCATGTTTGGTAGGGTGGAGGGTCAGAGAAAAAGAGGAAGGCCCCCAATGAGATGGATTGGCAGAGTGGCAGCATCAATGGGCTGAAGCGTGGCCACAATTGTGAGGTTGGCCCAGGATTTGGCAGTGTTTCGTTCTGCTGTGCATAAGGTCATTATGAGTTGGTACCAACTCAATGGCACCTAACAACAACAACAACAAATGGATTCTTGATGTGGTGCTGTGGGTTAGATGTGCTGGACTGCAAGGTCATTTGAACTGCAAGGTCAGCAGTTCAAACTCACCAACTGCTCCTCGAAAACCCTATGTTGTTGTTGTTAAGTGCCACAGAATCAGTTCCAACTCATAGCGATGCTGCATAGGGTTTCTGAGGAGTGGCTGATAAGCTTAAACCACCGACGCTGCAATTCAAACTGACCCTGCAGTCCAGTGCATTAACCCACAGCACTAATACAGGGTCACTATGAGTCGGAACCAACTTGATGGCACTTCATAACAACAACAACATTTCCTATTTGTTTTCAACCTTTACATACCAATCACCAGTAATTATCACTACATATTCATTGCCTGTTTAATCAATATCAGACTAAACAAGTTGATAGAATTCTTCAATATCATCGTTGCTGGCCTTAGTGACTGTTGTATTAATTTGAATAATAGTGGTATGTATATGTATGTTGTTTATTGGTCCAGTGGTGAGAATTTTTGTTTTCTT
>NW_006408557.1:8399851-8404262 GCF_000296735.1 Chrysochloris asiatica | reverse complement strand
TGAGGATTTTTGTTTTCTTGACATTGAGATGCAATCCATATCGAAGGCTGTGCTCTTTAATCTTCATAAGTAAATATTTCAAGTCCTCTTCACTTTCATATTATTCTATCGCAGACAGCATTGTACTTCAAGATAGATCTTGAAATGTTCTTTTTGATGGTGAACATGATGCCATTCCTCCTGAATTTGTCATTCCCAGCATAGCAAACTATTTAATTGTCAGATTCAAAATGGCTAATACCATACACTAATGCATAGGATATCAATCGTTATGTGTTCTATTTCATTTTTGCTAACTTCCAATTTTCCTAGATTCATACTTTGTACATTCCATGTTTGATTTTTAATGGATTTTGCAGCTATTTCTCCTCATCTTTAATCTGTGCCCACCTGTAAAAGTTGTTATCTTCTGGCACTTTATCTGACAGTGTTCTCCTATTCATAAGATTTTCAGTGATTTGGAACTGATTCCACGGCACATAACCACCACCACCACCACCACCACAAGGCACACCACCACCACCACCACCAAACATTTAAAAGTAGTCTGTCTCTCCTTCCTAGTCTGTCTTAGTCTGGAAGCTACACTGAAACCTGTCCACCATGTGTGACTCTGCTGGTATTTAAAATACTGGTGGCATAGCGTCCAGCATCGCAGCAACATGCTAGCCACCACAGTATGCCAAGCTGACAGATGAGTGATGGTGCTTTAGGAGAGGCCAGATTGCTGGGCTGTTGTCTCAAAGTCCAGTTTCACAGCTTCCACCTGAGCTTAGGAGAAACTGCCTCCTCATCCCTGCAGCATCTTTTCTGCTTCTTCTAGCCCTGTGCTGGATGCAGGTCCATCTCAGTAGTAGCTCATCAGCACCATCTTCCCATATAATTGGAAAGTGGCCACCCATGACTCCACTTATACCCAATCTATCAATAATTGTGATGAAGTATTATGTATAAGCCTATGAGGAACACCAGTTAATATGACTATTATTCAAATTTGCTCATCAACTACTAAATCCAAATAAAGAGAAATGAAAGATTTCTAGCAACTTCTGCATTCTGAAATTGATCAACTATGTAGTCAAAGTGCATTGATAATTACAGGTGATTGGAAAGCAAAAATTGGGAACAAAGAAGGACCAGAAATTGGGGAAAATTACATTGGTGATAGAAACAATGCTGGAGATCACATGCTAGACTTTTACAAGACCGATGCAAATAATTTTTTTAATAACATAAATGGTGACCTGTGAACTTTGTCAAATCACACAGGAATCCAATCAACTTCCTCTATAGACAAAGATGATAAAGAAGCTCAATATCATCACTCAGATCAAAGTCATACAATAAACTATCATTTGCTCATATACAAGTTCAAGTAGAAGCTGAAAATAATTATAGCAAGTACATCACAAGAAGCAAAATATGCCCTTGAATATATCCCACCTGAATTTAGAGACCATGTCAAAAACAGATTTCATGCATTAGATACAAATGGTCATTACCAGAAGAAATATGAGATGCCATAAATAACATCATACATGAGGAAACCAAGAGGTCATTGAAAAGATATGAAAGAAAGAAAAGTCCAAATTGGATGTCAAAAGAGACTCTGAAACTTGCTCCTGAATGTAGAAAAGCTAAAGTGATTGGAAAGAGTGATGAAGTAAAATAACTGAATAGAAAATCTCAAAGGGATACTTAAGAAGACAAAATAAAGTGTTATCATGCGATGTTAAAAGACCTGGAGTTAGACCACTGAAAAGAAAGAACATGCTAGCATTTCTCTTCAAGCCTTGGGTTGCAATATTTAAGGATTCTATGGAAGTCTTGGTGTGTCACTATAGGAGAAGCACTAGACTGAATGGTGAGTTTGAACCATAAGGTTGGTGGTTCAAACTCACCTGTCACTCCTCAGAAACCCTATACAGGGTCACTATGACTCAGAACTGACTTGACATCACTTAACAACAAAAACAAAAACATGGGCTAAATGGAGTCCTGGTGTGGTATAATAGGATAAGCTAACAAAACGGTGACAGTTCAAACCCACCATTCACTCCTCAGAAACCCTACACAGGATCTCAGTGAATCAAAATGGACTCAACAGCACTTAACAACAACAACATAGGAAAAGAATGAAAGATGCAGCAAGCATTAAAAGAAGGAAGGGATACACAGTCACTGTACCAAAAATAATCAGTAGATGTTCAAAGAAAGAAAAAGATTTCTAGCAACTTGGTGTGGTGCTGTGGGCTAATGCATCAGACTGCAAAGTCATTTGAACTGCAAGTTCAGTGGTTCAAGCTCACCAGCTGCTCCTCGGAAACCCTATACAGGGTCGCTATGGGTGGGAACCAACTCTACAGCACTTCACAACAACAACAAGAAGCAACTTTCGCAGTCTGAAATTGATCCTGCCACCTCCATGACCTTGGTGATAGAAACAACATGGGAGATCACATGACAGAAATTTGAAAGACTGGTGAGTACCTTGTCAAGTCAACTTCATCCATCTTTGGACTTGTGAATTGTTGATTAAATATTCTCACTTTTTCTTCACTTGTCTCCGCCTTCCTGCCAGAAATCGATCTTCAACACAAAATCCAGACTGATTCCACGAAACATTTCAGATCTTGTCTCTTCTATGCCCACTGAGAGCCCTGGGTGAGTTCCCATCTTCCTCATAGTAACACTCAATGTTCCCACTATGCCTCCAAGACCCTGCACCCTGACCCACCCTTCATTCTATAACCTCGCTTCTACTTTTCTCTCTCTCACTGTGGTCCAGCCACATAGGCCTCTTTCTTGTTCTTTGAACATACTGAGGATGCTCCTAACTCAGGATGCTTTTCAAATCTCATGTCTTCAGAACAGTCTTCTCTGATCATTCTATGATAAATTGTTCCTCCTTCCAGTCTCTTCCTGTCCTCCATCAGATATTTTATTTGTGTTTATAACATTTTTTACTCCCTGACATATTGAATAATTGTTTGGGTTTTTTCACTCTTTCAAACTTCATCCCAAATCAACCCCACTATCAGCATAAGCTCTTCAAGGTCAAGAAATCTGATTTGCTCACTTCTGTGACCTCATTGTTAAGAGAAAGTGAGCTTAAACATCTGTGCTTAATAAATGTCTGTTGAATAGCTCAAAGAATAATCCTAGGAAGCAGAGGAGTGCCAAGATCAGGGAGTAGTAGCACTCTGTTCCAGGTGGAGAAAATAAACTATTGTCAAAAGTGAATTTCTAAACAATCATAACACCAGTGAGAAGTTCAGTTCCTTTTTATATTACACTAAGCTGGCAATTCTAAATAGTGAAAGTCATCAAATATTCCTCCCCAAACCTTGGCCTACATTCTAAATAGTTGCTGTAGTTACTGCTGATTTTTAATAATATACAACTTAGCTCATTTCCCATACTTATCCTTTAATAAGCATCGCAATCTTTGTGGAAGTTAATTGGAAGAATTCCCAACAATAGTGTCAACCTCCAGCATGCTGACTCACCTGAGTTCACTTCTAGAGAATAAATTGAGAGAGCAAGTCATTATGATTCGATCTTTTGCTCTTGGGGCTGGGATTCAGTTCCTGTCTTTACCTCTAAGCATATTTGCACTTAATCAGTAGAATCAGAATAAACAAGGATAGCACAGTGGTTTGCAAAAGCAGAAACCCAGCATTTGAACCACTTCAATTCTGTGACCCATTTGGAGTATTAATTTAGGTTTCAAATTTGAAACAGTGAGAGTGAGTGCAAATTACAAGGTACAATTTTTTTTTAAATGTGAAAATTTCAGTTCACACAAAAAATATTTCAATGAATTTAGATAACACATTTAACACTGAAACTTAGTTCCTTTTTTTTTTTTAAGTTTTTACTGTGAATTAAGTGATAGTTTACATGGGAGAACATTAGATTTACATTCATCCTATCTTATTTTGTTTCATTGCAATGATTACAATCCCTTCCATGCATCATCAAACAGCCAAAGGGTACATCCCACAATTCTGTCCACTGGCCAACAGCACACAAACTCTATCCCTCCCTGAGTCCAGAGTCCCCAGCAACTCCATCTCTCCAAGTCATTTTTGCCTCAATTTCTGGCACCACTGCTTCTCTAGCATCACTTCTTCTCTGCATCCACTCGTCTCCCTTGGTGGTCCCAGAGACCTCTGCTCCTGGACTACAAAAACAACCACTCCCTTCCTTTTGTTACAAAACATCTACCTTTACATTTCCAATATTCACAGTCAGTTCTGATAGCAATTATTCACTATTGAACAACAAGAGTCTTATCCCATCGTTCATCGGTCCTGTCCAGGCATTGTTATTGTTGCTAGGTGCCACTGAGTCAGTACCAACTCATAGCAACCCTATGCACAACAGAACGAAACACTGCCCAGTCCTG
>NW_006408557.1:8392897-8399076 GCF_000296735.1 Chrysochloris asiatica | reverse complement strand
TTTAAACCATTCAGTGTTCCCATGTTCCATTTGAACAACTGCCTCTTGGTCCATGTATAGATTCCTCATGAGCACACTTAAGTGTTCAGGAATACACATTCTTTGCAGTGTTGTCCATAGCTTGTCATGATCAACAAAATCAAAAGCCTTTGCGTAGATGAGCAGACCAGCCTGGTGAGGCTAGAAGAACAGAAGATACTTATTGAAAGAAAGACCTACAGGAAAAATACAAAACAATGTAGGCAGACCGACTGTTACTACAAGACCAAACAAGTTGTTTGCCCAGGAGACATCAAGGCAAGTGGTCGGGTCCCCTCAGTATAAACCCTCTTCCAAGATTAAGACTCAATGATAATATACGCTCTGATTGGTGACCATGCTTGTCACTGATAAGGGGAAGTGAGGGAAAAACGGCAATGAAGCTGCAAGCTAAGCCCTACAATGTTCAATAGACTCCTGTGAACCTGGGTGGAGACCTGGTTGGCCAGCAGTATGGCAAGACCTGGGGATTCTTGGGCTCAGAGTCAGTGACATAGCCACAGAGGACTAGAGTGGTCAAGTGTCCAGCTGATAAGAAGAGAGGGCATATGCACAAGAACACCCACACTTGCAGATAATACCCATTTGACTTGGCTTCAATGACTAGATGATCAGAGCTCAACCAGAAGAAGAAAGAAGAGGAAAAAAAGAGTAATCTGATATAATTTGATGAACTTGATCTACAGCTATGGATGCAGTAGCTCAAAAGAGGTAACAAATCTTTACAGCGAGGATCCTTCCCAACCCCTCCATACACAGAGTAGACAGGGCTGGGCAACTTGGACATTGGCTACCCAAAATGGGGGGGAGGAGGGTACAAAGGCAAGAAGTGACTGGCTTACAAGATTTCAAGAGGAACCTAGATTCTGATGGCATGAAGGAAGGTAGACTCTCCACTGAGTAGTATACAATCTGTCTAGGCAGGGCCAATGAAATGAAATGCGATGGGTCTCTTGTGATACAATAGTGAATAATTGTTATCAGGACTGCTTGTGAGGGTTGGAAATGTAAAGGTAGACATTTTGTAGCAAGGAGGGGAGTGATTCACTTTTCAGCCTAGGAGCAGTGGTCCCTGGGACCATCAAGGGAGAAGAGTGGAAAGCGGGACCCTACCCAGAGAAGCAGTGATGCATGAGATGGAGGCAGATACAATGACATGGATAGATGGAGCAGTTCAGGACTTTAGACACAGGAGGGAGAGGGGTTGTGTGCTGATGACCGAGGGGCAGGCTTGTGGTATATACCCTTTGGTTGGTTGATGATGCATGGAGGGTTTTATAACCATGGCAATGAAATGATATACGATAGGATGAGTGTAAAAGTAATGTTCTCCCATGTAAACTATCACATAATTCACAATAAAACATTAAAAAAAAAAAAAGCCTTTGCATAGTCAATAAAGCACAGGAATTGATGCTTTTGAGTTATTGTGTTGGAAGAGAATATTGAAAGTGCCATGGGCTGTGGAAAGAACCAATAGATCTGTTTTGGAAGAAGTGCAGCCAGAGAGCTCCTTGGAGGCCAACATGGCCAAACCTCATCTCTCATACTTCGGACATGTTGTCAAGAGGGACCAGTCTCTGGAGAAGGATATTATGTTTGGTAAGGTGGAGGGTCAGGGAAAAAGAGGAAGACCTCCAACGAGATGGATTGGCCAAGTGGAAGCATCGATGGACTCAAGCATGGCAACAGTAGTTGGCCCAGGATCAGGCAGTGTTCCATTCTGCTGTGCATAAAGTTACTATGAGTCAGTACCAACTCAATGGCACCTAACAACAACAAAAAATCCCCAGATTTTTGGTATTCTCTGCTTTCAGTCAAGATCCATCAGACATCAGCAATGATATTCCTCATTTCACATCCTCTTCTGAATCTGGCTTGAACCTCTGGAAGTTCTCTGTCAGTATATTCTTGCAGTCATTTCTGTATGCGTTTAGTAAAACTTTACTTGCATGGATATCAAAGAGATTGTCCTATGATTTCCACAATCCATTAGGTCACCTCTCTTTGGAATGGGCACAAATACGGATTTCTTCCAGTCAGTTGGCCAGATAGTTGTATTCCAAATTTCTTGGCATAGATGAATGAGTGCCTCCAGTGCCGCCTCACTTTCTTGAAAGATTTCAATTTTCATTCCATCAATTCCTGATGCCTTGATCTTTGTCAATTCCTTCAATGCACCTTGGCCCTCTTCCTTCAGTATCATTGGCTCTTGATTATATGCTACCTCTTGAAACAGTTAAACATGAGCTAGTTCCTTTTAGTACAGTGACTCTATGTATTCCTTTCATCTTCTTTTGATGCTTTCTGCATCATTCAATAATTTGCACAATGAATTCTTCAATAACAAAAGTCGAGGCTTGAATTTTTTTCTTTAGTTCCCCCAGCTTGAGAAACGCTGAGTGTGTTTTTCCCTTTTGGTTTTCTGACTCCAGATCTTTGCACATTTCATTGTAGACATTAGTTCCTTTTGAAATGTTATTTTAAGACTAAAGAACAAATAAATGAATTAATGATTATTATTGATAACCAAAGGTTGGTTTGAACCTCAAGGTCAGCAGTTCAAACCCACCAGCTGCTCCTCAGAAACCTTAAATAGGGTTGCTATGAATTGGAACCAACTTGAAGGCATTTACAACAACATTGACTACCAAAAATAAATAACTTGTTGCTGTTGTGTTGGTTTCCACTCATAGTGACCTCATATCTGAAAATATTTTTGTCCTTCAGAGGGGGGTTGTTAAACACTATTCTCTGGCTGTCAAATGTACACTGCTCCTGGCAAGTAGGTGGTTTTTATTAAATGGTGTCAACTTGATGCCTACTCATTGTGACCCAGTATAGGGTTTCCTAGGCTGCAAAACTTTAAGGAGGCAGAAAGCCTCATCTTGCTCCTTATGGTTCACAACCTACTGTTTATCCTCTAGAGCCTCCACACTCCTGTAAATTCTATTACCATTATCAACATTTGACAGATTAAGAAACTGAACTACAGACAGCTTGTGTAGTCAAACTTAGGTGGAGAGTAATGATTCAAAAGTCAAGAAATCTGTGGGGGGTCAACTCTCCCAAATGTTAATGAGTTGTTACATGTACCTGTAGTCATGAAAGCCTGGAACACTAATGTTTCAATCATGGCTACGTGGTTTTTGTTTTGTCAAATCACACACATAAAAATTAACTGCATTAAAAAAACATAACAATCAAACAAAACTCTTCAGATGTATGGCCTACCATTCCACTATTAGATTTGTATCCAACAGAATAAGTGTCCAACAAGACACATACAAGTTATGAGTGTGCCCAGGAGTTTTGTCAACTAAAGCATGGATTCATTGTGCTTATGTGCTTAGTGAAATGCTACACAGTAATAAAGATAAATGAACCACAAACACACTCAACAACATGAGTGAATTTTGGGGAAAAGAAGCCAGACACAAAAACATATATGGTGTGACTACATTTATATGATATCCAAACAGGAGAAACAAATTGATAGGATAAAGGTCAGAATAGTAGTTACCTGGGGACAATGGGCTTAGTTTAGTTTGGTGGTTGGGCATTAACTGGGATGCTAGAAGTTTCCTGTGATACCTTGGATTTCATTAATACAGCTCTTCTATTCAATATCTTACTTCTCACCAAATGATTGGATGAGACCATGAAAATAGGGTGTAAAGGACTCTAATGCTGGGATTGATTAGTTCTGCCATCCTGCTTGGTTTTAAAAGGAGCCATCTCAAAAGCAGAACCAGATAATCCCAGGACCATTATGAAAGAAGACCATGAGTGGAGTGTGAGATCCCAACCTAGGAAAGTGGCAATAGCAGAGGTAGCAGCAGAGGTGGTGACTTAGAGAGACAGAGCAGTTGTGGGCTTCTAGGCCCATAGACTGAATAAAACTGAGTGTCTACAGGCAGGAGGCTGGCTTGCAGAATGTGCCCTTTGTGCATTCACAGATTGGCTTAAAGAGCTTTCTAACACTTGCTTGAGCAGGGTAGAGGCCAAGGAGCAACATGGCTGAGAGGCCAAGGACACGAGTGAGGTTTGTCTGCAGTATGGCAGAGAAGAGTTGTTCCTTATTGAAAAATTGCTGCATCCTCACTTGTTTCTGATCCTGAATTGTTCCCTGTTCACTTCTGTAATAAACCCAATAATTGTGATTATTGTTATGAGTTCTGTGTGGCCATTGCAATGGACTATCAAACCCAGATGTGAAGTAGAGTGCTGTAGGAAGTATGGTTGACATAAGAATATTGTTGGTGTTAGATGCCGTAGAGATATCAGATAGGATAAAGAAAATTGTAGGCTTGAGGCATGTCTGACCTCCACACACTTCATAGAAATCTGCCTAGGCCTGGTTTTGAGTATGATTCTTATTCACCCTTGGGAAGCCAGGGGAAGTCAGACAAGACCACTGAGTGGTTTTTGCAGTTCCAGATCTTGATCTGGGTGTTGATTGCACAGCTGTTAGCACATGTAATATTTATTCTGTGATTCAGTCTCAAATGCACTTAGGAA
Organism: Chrysochloris asiatica; assembly: GCF_000296735.1. Taxonomy (NCBI): domain Eukaryota; kingdom Metazoa; phylum Chordata; class Mammalia; order Afrosoricida; family Chrysochloridae; genus Chrysochloris; species Chrysochloris asiatica. The sequence goes on along the minus strand of NW_006408557.1, from coordinate 8,394,516 downwards.
CTTTATTTTTGTTATATCCCAGTAGAAAAAAATAAAAATAAAAGAATCTCTCCAGGCATCACAAATGAGAAATGTGTGAACCAAGCAAGGAGATGACATTTCTGATTTCTCTCCTGTACAGGGACTTTGTGCACTGGAAAAGCAAATTCCATGTAGAATGGCACCTGAGCTATTCCAGGCTGGTACCCAACCTCCTAGAAGGATGAGTGGGCTGAGGAGGAAGATTTTCAGGCAGGGAACTCCATTGCCAAGAGTCAACCAGTTCTTTTGTTTACTTCAGACTACAGAGATTGGAAGAAGTGGGTAAACTGGAAGGACAAAGTAGGTCAGGGCAGGAGGTATATACACAGCCTGGCTTCCTGGCCAGGCCAGTTACAGCAGTCAAGCAGTTCTCTGTCTGTATGTGATTACAGTACTGTATTCAGTTTTGTCAACAGCATCATTTGTCAACAGCAACAGCAAAGGCAGCCTCAGAGCAGGCCTGTGTCACAAGTCACTTAAGTCAGAACTGCTGAGGGACACTAAAATTTATCCAAATGCTCCTGGTTGGACAAATTAAAAGGGAATAGAAACATGGTACAGAGTTAACAGAAAGAACAGCATGATTAAAATGGTAAACAACTGTTGCTTCAAAAACAAATGATACATCTCTTCTATTCTCTCTTTGGAATATTGGTATGTTTCACTTTTCTTGCTCCAACCTTATAGCATTGCACCACTTTCAGTGTGTAACAGTTTTACCAAAGAACTGCTTTAACAATTGTTGAAAAAAATCCGCATTGCTACTTTTCACATTTACTCTCACTTAGTCACATTATGTGCCTATTCCAAAGAGAGGTGACCCAACAGAATGTGGAAATCATCGGACAATATCACTGCTGATATCAGATGGATCTTGGCTGAAAGCAGAGAATTTAAAAAAGATGTTTACCTGTAATTTATTGACTACACAAAGGCTTTCAATTGTGTGGCTCATGACAAGTTATGGACAACATTGTAGAGAATGAATACTATAATACCCTTCACTGTGTTCAGGAGGAACCTGTACATAGACCAAGAGGCAGTTGTTTGAACAAAATGAAGGGACACTGAATGGTTTTCAATTAGGAAAGGAGTGCCCCAGGGTTGTATTCCTTCATCATGCTTATTCAATATGTATATTGAGCACATAATTTGAGAATCTGGATCATATGAAGAAGAACACAACATCAGGATTGGAGGAAGACCCATTAATAACCTGCAAAATGCAGATGACACAACCTTGCTTGCTGAAAGTGAAGAAGAGTTAACAGACTTACTGATGAAGATAAAAGATATCAGCCTTCAGTTTGGGTTGCCCCTCAATGTAAAGGAAACAACAATCCTCACCACTGGACCAGTGAAGAACATCACAATAAATGAAGAAAAGATTGAAGTTATCCAAGATTTCATTTTTCTCAGATCACCCATCAACATTCCTGGAAGCAACAGTCAAGATATCAAATGATGTATTACATTAGGCAAATCTGCTGCATGGGACCTCTAAAAAGTGTTCAAGAGCAGAGATTAGTTTGAGGACTAAGGTGTGCCTGACCTAAGCCATGGTATTTTTATTTTCATTTATATACACATATATAAAT
>NW_006408557.1:8372903-8392797 GCF_000296735.1 Chrysochloris asiatica | reverse complement strand
AAAAATACCAGGTTATGATTCAGTGTCAGAAATGTTCAGGGCACAGTTCTTCAACTTAGAACAGCCTTTCTCTGTCTTGTTCACAGACAGGGCTGTTTCTGACTGGGCAGTGTTTTAGAGCTACTAATAAATGCTCATAGGATATACACCACTCCACCATAAACCTCTGCCTGAAGGCACTCAGCTCTAGCTCCATGGATTAGCAAGCATAGCTTCTCAATTAAGTGCATGGAGGTAGTCTACTTCACAAACAAAGGCTTGCTCCATAGGCCAGAAAATCTGATGCTCTGTCTCATGCTCTGGCTCTTGGTTCTGTTGTTACTGCTCCTCTGCCACTTCTGTTCTATTCCTTCTGTGTCCGTTTTCTGTCCCTGAGTCAAGGAGGTTCAATATGCAGGGATCTCAGGGTCTAAAGGACATGCTCTGCTCCTGGCTCTTCTTCTTTGATGATGGTTTGTAGTTGTTGATGATGGTAAGATCCCCCATTCCTACTCTGAGGTGGCTTGTTTTATACATGTTAAAGTTCCACATTTTTACAATCACAATGAAGGCTGTTAACCACTCACAGCTGAATCATATTATCTTATCAGCATCTTCTCCCATATTCTCTAAACCAGACCCAGCAGGGCAAAAACAGTCTGGTGGGAGTTACAAAGACTAGTGTTAGAAGAGCCATATGAAGTCATTCATTTCAAACATCCTCCTGGAATTGTCATCTCTGGTTATTGCTTTAGATTCAGAGCTTCTGAAGCTCTACGTTTCATCCCCAGTCATCATAGAGCCAGCAGCAGATTCCTGTAGGTCATATTCTCTTTGGGTTCCAACCATTTCTCAGGGAAACTGTTACTTGCAACTACGAGCAGCACTCTCTTCTTAGAACTCAATTAGCATTTACAATGAATATTCATTGCCCATTTTGGTTTTCCTTTTTTTTTTTTTTTTTTAATAAGTAAGCACTGTCTCTTCAACAAAGCTGAAAGCTTTTTTTGAGGTACAACTGTGTCCTGTGATTCTTCAATTTTTCCTTTCTTAAATCTTCATGCTGGCCCACAAAGATGGTTAGATTCCTCAATGGAATGTTCATCATCTTTTCAAGCAGCACTGTCTCCACCTTTTACAGTTTGTCAGCCCAGCTGGCAGGCAATATTCTCTTGGTCTTCAATGCAGAATCACTGTCTGTTCTATTGCAGAGTCCCAAGTCCTCAGTGGAAACAGCCATGGTATTTTCAATAACCTCATATGCATGAGAAAGTTGGACAGTGAAAAAGGAAGACTGTAGAAGAATTAATGCATTTGAGTTACAGTGTTGGAGGAGATTATGAAAAGATACCATGGACTGCCAAATGAACAAACAAATCTGTTAGAAGTACAACCAGAATACTCCTTAGAAGCAAGGATGGCCAGACTTCATCTCTCATACTTCAGACATATTTTCAGGAGCGACCAATCCATGGACAAGGACATCATGCTTGGCAAAGTGTAAGTGAAAAAGAAGACCCCAAATGAGTTGATTGGAAGAGTGGCAGCAGAAATAGGTTCAAGTGTAGCAACAGTTGTGAGGTTGATGCAGGACCTTGCGTCATTCTGTTGTGCGTAAGATCTCTTTCAGTCGGTTCTGACTCAATGACATCTAGCAACAACAACACTAAAAGCATGAAATTATTTTTAACCAGGAAACACATTACGACTACAGAAATAAATGGTGGCTTTTCACAAATAGTCCCATATTTCAGTGTACCCTTCATCAAGGAAATCTAAAGAGCAAATTATTTTTTCCAGGAAATATCTCGTTTCTATGACAAAAAATTACATATTCAATACCATAAATGAACTGTAGAGTTGTTGCTGTTGTTAGTTGCCATCAAGATGACTCAGACTCATGGTTGTTGCTGTTGTTAGGTGCCATCAACTTGGTACTGACTCATAGTGACTTTATGCACAGCAGAATGAAACACAGCCCAAGCCTGGGCCAACCTCACTACTGTTGCCACACTGGAGTCCATCAATGCTGCCACTTAGCTAATCCATTTCATTGGGGGTCTTCCTCTTTTTCTCTGACCCTCCACCTTACCAAACATGATATCCTTCTCCAGTGACTGGTTCTTCCTGACAATATGTCCAAAGTATGAGAGATGAAGTTTGGTCATCCTGGCCTCCAAGGAGCACTCTGGCTGCACTTCTTCCAAAATGGATATATTGGTTCTTTTAGCAGTCCATGCATTTTCAATATTCTCCTCCAACACTATAACTCAAAAGCAGCAATTCTTCTAAGGTCTTTCTTATTCACTGTTCAGCCTTCGCATGCATATGAGGTTACTGAAAATATCATGGCTTGGGTCAGGCGCACCTTAGTTTTCAAGCTGACATCTTTGCTCTTCAACACTTTAAAAAGGTCCTATGCAGCAGATTTGCCTAATGCAAGACATCGTTTGATTTCTTGACTGCTGCTTCCATGAGTGTTGATAGTTGATCCAAGAAGAATGAAGTCCTTGACAACTTCAATCTTTTCTCCATTGATAAGAATGTTGTTTATTGGTCCAGTGTTGAGGATTTTTGTTTCCTTTACATTGAGATGTAATCCATACCGAAGGCTGTGCTCTTTGATCTGCATCAGTAAATGTTTTAAGTCCTCTTCACTTTCAGCAAGCAAGGATGTATCATGTGCATATCGCAGGTTGTTAATGAGTCTTCCTCCAATAGTTGTTGTTGTTGTTGTTGTTAGGTGCTGTCAAATCGGTTCCGACCCATAGCAATCCTGAATAGGGTTTCCAAGGGTGTAAATATTTATGGGAGCAGAAATCCTCATTTTTTGCCCACAGAGCAGCTGGTAGCTTTGAACTCCTGACTTTGTGGTTCACAGCCCTATTTGTAACCACTGCACTACCAGAGCTCCAATGGTAGTCCTATGTAAAATAAAATGAAACATGCCTAATCCTGTGCCATCTCCTTTTTATTTGCTATGTTTAAGTCTTTTGCTGACTCTGCTGTCAATCCATCTCACTGAGTACTTACTTCATTTTTTTTACTCTCCATCAAACATAATGTCTTTTTCTAGTGATTGGTCTTTCTTTATGATGTGTCCAAAGTCTTGCTATCCTTGCTTCTAAGGAGTCACAGTAGCATTTCTTCTAAGATTGATTTTTTCTTTTGGCAGTACATGACTGTCTTGTTATATAGTACTGCCGTAAGAGAAATACCACAAATGGATGGGATTAGAAAACAGAAATTTATTTTCTCACTCTTTAGGAAGCTGTAAGTCTGAGTTCAGAGCCTCAGGTCTGGAGAAAGGTCCTTGACTTCTTTCAGGATCTGTAGACCCAGCATTCCTTGTCGATCTCCATATATGTTGACATCAATGCTTCCCAGGATCTAAGGAGCTTTACAGTGGAGGGATCCCAGGTCCAAAGCACACACTTCACTCCAAACTCTTCTTCTTTGTGGTAGTAGATCCCTCTTTCTCTGCTTTTTTTCTATCCTTTTATTTCTTGTAAGATAAAAGAACTTCCTTTCAATTTACTGGCTGCTCATATAGCAGAGCTAATCATGAAAGTGATTATATCTAATCATAATAATTCAAATGCATCTGAATTATGGTATTGGCAAGATGAATTGACACAGTTGGCAGCAGTGATGGACTCAAACATGGCAACAGCTGTAAGATTGGTGTAGGAATGGGTAGTGTTTCTGTCTTTTGTGCATAAGGTCACTATGAGTCAGACCGACTCAATGGCATCTAACAACACCATATCTCATCATGGGATTACTAACCACTGAGCTGAGAGTCCTGGCCAAGTCAAGCTGACACAAAACCTTAACTATCACAAAGGTATATTCAATGTTCCTCAGCAACACCACAACTGAAATACATCACTCCTATTTTTTATATTCCTTTATCACTGTCCAATTTCCACCTGCATATGAGGTGACTCAAAGTGCATGAGTTAGGTGCAGTTTAATCATCAAAGTAATATATTTGCTTTATAAAACTTTAAGAAAGGTCTTTCACAGCAGATTTCTTGACTGTTGCTATGATGGATATTGATTGTTGTTCCAAGTAGAATGAAATTATTGACAACTTCAATTTCTTACTTTCTTATGATGTATATTGGTCCAGTTGTAAAGATTCTCTTTTCTTTTTTTACATTCAAGCATATTTCATATTGAGTGTTGTGGTCTTTTTCACTCATCAGTTTGTGCTTTAAGTAATCATTTTTGGCAAGCAGTGTGTCAGCATATTATTTGTTGTTAATGAGTCTTCCTTTAATCCTGATGCTTATGTGTTCTTTACAGAATCCAGATTCTATGATGATGTATTCCATCAAGTGAAAATATCATGTCCTCTTACACCAAAGAAAATTTCATTTTATTAGTAATTACTAAATATAGTAATCTTATGTCATAGTATGTCTTATGTCAACGTTATGTTCTTTCACCATACTTATTCAACCTGTATGCTAAGCAAATAATACGAGAAGCTGGGTTCTATGAAGAAAAACGTGGCATCAGGATTGGAGGAAGACTCATTAACAACCTGCGATATGCAGATGATACAACCTTGCTTGCTGAAAGTGAAGAGGACTTAAAACATTTCCTGATGAAGATCAAAGAGCACGGCCTTCAGTATGGATTGCATCTCAATGTAAAGAAAACAAAAATCCTCACCACTGGACCAATAAACAACATTCTTATCAATGGAGAAGAGATTGAAGTTGCCAAGGACAACTCAATCTTCTTCAGATTTTCTCAGACCTTCTTCAGATTGTTTTTATCTGTTTTTCTGTTTGCTCTTCTATCTTAGTGTTATTGAGAGATTTGTCTGCCAGCTCACTAGTTCTGCCTTCCATCTTTTCTATTCTACTCCTTTGCCCTTTCATCATATTGTCTATTTCTGATATTCTATCATTGATCACTTGGACCTCTTTCTGTAGGTTTTGAATTGTTTCTAATGCTGTATCTATCTTATTTGATTGGTATTTTCAATAACATCATATGCATGCAAAAGTTGGACAGTGAATAATGAAGACCATAGAAGAATTGATGCTTTTGAGTTATGGTGTTGGAAGAGAATATTGAAAGTGCCATGGTCTGCCAAAAGAACCAACAGGTGTCTTTTGGAAAAAGTGCAGCCAGAGTGCTCCTTGGAGGCCAGGATGGCCAAACTTCGTCTCTCATACTTTGGACATATTGTTAGGAGGGACCAGTTGCTGGAGAAGGATATCATGTTTGGTAAGGTGGTGGGTCAGAGAAAAAGAGGCAGACCTCCAGCAAGATGGATTGGCAGAGTGGCAGCATCAATAGGCTCAAGCATGGCAACAGTAATGAGGTTGGACCAGGACTGGGCAGTGTTTTGTTCTGTTGTGCATAGGGTTGCAGTACTGACTGGATGGCACGTAACAATAACAACAACAAATTGATCTTCAATAGGAAGGGTCTGACCTATATTCTCTTGCTAATCATGTATTTTAAACTAACATTTTGGTGGGGATTTTTGCTGCTTTTGCTGATGGGGTCTCATGTTTTAGGCTACCTAGGTTTTAGATTTTCAAAGGTGAAAATGGTTTGATTCTCAAGCCTGCCTGATTTCCCTCTAAAATATTATAATATTGGAGATAACATCAAAAGAACTCACTTGGAACACCACTAGAATACAGCAAAATTTTGCTGTGCTAAATTTTAAATATACTTGTCACAGATTAAAACAACTGAAACACTTGTTTGCACTTGAAACTGAAACACCATTAGTGGGCAGAAGCAGAGGACAGTTTCTGCAAGATCTGTCATAGGACCTTTGTTCAAATCTTTTTTGCTTTTCAGGTTGCCTAATTTTGGCAAATTGGGTTTATTGACTGGTAAAAATTTTCAATAGAGACTGTCAATATAATTGTTATTCATTTTTCTGTTTATTGCTTTTGTCTTAACGGCTTTAGGATCTATAGACAAACAGTGTTGCCTTAATGAGTGAATGTTATCGAAATTATTGCTTTGTACCTAAACCTCATTGTTTTTGAAGGAGTTTTTGTTCTGTCACTCAAGTTTTGTTAATTTGTATAGATGAACCTTTCCATGTGTTTTAACTAAAAAGCTTTTCTTTACATTCTTCTCATTAGTTTTTTAAATCTATACTGTTGACTACATTAATGGTACTAGTATTATCAGAATTATTATGTGTCATATGTTGTCAAATCTTTTCAGACTCATAGTGACCCTTTATAGGGTTTCTGAGGAGCAGGTGTTAAGTTTGAACAGCTGACCTTGTAATTCAAATTGACCTTGCTGGTTAGTCTGTAATTTTCTATGAAGCTAATATGCTGCCATTGAAGTGTATCATATGTATCTGAAGATATATTCTAGTAATGGATTTGAGGTCCCACTTTAAGAATGTTTAGAGTTTAAAATCAGAAAACTCTTTACCTGCAAACAATTCCAGCCAGGGAAAGCTTAATTCCATCTTGTGCCTAGGTTTAAGTTTTCAGATGCCAAATTTGTCTTGCACCTCTGACAGCCAACCTGCCAAGGTAAGCAGAAGAGTATATTTAAAAGTGGGTTTTAAGATGCTTCTTGCAGGCAGCACAGAAGAATTCCCTCATAGGTTCTTTCCCAGGCATGCCCCTTGATGTCTGATTATAATTTCAAAGCCTGAGAGTCTCAGAGACAATCTGTAAGTTTCCTGTTTATAATAGTTCCCTCCCTGCTTCAGTAGACTAGGCATGTGCCTGTGGCACATTGCCACTATCAGTTGTGGGAGAAGACTCCTTTGTTCTCTGTGCCCTATAAAAAGTCATCATGAGGAGTTAGAGCTTTGAAACTCATCATGATGTCATATTGATGGTTTCTCTCACCTGGATGATCTATGTTTATTTTACCTTATTTTTACTCTTATTTAAGACTTAACAAAATGTCTCTATAATATTTATAAGGAACCCTGGTAGCATAGTGGATTATGAGCTGTGCTGCTAACTGTAAGGTTAGTAGTTCAAATCTACTAGTCACTCTGCAGGTGAAAGATGAGATGTTCTGCTCCTGTAAAGATTTATAGCCTCACAAACCCTATGTTGTTCCTGTTATTAAGTGCCATCAAGTTGGTTCTGACCCACAGTGACAGTATATAGGGTTTCTGAGGAGCAGCGGTTCAGTGCATTACCCTGCAGTGCCACACCAGGACACCTAGAACCCATCTACAGGGTGCTTTAGTAAAGGTCAGTGAAGGAATCAGATGGCGCCTGAGTATTAGAAAGTATAGTGCCTGGGGTCTTAAAGGCTTGTCCTAAAACAAGCCATAAACCAGTCCATGAAGAAGAAAGCACACCAACCTAAGTGTGATCAAAGAATTTTAAATAAAATCCATGATCAGAGGAGAAGATGAATTATAGCTTAAATTCAAAGCACTTGGTTTGCAGAAGGCTTTTGACACTTGCCATAAATTCTGCCTTCATTGAGTTTATTCTATTAACCAGTAATGTCAAAAGCTTTGCCCTCAGGCAGAATATGTTTGATAGCAAATTATAATTCCTTTAGCCTGCATAGTCTGGTGCTGTAGCATAAACACTGGACTGCTAACTGCGAGTTTGGCATTTCAAACCACCAGCCACTCCTTGGAAACCCCATACAGGGTAGTTATGGGTGAGAACTTACTCAACCACACTTAACAATAACAACAGCCAAAGGGTCATTGGCAGTTTCTCCTTAGGGACTTTCTAGGTCATGCCCTTAGTGGAATCTGGGGTACCAGGGCCCCATGGCCCTGAATAACACCACAGCTAAGGTGGTTGAAGAGCCCCAGAACCAATCCTGTAAACTATTCTAATTGCAACTGTGTGCATATTCCAATCATCATCCCTTTCCTGCTTCAGTAGTCCTAGTCCTACCTATGACAGTGATGACAATTCACTGCTGTCAATGATGATTTTGTGATGATTTCTGGCATTCTGTAATTAACTCTAAGGAGCTCTGGTAGCACAGAGGCTATGAATCAAGCTACTAATCTCGCAATCAGCAGTTCGAAACCTCCAGCTGTTTCATGGAAGAAAGATGAGGCTTTCTGCTCCTGTAAAGATTTACAGCCTTGGAAACCCTATACAGTGTTGTTGAGTCAGAACCAACTCCACAGCACACAACCACAACTACCACCATCTTTATTAGCCATGTGGCTGTGAATGGACACCATAATGGACTCAGGCTGCTGATCTCCCTCATCCAGATGACTTGTCTTTGTCTTTTCTATGTCCCATTTAAGACTTAGTAAAGGGGTTTCTATAAAATATATTTGATTATGGGGCCTTGTCCCCTAGAATAGTCATTTCAAATTTGGGGTTATTTAACAACAACAACAACAACAATGAATAACATTATTAAGACTATTCTAGTACATGTCTCTTGATGTACAGATGTGTGGATTTCTATTGAATTTATTCCTAGGAGTGACATTTCTCAGACATATTATATGTATGTGTTCTGCTTTATTCAATACCACTAAACAGTTTGCCAAAATGGTTATTCCAATTAAACTTTCACCAGCAATGCATGAAACTCAATTATCTTTTCAGTTTTAATTCATTAAGAAGAAGGAGGAGAAAGAGACAATGATGATGTAGACAATAAAGACATTAACAAAGAAAATGAAGAAAAGTAGCATAGTAGCAGTAGTGTACTTGGAAAATTGGTATTTCTTCCCTCTTTACATCACCTGATGATACAAGGGAAGGTACATAATCTTTGACCTCTCTTGAAGGCTATGAAAGAAAAGCAGATCCATGGTTTCTTTCTGTAGGGGTCAGGCTTCAAAAGGGGGATTATTGAATTGTCTAAGTCTGCTGATGACATCCCAACCAACAAGTGAAATCACATGTGGAACCCAGTGTTACCTCTGATTTATTCTGACACACACACTAGGTGGAAATCCAGATGCCCCAAAGATATGGTTTAAAGCCTAAGAGGAGATGACTTTGCCTATGATTTATCTAATATAATTAGTCAAATCACCCCAGTAACCAACAGAAGCTGGTGATGACTCTATGCTCACCAAGACCAAATGAAAGAATGGAAGAGAACAACAGAGAACAAAGCTGTACTATTAAATTCTTCCTATAAAATGTTCATGAAATTGTTGCCCCTGGTGCTATTGTAGGATAAGCACCGGACTGCTAATGATAAGGTTACCAGGTCAAACCCACTAGCCACTCAGTGGGAGAAAGATGAGGCTTTCTGCTTCTTTAAAAGATTTACAGCCTCAGAAACCCCATACAGGGTCACTATGAATTGGAATTGACTCAATAATAGTGAATTTTGGAGAGTGGGGAAGTAGGAATCCTGGTGGCATAGTGGGTTAATCATTAGGCTGCTAACAGAAAGGTCAGCAGTTCAATTCTACCAGAAGAATCTCAGTAAAAATGAGATAAGGATTTGTAGACTCAGAAATCCTATAAAGCAGTTCTGTTCTGTCCAACAGGGTTGCTATGAGTTGGAATCAACTTGATGGCAATGGGAATGGAGAGATGGTGGTAGATCAGCAAACTGGAATGAACCAGCTGCCCAGGCTAATGATGACTTGGTGTCTTGCCTGGGTCCAGAGTCTACAGAACAAGAAATCTTAGTAATTGTTCCCATCAGCAGGACTCTGTGACAATGATGAAGCTTCTTATCTAAGTCTTGGTATCTGTGACCACAAGTGGGAATGGTACAAATGATAGCTATTGTAAAACATTTCAGTTTTCTGAGTATGTATACATATACAGAGTGTGGTGATTCGGTATTGGAGCCCACCAGTCACTCATGGGAGAAAGATAAGGCTTTCTGCTCCTGCAAAAAGTACAGCCTAGGAAATCCTACACAGGATTGCTATGAGTCAGAACTGACTCATGATATTGCACAACAACAAAATACATTCTATTTCGTTCTCAAGATAAACCACGCTATCTCCCTGAGTGGCTCTACTGAGCCTTCTTGTTATAAATGGTATGTGATGCCTATATTCTATGTCCATTTCAAGTGAAAAGGAGAGCAAATATAAGATTACATTTTATTTGAGATATATAGACTGAACTCAGAGTGAAAGCATAGGCAAAGCTAACCAATGCTTTTCTTAAATACCACTATTTCATCAAATCACAGAGAAGTTACATATTATTTGAAATACACTGCAGCAAGAAATGTCTAGCCTTTTTCCTTTATCTTTATATTCCTGAGCAAATAGAGGAGGAAGAGTAAAAATCTTAAAATTAATTAATTAGAGATTGTCTTCTATTAGGACTCCTGGCATAGCTTCAGGACAAGTACTGAACAGTTAACCTCATGGTCAGCAGTTCAAACCCACAAGCTGCTCCTTAAAAACTCTATACAGGGTCACTGAGTCAGAACTGACTCAATGGCATTTAACAACAACAAGTCTTCTATCTGGTATGGTTGGAGTGAAGCCCTGCTTGGAGTCACAGAGACAAATTAGATACATACCTTTCAAAAAAATGTCTTTGGTAAGTGTGTTAATTACCTAACATAAGTAACCTAAGTGGATACCTTTAGCAAACAGAAATTTGTTCTTTAACAGTCTAGGAAACTAGAAGTCCAAATTCAGAATGCTGACTCTGGGGGAAGATTTTCTTTGTCAGCTCTGGAGAAAGGTCTTTGTCTCTTTTCAACATCTGTAGGCCTAATATTTCTTGTAGCTCTCCATGTGTCTTGGCATGATTTTAATCTAGATTTAGGAGCTTCACAGTTCAGGGACCTCAGTTCCAAAGGACACACACTTTACTTGTAGCCCTCATTTGTTGATGGTAGTGTGTCCCTCTAAGTTCTGCCTGTTTAATGTCTTTTATATCTCAAGAGGTTGATTTGAAATATAACCTAATCCTGTAGCTTGCACCAACCTCATTAACATCATAGAAATAAGGATTAATGACACATAGGCTAATTATATCAGATCAAGTCTAATTACATCAGATCGCAACATGGAGGTGATTTCATCATTACATAACTACCACATTACATCATTAGTTAACTGCCAAGCCATGGAGAAATCTGGTCCAGCTGTTGTTGTTAAGTACCGTGGAGTCGGTTCTGACTCATAGTGACCCTGCACAGGATTTCCAAGGCTATAAATCTTTATGAGAGCAGAACGCCTCTTCTTTCTCCCACTGAACAGCTGGTAGTTTCGAACTGCTGATCTTGAGGTTAGCAGCCCAACTCGTAACCACTATGCTACCAGAGCTCCTTTGGTTCATATTTTGAGGGGACACAATTCAATCCATGACAGTGAATATGGCAAGAATTCCTATTTGAAAATATGGTGGTGGTGGTTGCGTGTCACCAATTTGGTTCTGACTCATAGCAACTCTGTATAAGGTTTCTGAGGCTGTAAATCTTTACAAGAGCAGAAAATCTCATCTTTCTCCCACCAAAACAAAGATACTCCCTGATTTTTGATGTATTTGAGTTATAATGAACTGCGCTTTTGACCATCTGTTTTGCTTTACTTTTTATTTTAGTACATCTTACTATTTGTAAGGATCCCTGGTGGTGCTGTGGGTTAAGCATTGGATTGGCAGTTCAAGTCACTCCTTAAGAAAAAGATGAGGCTGTATGCTTCTGTAAAGATTATGGCCTCAGAAACCCTATGGAGCCATTCTACTATGTCCTATAGGATCAGATATAACTAGAGGGCAGTGATCTTGAGCTGAGATAACATGTGACCCATCAGCCCATCCTTAGAAACCCTAAACAGGGTTGCTGTGAATCACAACTGATTGGAGGGCACTTAACAATAGCAACAACTATGCACAATGTTACAGTGCATAATTTACTGATGCTGGCATTCTTAGATGTTAACTTGCAGATGTTCAATGTTAGGAGTTATAGAGATATTGATAATAAAAGGAAATGCAGGTAGTCTCTGACCTACCATGGGCTTTTGTTTCAAGGACTCCATTGTAAGTCAGTCAACATAGTCAAATACCTCATTTTTTTAAGTTTTCAATATTATTGCCTTTTATTAGTAGTATTTTTGTAAATATGATCTTTATAAGTTTTTAAGCTTTGGTAACATTACCTATAAATGTACAGACATATTTTAATACATATATTTAAAGGTACACGTCATAAACATTTGCTCTGACAATGAACAACAGTTAGCTGATGTTGACATTTTATCAATCGTGTTAATAACTCCATTTGTAGAAGGTTCTGGATCATTTGCAATATTCCTGCTAGTGAGGATGGCATTTCTAATCAGAAAATTGGTGAGAGTTGTTTATATGGTTCTTTCTTTGTTATGTCATGTATTTTGCATTAATATCTGTATCTCAAATCTGCCTATCAACTTCAGCCAAAATTATCAGCTTTTGGTTCACGTTTTCAAGCAACTGAAACCCCTGGTTCAGTTTAGAAAATTCAATCTATGGTGGCAGTATTTTGAACACTAAGTAAGAAAATTGAACATCTATGGGTGAGTATCTGAGGATGATAATATCAACAAATTACATACTGTTGTTGTTGTTAAGTGCCGTCGTCTAGTTGGTTTCAACTTATAGCAATCATGTATAGGGTTTCCAAGGAGCAGCTGATGAGTCTGAACTGCTGATCCTGTGGTTCACACCTATCTTGCGGTACAGTGCTTTATCCTACAGTTCCATACTAGGGCTCCAATTGCATGCTATAGCATAGTGGATAGTACATATTACTTAAGATGTACAAAAATACAAAAACAGATAATCATAGGTCTGGTTCCTTTTAACTTGATACGTTGTAAATCAGGGAAAGCTAAAAAAAAAAGGGGGGGGGGAGTAGTATTTGATTTACGTCAAAGGTGCCAGAATGGAATCCTGCCATAAGTTAGGGACCACCTGTATATTATCTAAATGATAGGAAGGAAAAATGCATTGCTGACCCACTTCAAGATCTAAACTATTTAATTACTATATATATATATTTGCTGAATTTCTCTATGTACCAGATGCTATACTGAAATCTATAAAATTTCCAGTTAATTGAAGAAGCAAAGGTAAATAAGACAGTGCCCTTTCTCCAAGAAATTCCAGCTGCTCCTCAGAACCCCTATACAGTGTCGCTATGAGTTGGAAACAACTCAATTGCACTTAACAAAAGCAACAGAGATGATGGAGTCCTGGTGTGGTGCTGCAGGATACCATGCTGGACTGTAAGGTTGTTTGAACCACAAGGTTGGTGGTTCAAAATCATGAGCCACCCCTTGGAAACCCCATACAAGATTGCAATGTGTCGGAATCAACTTGATGGCACTTAACAACAACAACAACATAGAGATGATGCATGAGTTATGATAACACAACCAGTTGTGAGACTGGTGCTGTGGGCTTTAGAGCTCCCATCCCACTTGGCTACTTATCTGTGTATCTGGAGTAACTCTTTCTCCTCAATATTGTGATGAGAATTAGAGAGAGTCAGGTAAATAAAGAAGTGGGACAGTATCTGGCATATATATGATGCAAAAGATGCCCTCTGATGAACTGTCTGTTAACATGTCCTAAGACTGGGAGGCTTACATGTTTCCTGACCTGGAAGCTCCAGGTTTGAATTTACCAGTAAGAACTTCAGTAGGGGAAAAAAAGAAAAGCAGAGGCCACAATTCTTGGGAAGTTGTGTTGTCAAGCACAGCTGTTTTGTTGAACATGCAGTTTAGCAGATCTCACCTCTAGCTCATTTTTTGATCGCTAGGCATGATATCCCATGAGTTTCAGCCTTTCCACCTCCAGTAATTTCTCTTCCCCTTCTCCACCTCAGCAGTCTTCAGAACTTCACTCCCTCAGCACCTCCCAAACTCAGGTAAGCATCAATTTCTATGTGAAACTCCTTTCTCCTACAAGAGTAAGAGACTGACTCAATGGCACCTAACAATCACTCCTTCAACTTCAAGGTATTTAGTGACTTTGCTTTTCTGGCCAAAACCAAACTGATGACACTTCTTATCCCAAAGTGTATCTAGGGACTGGATCAAAGCCTGGCACGATTGCTAAACACACATGAACAGGCTTCATAAAGTTTATGGAAATATTCCATTATACTTCAGTTCCACTTTCCACAAATTTTTGACACCCCTCATATTTTGGTGACAAAGCCAGGTAATTTTGAGTAGAACTGCTCAGAAAATGTGTTTGTGCACCTGAGTTTCTATGTGTTAATGATTCTTCGTCTAACTCAGCATAGGACTGTGCAGGCACACAAAGGCTGGTAGCAATGCTGAATACTCTCACACATGCACACACTTTGCATTTATTATTGTAGATTCTCTATCAGTCAAGTGATGCTGTGATGTTTCTCATAGGTCTGTAGCTAAGCAGTGGCTCTCTTTCTTGCGTTCACTGGGGCTGGGTACCAGTGTGCAGGTTAGGTTGGTTCTGCTTTCTGTGACTCATTCTTGTCCTGCAGGATGAAGGACTTTAACTACCTCCTGAATTAGGCAGATTCTGCTGTAGCAATGCGGCACAACCAATAGGATAGTCTATCACCAATTTCAGGATTCCAGTTACCTCTTTGCTATTATGAAAGTTGGACTTTATAATGACTGCTGGCTGTGATTTTTCATCTCATTGCAAATGTTTTACTGGCATAATAACTTGAAAGTGATAAGGAATAGTGTCTGTAAACCACCGATCTACAAAGTTTATATCACAGGGGATGTGCCAGGTGCTACTTTAAGATGTGAAAAGAAAATATTTAAATATTTAAAACCTCAATTATATTTATTTTTATTTACAACATACAAAGGATGATAAACCTTCTAATAGTTAATGTATAGAATGACACTGGGAACCTAGTAGATCCAAACACAATTTGTGTCCCCTGGGGTCCTGAAGAAAGGTTGAGAATTCCATAATGCAAAGTGATTGACAGTGTTTTTCCTATCTTCTTAAATGATTCTGTTCAAAATAAGTATTTATTCCTACTACTGTTAATAATCAACCTAACTCTAAATTCTACTTGTCTTAAGATATCTGAGGAGCCCCTGAGTAGCACTTGGCACAAACAACTAAGTATTCAGTCAATAAAGGAAAGGTGGGCGGTTCAAATTCACAGATGTGCCTTAGAATAAAAAGGCCTGGTGCTCTACTTTTAAAAAAAACTATGAAGAATAATTTTACTCTGAAACAAATGGGGTCACCATTAATCAGAATCAAATAGGTAGCAATGGTTTTCTTGTTTGTTTTGGATTGTTTATTTGGTTTTGGTATAAGATTTCTGCAGGCCTTTTCAGCTAGTATTCCATAAAATTAAGTCCTAATGACTGAAGACATCAACTGAATGTTAAGTACTCACATCTCCCTATGCACCTAGAAGAGTATCTGGGTACTACAAACAGTTGATGTGCTCTGCTGTACAGCTAACTGAAAAGTTGGAGGCTTGAATCCACCCAGAAGCACCTTAGAAGAAAGGCCTGGCAATCTACTTAAAAAAAAAAAAATCAGCTATTGAAAATGCTATGAATCAGTTCTTCTTTAATACAGATGGGGTCACCATGTATCGGAGTTACTCCACAGTTAGATCATCTGAAGAACAGATTTGATACATTAAACACTAAAGACTGAAGACCAGAAGAGCTGTGGGATGACATCACGAACATCATACAGGAAGAAATAAAAAGTCATTAAGAAGATGAGAAAGAAGGAAAAGGTCAAAATGGATGTTAGAAGAGACACTGAAACTTGATATAGAGATGCTAAAAGAAATGGAAGAAATGAGGATGTACAAGAGCTAAATAGAAAATTTCAAAGATCAGCTCAAGAAGATAAAGCCAAATATTACAACAAAATGTGTAAAGATCTGGACTCAGAAAACCAAAAAGGAAGAACACGATCAGCATTTCTCAAGCTGGGGGTACTGAAGAAAAAATTCAAGGCTCAACTTTCATTATTGAAAGATTCTCTGGGCAAATTATTGAATGAGGCAGAAAGTATCCAAAGAAGATGGAAGGAAAACACAGAGTCACTGTACCAAAAGAAAATGGTTAATGTTCAACCATTTCAAGAGGTAGCATATGATCAAGAGCCAATAATACTGAAGGAAAAATTCCAAGGTACATTGAAGGAATTGGCAAAGAACAAAGCACCAGGAATGGATGGAATACAAACTGAAATCTTTCAAGAAAGTGAGGCAGCACTGGAGGCACTCACTCATCTCTTCCAAGAAGTCTGGAAGACAATTATCTGGCCAACTGATTGGAAGAGATACATATTTGTGGCCATTCCAAAGAGAGGTGACCCAAAGGAATGCAGAAATCACTGGACAATCTCTTTGTTATCCCATGCAAGTAAAGTTTTACTAAAAGTAATGCAGAAATGGCTTGCAAGCACACACTGTCAGAGAACTTCCAGAGGTTCAAGCTGGATTCAGAAGAGGCCGTAGAATGAGGGTTATTATTGTTGATGTTCGGTGATTCTTGACTGAAAGCAGAGAATATCAGATGTTTACTTGTGCTTTATTGACTACACAAAGGCATCCGATTGTGTGCATCATGACAAGCTATGGACACCATTGCTAAGTATGAGCATTCTGGAACACTTAATTTTGCTCATGAGGAATGTGTACATGGACCAAAAGACAGTTGTTTGAACAGAACATGGGAACACTGAATGGTTTAAAATTAAGAAAGGTGTGTGACAGGGTTGTATTCTTTTACCATACTTATTCAAACTGTATGCTGAGCAAATAATCCAAGAAGCTGGGTTATACAAAGAAACACGTGGCATCAGGATTGGAGAAAGACTCATTAACAACCTGTGATATGCAGATGATACAACATTGCTTGCTGAAAGTGAGGAGGACTTAAAATATTTTCTGATGCAGATCAAAGAGCACAGTCTTCGTTATGGATTGCATCTCAATGTCAAGAAAACAAAAATCCTCACCACGGGACCAATAAACAACATTCTTATCAATGAAGAAAAGATTGAAGTTGTCAAAGACTTCATTCTTCTTGGATCAACTATCAACACTCACGGAAGCAGCAGTCAAGAGATCAGACAACGTATTGCATTAGGCAAATCTGCTGCACAAGACCTTTTTTTTTTTTTAATGTGTTGTTGTGAATTATATAATAGTTTACATGGGAGAACATTAGCTTTACATTCATCCTATCGTATATCATTTCATTGCCATGGTTACAATCCCCTCCATGTATCATCAATCAACCAAAGGGTATAACTTGCAAGCCTGCCTCCAGTCATGAGCACCGAGCCTGTCTCCCTCTCTGAGTCTAGAGTCCCTAGCCACTCCATCTCTCCACGTCATCGTCTCTGCCTCCATCTCTGGCGTCACTGCTTCTCTGGGTAGGGTCCTGCTCTCCCCTCTTCTCCCTTGATGGCCCCAGAGACCTCCTGGACTGCAAAGTCAATCACTCCCCTCCATTTGCTACAAAACATCTACCCTTACATTTCCAACCTTCACAGTCAGTCCTGATAACAATTATTTACTACTGTAACACAGGAAACCTATCCCCATTTCCTTTCATCAGCCCCACCCAGAGTGATTGGCTACTACTCAGTGAAGATTCTGCCTTCCTCCATGCCCTCTGGATCTAGGCTCCCTCTTGAAAGCTTGTAAGCCAGTTACTTCTTGCCTTTGTAGACCCCCCATTTTGGGTAGCCAATGTCCAAGTTGCCCATCCCTATCTACCCTGTTTATTGTGGTGGTGAGAATGATCGTCACTGTAAAGATTTGTTCCCTCTTTTGAGCTACTGCATCCATAGGTGTAGGTCAAGTTCATCAAATTGTATTCAAGTACTCTTTTTTTCCTCTTCTTTCTTCTTCTAGTTGAGCTCTGATCATCCAGTCATTGAAGCCAGGTCAAGTGGGTATTATCTGCAATCGTGAGTATTCTTAGTCATTTGCCCTCTCTCTTATCAGCTGGATGCTTCACCCTCCATTCTCATCCTCTGTGGCTATGTCACTGACTCTGGGCCCACTGGTCCCCAGGTCTTGCCATACTGCTGGTCAACCAGTTCTCCACCAGATTCACAGGAGTCTATTGAATGTTGTAGGGCTTAGCTCGCAGCTTCATTGCTGTTTTTCCCTCACTTCCCCTTATCGGTGACCAATGTGGTCACCAATCTGTGTGCATGTCTGCTTGTGTATTCCCATTGAGTCTTAGTCTTGGCAGGGGGTTTGCCCTGAGGGGATCCAACCACTTGCCTTGATGTCTCCTTGGAGAGCAACTTGCTTGTTCTTGTAGTAATCAGTGGGCCTGCCATTATTATTTTGTATTTTTCCTGTAAGTCCTTCTTTCAAGAAGTATCTTCTATTCTTCTAGCCATTCCAGACTGGTCTGCTTATCCTTTCAAGTGGAAATTTTCCCACCTCAAAAGATTTTGGATTGGTTTCAGTATTCCACCTATGGTCTTATGTAATGCAGAGTCTCTGCAGGAAGACTCCTTCACTGGGCACGTTATAGACCCATTTTAGGTATTCCAATCAGTTATAGGCAGAAGACAGATTTACAAGCTTTCTGTGGTGATCTTCCTGGCTATTACTTTCTCTCCCCCTCAAGTTCTATTTTATAATGGTATGCCAGGGAAACCAAGATTGAAAAGACAGCCAAACATCTTAACATTATTTCACCCCTTTTGCCCATTCCAGCCATGTCTCAATCACTGTATTCCTGAGCCCTGTTGTTCCAAGGTTATGTGTATATCATTATTTACCTCTGTCCCACTTAGCCCATGCAAACCTTGTTCTTCCATTCCCCTCTTCCTTTTTTTTGTATTGCTTCCCTCCCCAGCACCCAAACTGTCCTGTGTCTATTCCCTACCGTGTGCTCCACTTTCCTCTCCCTTCCCTTACCCCACACCCCACATCCCAGTAACCTGCAAAGAATCCCCCCACTGCTTTAGTATGGGTTCTTTTTCTTAGTCTTTTACAATAGTGGTCCTATGCAGTATTTCTCCTTTTGTGACTGAGTAATTTCACTCAGCATAATGTCCTCAAGGTTCATCCATGTCATGTGGTAGCTTACAGCTTCCTTGTTGTTCTTCAAGGTAGCATAATATTCCATCGTGTGTATGTACCACAGTTTGTTTATCCATTCTTCAGTTGAGGGGTACTTAGGCTGTCTCCATCTTTTTGCTATTGCAAATAGAGCTGCTATGAACATTGGTGTGTATATACCCACTCGTGTTATGGCTCTTATTTCTTGTGGGTATATACCAAGTAGAAGGATTGCTGAATCATAAGGTATTTTCTATTTGCAACCTTCTGAGGAAGTGCCATATTGCTTCCCAGAGAAGTTGGACCATTTTGCAATACCACCAGCAATGCAGGAGTGTCACAGTCTTTCCACATCCTCTCCAACATTTATTGTTCTGTACATTTTTTATATTTGTTGTTATTGCTGGTGTGAGATGGCATCTCATTGTTGTTTTGATTTGCATCTCTCTAAATGGCTAGGGAGTCCTGGTGTGGCACTGTGGATTAATGCGCTAGACGCAAAGTCGGTTTGCACTGCAGGGTTGGAGGTTCAAGCTCATCAGTCACTTTTTGGAAACCCTCTGCAGGGTTGCTATGGGTCAGAACCAACTCAGTGGCACTTAACAATAACAACAATGGCTAGTGATCATGAACATTTCTTCATATGTTTGTTGGCTTCCCAGATCTCCTCCTTAGTAAAGTGTCTGTTCATGTCCTGTGCCCACTTTTTAATTGGGTTATTTGTCTTTTTCTTGTCGACATGTTGTAGTTTCCTATATATTTTAGAAATAAGTCCCTTGTCTGATATGTCATTGCAAAAGATTTTTTCCCATTCTGTGGGTTCCCTTTTTATTCTTCTGGTGAGTCTTTGGATGCATATAAGTTTTTAATTTTTAGTATGTCCCAATCATCTATTTTGTCTGTTTTTGTTTGTATAGTTTTCAAAATGTTTGGTAGTCTGTGTATTCCCTGA
>NW_006408557.1:8364606-8372123 GCF_000296735.1 Chrysochloris asiatica | reverse complement strand
ATCCTGCCACTTTGCTGAATCTTCCAATGAGGTCTAGTAGCTTTTTTACTGAGTCTTTGGGGTTTTCTAGGTATAGGATCATATTGTTTGCAAATAGAGAGAGTTTTCCTTCCTCTTTGCCAATTTGGATGTCTTTATTTATAGTTCTTGCTAAGACTTCCAGCACAATGTTGAATAGGAGTGGTGATAAAGGGCATCCTTGTCTGGTTCCTTTTCAGAGAGGGAAGGCTTTCAGATTCTCTCCATTGAGAGTAATGTAGGTGCACAAGACATTTTTAAAGTGTTGAAGAGCAAAGATGTCAACTTAAAGACTAAGGAAGGTGTGCCTGGCCCAAGCCATGGTATTTTCAATAATTTCATATGTGTGCATAAGCTGGACAGTGAATAAGGAAGACCATAGAAGAATTGATGGTTTGAGTTACGGTGCTGGAGGAGAATATTTAAAGTATCACACACTGCCAAAAGAACCAACAGGTCTGTGTTGGAATAATTGCAGCCAGAGTGCTCCTTGGAGGCCAGGATGGCCAAATTTTGTCTCATACTTCAGACATACTGTTAGGAGGGACTAGTTGCTGGAGAAGGATATCATGTTTGGTAAGGTGGAGGGTCAGAGAAAAAGAAGAAGACCCCCAGCGAGATGAATTGACAAAGTAGAAACATCAAGGGGCCCAACCGTGGCAACAATTGTGAGGTTGGCCCAGGGTTGGGCAGTGTTTTGTTTTGCTATGCATCAGTTTGCTAGGTTGGTGGTTCAAACCCACCAGCAGCTACTCAGAAACACTACATAGAGTTGCTATGAGTCTGAACCACCTCAATGATACCTAACAACAATAACAATGCATCTCTCCTGGAGGAGTTGATAAGAAATAACTAAGATCATCTTCTGTAGGACTTAATTCAGTTTAGAATGACTACATGCAGCCATCATGTAAAATGGCTTTTTTTAGAGCCTCACAAACAAGAAGTCACATATTTAAAGTCTCTATCTGGTATTTTAGAGTGTTTCAAAGATTTTTTTTTTTTTTTTGATAGATAAAAACCCACTTAGATCTGGGAAAACAGTTTCCTTCCTCCAACAATAAAAATAATTTAAATAATGCACAGAAAACCATATGGCAGCAAACTAAAATTCATCCCTTTTTCAGTCAACACCACTGGAATACTCCTAGAAAACAACACTGAAGAAAGAAACATTTGAATAAGCTCACAATGCAGGAGGTTGTAAACAGATCAAGAGCAGATGTTTCTAACAAGTTTTAGCTTATGGAATTTGCCAGATTTGTTTCAATAATGAAATCCACAGAGAACCCCTATTAGTGAGTCACTATAGTAAAGATGTGCAAGGAAAAATATAACCCCAACAACTGATTTTGTTATAAAATATAGGGCTTTATGAGATTTAAAATAAAATGTTGGTGTAAGGCTGCCAAGATACACATGAAATGCATTAATTGCATCATTCATAGGCAAATTCATGTGGCAAAGAATCGTGCCAGGTGCTACAGGATGCCAATGATGTTGGAAAATTTATAAAATTAAGACCTTTAAAATCGAGTAGGGTTTTTACAATATGTATTTCATAATAATGGGGACTGACCTTGAAACGTTTATGCCATATAAAGATTTATCTCTTATCTCAAGGTAAAGTACACAAAAGATACATCAAATGTAAAAGATGTTATACTCTTTTCTTTTACGAAAGACAGGTGTTTCAAATGTGCTGACCTTTCCTGTAATGACAACTGGCTATCACTGCTGTGCTAGCTAAAATTTTTTGAAAAATAAGTTCCTCACCTGTTCATTTCAGGTAAAGATGATATTTAAACCAAGAGTAAGAGGAAACTGCTTTTTGAAAGAAATGTACTCTTACTACAAAGAGAGCATTTTTAAGAGCTCTGGTTAGACATGATGTAATTTATTTTCTGTTATAAAAGCTCAACATCTACACACTGCAAAAACTTGTAAACAACAATTTCTAATCTGTTAAATAATATTCAAAATGAAGAGCATCAGTAATTTAAAAACAATATATTCAAAATATGCAAGCACACCATCTGACTGGTTTGCAAAGAACAACTGGTCATCATCAGGGTAGAATAAAACTTGCTAGAAAAATTTCAACAGAAACCTCTGAAAAGCTGGTAGATAGCCTGGAAAATGTGCACTGTGAGGCAGGTATAATCCACATTGTATTTATTCCACTTCTTTCAGTTAAGTTTCAAATTGCTACTATTCAATTAGTGTTGACCTAGAAAAATGTCAGTTTCATGTGTTTCACCCTAGTAGATGTCTTTGTGTGGGATCTAGTTGAGATGCACATGTCCTCCATAAGAAAAGGACTTGTACTCCACAACCCACTCAACTCCACCCTGGTTAAATTTGGAGTTTGGAGTAGTAATTGAAATTCCAAGTAACCAATAACACCGCACATCTCTTCCTGAATGGACCGGAAATAACTGTACACATGTTTCCCACAACTCCTGGCACCTAAAAGCAGAGAAAATAGCCAAGAGGGGTGTCTAACATGATGGGTCAAATGCAACTTTAGACACCCCCTGCACAGCAATAACAAAAATGTTTCTTTATGACGGAGAGTTAGATGATGCCCAGGAGTTGAAGTGAAGCAGAGAGAGAATACATGGTAAATGGGTTAAAAGAGGATACAGTAATGGAACTGTAGGTCTATGAGACAGGGACCTACATGGAGCGATGACTGAGGACCACATGGGTTAAGGTAAATGGTGAAGAAATAGGAACTGCTGAGAAGGAAATAACACTCTCTTCTATGCGTGTCCTGGGACTCTTTGGTCTTCTATAGTTTTCCAGAACTTAGATATGACTCTGAAGTAAACAAAGAAGAAAACCTGAAATGCCAGAAATAAAATTTCCATCACCCAGCTTAAAAAAAAAAAAAAAAATCATTTAAAAACACGTAGGAAAAGTAAGACCAGTGGGAGCAGGGTGGCTCTATATGATAAGCACTTGACTGTAAACCACAAGGTCTACAGTTCAAGCCCGCCAGCCACTTTTCAGGAAAAAGATGAGGCTTTCTGCTCTAACAGAGATGTACAACCTCAGAAACCCTATGTAGGGTCACTATGAGTCAGAAGCAACTAAGACACTTAACATTTGTTAAGTAAAAGTAACATTTCTTGCTCACTTGAGGCTATGCCTTAAAATTGCAACATTTCATTGAGGGGAGGTGGAGATGTATGGACTGTCATCCATTTTGAATAAGACTTTCTTGGAAGTACAGATTTACAGGAGAATGAAGTTTCTACCAAACGTGCTAAGAGATTTGTGATCTGAAGGAAAATGAATGCATTTCTAAAGCAGATGTGTACAGATGGATGCCTATTTGTTCAGCTGCAACAGTTTTTCAAAAAGTGCCTCAGAGCTATCATTACTCTTATCTTACCTTCCCACCCCCATTTAAAATCTTAAAAATAAATTCAGCATTTGATTAGAACAGGCAGTTATTTGAGAGCTAAAAAATCAGAAGAAGTGGGGCCTCCATCTTTCCTGGTAACATTTCCACAGGGAAGAGATGAGCACAAAAGCAGCTGTAATCAGAAGTATTGATTCTGATGCTGAAAATATTTTTCATCAGTCTCTGAAATTATATTGTCAAGCAAGGAAAGCAAACAGAACACACTTTTTTGTTGATTGCAGCTATAAAAATGGATGAGGTTATTATGGATTTTCAAATAACTCACTTCCATCTTCTCAAAATATCTTCCTATAGGTACTCACATTTTAGGTTTGAAACTCAGTGTCATTTCCATTTACTTTATGAACTCCACAGTGGAGCATACATGCAAGGATTTTGAATTTTCAGGCTACCCCTTGATTTGAGAATAGTAATTGTACCATGAGAGAACAGTCGCTGGAGAAGGATGTCATGCTGGGTAAGGTGGAGGGTCAGAGAAAAAGAGGAAGACCCCCAACGAGATGGATCAGCCAGGTGACATCATTGATGGCGTCAAGTGTGGCCGCGGTAGTGAGGTTGGCCCAGGATCGGACATTGTTTCATTCTGCTGTGCATGGGGTCGCTATGAGTCGGTTCTGACTCGATGGCACCTGACAACAACAACAACAATTGTACCACGAACTATCAGAAGAACAAGCAAATCTGTGCTGGAAGAAGTACAACCAGAATGTTCCTTAGAAGCCAGAATGGTGAGACTTTGTCGCTTACACTTTAGACATATTATCAGGAGAAACCAGTGCTTGGAGAAGGACATTATGCTTGGTAAAATGGAGGGTCAGTGAAGAAGAGGGAGAGCCCCTACGAGATGGATTGGCACAGTGGCAACAGCAATGGGCTCAAGCACAACAACAATTATGAGGATGGCCCAGGACTGGACATTGTTTTGTTCTCTTGTCCATAAAGTTGCTATGATTTGGAACCAATTCGATGGCACCTAACAACAACAATAATCCTGAATTGGAGAGATGGGGAATATAGGAGGAAGGTAGGGCTTTCTGAAAGTTCTAGAAAAAAAGTTTCTGGTGAACTGTGCTGAATGGTAGTAGCCAACTTATCTTTGCCAAATTACAGGTTAGGTAACACTTAGAGAAAACTGAGTTAGGAGCTGGGAACACATGACAAATACAATTGAACGCCTAGTTTTGTTGAGCATATAGTCCAGCAAGAAATACAAACACATAAACAAGCTATTATAACATGAGATAAGGTTGTTGTTTTTGTTTGGTTACAAGTAGTTTACTTGCAATCAACTTAACCATTGCTTTGGTTCCAACTCCTAGCTAAAGTATGCACAAGAGACTGAAATATTGCCTTGTCTTGTACCATCCTTATAATTGTTGCCATATTTGAGCCCATTATTGCATCCAGTGTCAATCCATCTTTTTTTGTTGTTGCTGAGCTAATACAGAAGGCTAGGATACCCATTGTATGTTAGAGGGGCACCCAAGGGAGTGTCACTGGGCTATAAATCATGAAACTTAAATGGGATATCTTGGTAGAGCAAATAAAATAGACAAAGAATCAAAGACCTAAGAAACTTTTGGGGATCTGAAAATAGTTCAGTACAATGGGTAATATATGAGATATTTTTTCAGAGCGTTTATTGAGGTGTAATTCATACAATAAAATGTCTTTTTTTAGTGTAAAGTCTATGAATTTTGACAAATGCATATAATGATGTAACTACCACCGCAATTCAGATATATAGAAAAGTTTCACCAACCCCCAATTTTCTTCAGTATACCTTTGTATTCAATCCCTACCCTGGTTCTCAGCCCCTTTCAACAACTGATCTGTTTTCTACCTTTATCATTTGTTCTCTTCATAATGTCATATAAATGGATTCATGCTGTAGTTCCTTGTGAGTCTGACTGCTTTCTCTTAGCATAATGTATTTCAGATTCATCCATGGTTTTTTCATATGTATAGTAGATTTTTTGAAACTATAGACATTTACATCAATCTCTGATCCTAAAAGCCTAAATTGTGATAAAATTTTAATTGCCAGGAGTAATCCCAGAGGAGATTCTGGAAAGACAGCTGCTTACATCTATAGCTGTTCACCACCTCTTCCCAACTCTCTCTCTGGAATAACACAACCAGCAAGACACAACCAGGATAACCATCAAGTAAGAAGCCAGTTTCTGGTCACTTTTCTGCATTTGGACAATAGAAAGCCTGCCCAATCCATGGACCAGTGTAAACCTAGAGAGTTTCTGCACTTTGAATTGTCTTGTCCCAGTTACTGTAGCTAGGGTAGGGTTATCATCTGCCCCAAAGATGTCCACACACCAAGAGTTTCCTCCCACACTCAGGCAAAGTAAACAATTTTCTAGGCTTTTAAATCACCACTTCATAAGAACAAAAATTGCTACCCTTTCCAACATGATAAATTCCAAGGGAATAGTCACCCATGAATAGGTAAATAAATGTAGAACCATGTATTCCAAACGAAACCAAACACACTGCCATTGAGTTGGTTCATAATTCATGGCCACTCTATATAGGGCTTCTGAGACTATTAATCTTGATGGGAGCTACAGGAAAAATTTCCTTTAGAAAGATCAGCACAAGGCTGGTCTTTAATAGTTGGAGGCTGATCTTCCTAATAGTTGGAGGCTAAAGATACCCCAATGCTTTGACTTTTCCAACATGCTATTTGCCACTCCATAATATATGCTATCAATAACTCACTATCTTTCCCCTCAAGTCCAGGGTTCTGCAACATGAGGTAGTGTCTTGTAAAACTCACAATTGTCAAAATAAATGGCTCACACAATTGTGGAGGCTGGCAAGTTCCAAACCCATAGTTTAGAGATCAGTCTGGAAGAATCTTCTACCCATTTAGTCTCAGGAGCTAAGGAACCCAAATCAGCAGGTCAGGTGACAGGCTGATAATGCATGAGTCTGTAGGAGCTACTGAATCAGGTCAGGTGATGGATCAAAAGTCTCAGGTCAGATGTAATGAACCAGATGCAAGATCCAGGTACAAGACAGTGAACTTGTCCAAAGCAGTCTTACAAATTGGAGTCAGATTATGCCTCCAAGGGAAACAAGGGGTTGTGACTTGAGTCACACTCTCTAGTAAGGTGGGGGCATCCTTAATCCTTGTTGTTGTTAGGTGCCATCGAGTTGGAACCAACCTGTAGCGACCTTATGCACAGCAAAACTAAACACTGACCAATCCTGGGCCAAACTCACTACTGTTGCCATGCTTGAGTCCATCGAAGCTGACATTTGGCCTATCCATCTCACTGGAAGTCTTCCTCTCCTTCTCTGACCCTCCATCTTACCAAACATGATATCCTTCTCCAGTGACTGGTCCCTCCTGACAATATGTCCGAAGTATGAGAGAGAAAGTTTGGCCATCTTGGCCTCCAAGAGCACTCTGGCTGCACTTCTTCCAAAACGGATCTATTGGTTCTTTTGGCAGCCCATGGCACCTTTAATACTCTCTTCCAACACCACAACTCAAAAGAACCAATTCTTCTACAGTCTTCCTTATTCACTGTCCAACTTTCTCATGCATATGAGGTTATTGAAAATACCTTGGCTTGGGTCAGGTGCATCTTAGTCCTCAAGCTGACCTATTTGCTATTCAACACTTTAAAAAGGTCTTGCACAGCAGATTTGCCTAATACAATATGTCATTTGTTTACTTGACAGCTGTTTCCATGAGTACTGATGGTTGATCCAAGAAAAATGAAGTCTTTGACAACTTCAATCTTTTCTCCACTGATAAGAATGTTGTTTATTGGTCCAGTGGTGAGGATTTTTGTTTTCTTGACATTGAGATGCAATCCATACTGAAGGCTGTCGTCTTTAATCTTCATCAATTATGTATTTTACGTCCTCTTCACTCTCAGCAAGCAAGGTTGTATCATCTGCATATCACAGGTTATTAATGAGTCTTCCTCCAATCCTGACGCCACATTTTTCTTCATAGAACCCAGCTTCTTGGATTATTTGCTCAGCATACAGGTTGAATAAGTATGGTGAAAGAATACAACCTTGTCGCACACCTTTT
>NW_006408557.1:8358532-8363741 GCF_000296735.1 Chrysochloris asiatica | reverse complement strand
TTTACGGGAGCAGAAAGCCTCATCTTTCTCCCGTGGAACAGCTGGTAGTTTTGAACTGCTGACCCTGAGGTTCACAGCCCAATTTGTAACCACTACACTACCAGAGCTCCTTAAAAACCAGGTAGGGTACACTCCGGTGAGAAGGGAGGGGGATCTCACGAAGGAAGTGCTCATAGAATAACTTCAGAGCTCCGGATCTACCATAAGATCCAGGATATCAGTTTCCTGCACTGGCAAGTGAAAAAAATATGATATTAAGGAAAATACTGCGAGTTAGGAATCTGGAGATGGGACTCTCTCAGTGACTACCCTGTCCTGGCAGAGTTTAGAGGGTGGGGCTAAAGCCAGTCCAGCTCAGAAAACCATGCTAAAAGCAATGCAGAGAGAGGGAGCTTGGCGACGACTTATGATGTCACCCACGGAGCCACAGACCTAAAAGTTTCCCCAGTGGGACCCTTCTCGGTGGTGCACCATGGGGTAGGTTCCAACTCCAGACAACTCTATGCTGGGTATCTGAGGCTGTGGGTCTCTGTGGGAGTGGAGCACGTCGCCTTTCTCACATGGTGTGGCTGGTGGTTTCAAGCTGCTGACCTTGTGGTTTGCAGTCCCATTCATGGCCACTGCACTGCCTGAGTTCCCTGAGCAGGACCAATTCAAAGCACTCTGTAAAACCCCAACATAAAAGGACTCAACCATCCTGAGAATTATGTGCACACGCAGATACCTAACTAACCTTCAGAGACCAAAATAGTGAACAATGTTTCTCCCATTAACTCTCCAATAGCTACCTGCACACCTCTACTGTAGTGACTAGAGGAAGGGCCTAAGACAGTGTACACACCCACCCCTGCTGGAGGCTTCTAATTGCACACACACTGATGGTGTAGCTCGGGACAGTCGACCACAGCTTCATTTCTGTTCCAAAGTGGTGATTTTTGTCTATGCATTTATATTACTTCTGCTTTGGGTCCTTTTGATCACACATCTTTCCTGGAGGTGGGAGCTTTTTCTCCCTATATTACCCAAGAAGAAACAGCAATCGTGGCCATATAGCCAAGCTATAAGCATACCCCATAATATTCCGCCAGTGAGACAAGACACAACAACAACGCTAAGCATTACATGGAAAAGGAAAGCCTAACTCCTGATCATATTCAACAGGAGACACCCAGTAAGCTTAACAACAAATAACAAACATTCACTTAAGCTTTTAAAACAACAACAACAAAACAAAAAAATACCATGACTATCATTACAAATAAAAAGCAACAAATGATATTGAAACATGCTCAAAAACAGAAGAGAGTAGCTGATGCAAATGAGCTGGAGACAGACAAAGGCTTTCTAGAAGAGGAAGACCAGGTTTTGGATATGCCTGAGAAATAATTCAGAAGAATGATATGGAAACAAATTCAAATGCTCTGAAAAGGGGTGGAGGACAACAAGGAAGAAGTCAGAAAAGTACTACAGGAGCAATCAAATAAGATTGATACAGCATTGGAAACAATTCAAAACCTGCAAAAAGATGTCCATATGATCACTAATAAGTTTAGGAAATGGACAATACACTGAAAGGGGAAAGGAGCAGAATAGAAGAGATGGAAGCCATCACTAGTGATCTGGAAGACAAATCTCTCAATACTGCTACAATAAAAGAGCAAGCAGCTAAAAGGAAAATAAAAACTGAAGAAAGTCTAAGATTCATGCTGGATAGCATGAAGAGGAATAACTTAAGAATTATTGTCACTCTGGAAACAGGAAGAATTAGAGAAGTCCACAGAGGAGATAGGTGAAGAGCTTCTGGAAGAAAATTTCCCTAATATCTTGAAAGATGAGAAGATAAACATTCAAGAAGCTGAACATACCTCCAGGAAGGATAAACCCCAAAAGAAAATCATCAAGATATATAATAATCAAGCTCTCCAAAATCAAAGACAAGGAAAGAATACTAAAAGCAGCCAGAGAGAAGAGAAATGTCACTTATAAAGGCAAGCACATTAGATTAAGCTCTGACTATTCAGAACAAACCATGCAGGCAAGAAGGCATTAGGGAAACATATACAAAGCCCTACAAGAAAAAAAACTGTCAACCAAGAATCATCTATCCAGAAAAACTATCAATGAAATATGATGGTGTGATCAAGACATTCCATGATAAACAGAATCTGAGAGATTTTATCAAAACCAACCTAGCACTTCAAAACATCCTAAAGGGAGTTCTGTGGACTGAAAACCAACAAGAACAGACAACAGAGATTGACAGGCATGGCAACACCACCTGGAACTTAGTCAACAGATAGCAAAGTCCAGAACAGAAAAAGACTGCAACAAACTCAAAGGAGCTAGGAAGTCAACCAAAGATCAAAATTATATCATTGTCAATGAAGGGACAGACGTAGCAACAGAGACCCAGGTGGTGAGGTAAATTACAGGAAAGAATGGATTATTTTAAATGGAGAGAAAAGTTAGTAGACTATAAGGTAACCCCAAAGAAAGTTAATACTTCACAACTTATCATAAAATTGAATTTCCAAGCAGAACAAGTAAACATGAAAACTAAAAAGAAACCAACAAGAAATAACACAAAATACACTAACCCCAACACAAGAAGGCATGCAGAACAAAAGAACGAACAGCACCATCAAAAAAATAACATAATGGCAGCAATTTATTCATACCTATCAATAATTACATTGAATGTCAATGGATTGAATGCACCAGTGAAGAGACAGAGAGTGGCAGAATGGATAAGAAAGCAAGACCCTTCAATATGCTGCCTGCAAGAGACACACCTTAGACACAAAGATAAAAACAGACTAAAAGTTAAAGGATGGAAAAAAATTTAACAAGCTAACTGCAACAATTAACAAGCATGAGTGGCAATACTAATCTCTGACAAAGTAAACTTTAAGATAAAAACCAGCATAAGAGACAAAGAAGGACAATATCTCATGATAAAAGGGTCAACTGAACAAGATGACATAACCATAATAAATATATACGTTCTCAATGAAAGAGCACCAAGATACATGAAGGAAACTTTGCTGAAATTGAAGAAAGAAATAGATAAATCTACAATTACAGTGGCAGATTTTAACACAACACTCTCGAAAAGGGACAGAACAACCAGAAAGAAACTCGACAAAGTTATATAGGAACTAAACAACACAATCAACCAACTTGACCTCATAAATATATACAGAGCATTCAATCCAATAACAGCACAATATACATTCTTCTCCAGTGTGCATGGAACATTTTCCAAAATTAACCATGTGTTAGGTCACAAAGCAAGCCTCCATAAGTTTATAAACATCAAAATTCTACAGAGCATCTTCTCAGACCACAATGATATAAAACTAGAAATCAACAATAAGAATACCAAGGCAATAAAGCCGAATACATGGAAACTGAACAACACTCTGCTGAAAAGTGACTGGGTAAAAGAAGAAATTAAATGTGGATTCACAAAGATCCTAGAAACAAATGAGAATGAAAACACAACATACCAAAATCTTTGGGACACGGTGAAAGCAGTGCTGAGAAGACAATTTATTGCAATAAATGTGCACATCCAAAAAAAGGAAAGAACCCAAATCAACATATTAACACAGCATCTTCAACAATTAGGAGCAGCAGAGGGAACCTACATAGTCACCAAAAGAAAGGAAATAATAAAGATAAGAACAGAAATAAATGAGATGGAAAACTGAAAAACTATAGAAAGAATCAACAGGACAAGAAGCTGGTTCTTTGAAAGGTTTAATAAAATTGACAAACCATTGGCAAAACTAACAAAAGAAAAGAGAGAGAGGACATAAATAACTTGCATTAGAAACCACATGGGTGAAGTCATAACAGAACCTTACAAAATCAAAAGGATAATAACAGAATACTATTAAGAGGTGTACTACAACAAATTCGAAAACTTAGATGAGATGGATATATTTCTAGAAAAACATGACCTACCTAAACATACTAGAATGAAGTAGAAAACTTGAACAAATCAATAACAAAAGAAGAAATTGATCAGGTCATCAAAAAACTCCCAACCAACAAAAGTCCAGGCCCAGATGTCTTCACAGGTGAGTTCTACCAAGCATTCAGGGAAGAACTGTCACCAATTCCACCCAAATTATTCCAGAATATAGAAGAGGATGGAAAACTCCCAATACTTTTTATAAAGCAAGCATAACCCTCATAACAAAACCAGGGAAGGACATCACTGAAAAAGAAAACTATAGACCAATATCTTCATGAACATAAACACAAAAATTCTCAACAAGATCCTAGACAACAGAATCCAACAGCACATCAAAAAAATAATACATCATGACCAAGTGGGTTTCATAAAAGGGATGCAAGGATGGTTCAACATCAGAAAAACCATCAACACAATCCATCATATAAATATGAAAAAGGAAAAGAACCACATGATCATATCGATTGACGCAGAAAAGGCATTTGACAAAATACAACATCCATTCCTGATAAAAAACACTCAACCAAGTAGGAATTGAAGGGAAATTCCTCAACATAATCAAGAGCATATATACAAAACCAACATCACTGTCAATGGAAAGAAACTGAAAGCCTTCCCTCTGCAAATGAGAGCCAGACAAGGATGCCCTTTATCGCCACTCCTATTCAATATTGTGCTGGAAGTTTTGGTCAGAACTATACGGCATGATAGAGAAATTATAGGCATCCAAAGTGGCCGAGAGGAAGTAAAACTCTCCTTATTTGCAGACGATATGATCCTATACATAGAAAACTTCAAAGATTCAGTAAAAAAAAACCCCTACTATACCTCATTGAAATATTCAGCAAAGTGGCAGGTTATAAGATCAACATACAAAAATCAGTTGGATTTCTCTATAGCAACAATGACAGCACTGAAAAGGACATTAGGAAAGCAATACCATTTACAATAGCCGCACAAAGGATGAAATATTTAGGCATAAATGGAACCTGTGAAACAAAGGACTTATACAAAGAAAATTACAAAACACTGCTACAAGAAACCAAAAGAGACCTACAGAAGTGGAAGACTATACCATGATCCTGGATAGGAAGACTCAACATTGTGAAAATGTCAGTACTGCCCAAAGCAATTTACACATACAATGCAATCCCAATCCAGATTCCAACAACATTCTTCAAAGAGATGGAAAGGACAATTACTAAATTTATATGGAAAGGAAAGAGA
>NW_006408557.1:8352346-8357635 GCF_000296735.1 Chrysochloris asiatica | reverse complement strand
TCCTCAGAAGGTTGGAAATAGAAATACCGTATGACCCAGCAATTCCTCTACTTGGTATTTACCCACAAGAAATACAAGCCATAACATGAGTAGATATATGCACACCAATGTTCACAGCAGCACTATTTACAATAGCAAATAAATGGAGACAACCAAAATGCCTATCAATTGAAGAATGGATAAACAAACTGTGGTACATACACACGATGGAATACTATGCTACTTTGAAGAACAACAAGGAAGCTGCAAGCTATTGCATAACATGGATGAATCTTGAGGACATTATGCTGAGTGAAATCAGTCACAAAAGGAGAAATACTGCATAAAACCATTATTGAAAAAGATCCCAGCCAAAAGGGGTGGGGGGCGGAATCTATATATATAAGTGCTGATCACTGGTATGTATGGGAGGAGAGGGAAGAAGGGGAAGAAAGAGCACAGGGTAGGGAATAGACACAGGAGAGCCTGAGAGTGAGGGGTGGAAGGGGGGAGGAGGCTGGCAATATACAAGAAGGGGGAGGGGAAAAAAAGAACAAAGCAGACGGGAGAATGGTTGGGCAGATTCACATGGGCTAGGTGGGACAGAGGTAAATGATGAGGTATACACAACCTTGGAATAACTGGGCTTCAGGATACAGGGATTGAGGCATGGCTTGAAAGTAGGGAAAGATGGGAATAATGTTAGGATGCTTGGCTGTCTTTGAATCTTGGTCTCTCTTGCCTACCATTGTGAAATAGACACTTGGGGGTAGGGTACAGCCAGAAACATCACAACAGAAAACATGTGGACCCGTATCCAGCCTATAACTAACTGGAATACCTTGGAGGGGTATTCTGCCCAGATCCAATATGGTGAAGGGACTATGATGGCATGGACAGATGGAATGGCTGGGAACACAGGACTCAGGGAGGGAGAGGAGCTGTTTGATGACAGCCAGGGGGTTGGGCCTGTGGGATGTATCCTTTGGTTATTTGATGATTCATGAAGGGGATTTTAATCATTGCAATGAAATGCAATAGGATGAATGTGAAGCTTAAGTGGGACAGAGGCAAATAAGGATGTATGCAAAACCTTGGAACAATAGGACTCTGGGATACAGATTGAGACATAGTTTGAATGGGAATAGGGTGAATTAATGTTAAGAAGCTTGACTGTCTGTTGAATCTTGGTTTCCTTAGCATACCGCTATAAGACACTGGAAGGGGAAAGAAAGGAATAGCCAGAAATACCACCATAGAAAGCTTGTAAGCCCATCTTCTGCCTATAACTGATTGGAATACCTAATATGGGGATACAACGTGCCCAGTGAAAGAGGCTTCCTGTGGAGCCTCTGCATTACATAAGACCATAGGCGGAATCCTGAATAGCATCCAGAATCTTCTGAGGGGAAATGTCCACTTGAAAGGATGAGCAGACCAGCCTGGAGTGGCCAGAAGAACAGAAGATACTTCCTGAAAGAAAGACTGACAGGAAAAATACAAAACAATATAGGTAGACCAACTGATTACTACAAGAACAAACAAGTGGCTCACCCAGGAGACATCAAGGCAAGTGGTCAGGTCCCCCACAGGGCAAACCCCCTTCAAAGACTAAAGCTCAATGGGAATACACACTCTGATTCGTGACCACATTCGTCACTGATAAGGAGAAGTGAGGGAAAAACAGCAATGAAGCTGCGAGCTAAGCCCTACAATGTTCAAGACTCCTCTGAACCCAGATGGAGACCTGGTTGGCCAGCAATGTGGCAAGTCCAGGGTACTTTTGGACCCAGAGTCAGTGACATAGTCACAGGGGACTAGAGAGGAGACTGAAGCGTCCAGCTGATCAAAAGAGAGGGCACGTGCATAAGTACACCCACACTTGCAGATAATACCCACTTGACCTGGCTTCAATGGCTGGATGATCAGAGCTCAAACAGAAGAAGAAAGAAGAGGGAAAAAAGAATAATCTGATACAATTTGATGAACTTGACATACACCTATGGATGCAGTAGCTCAAAAGAGTGAACAAATCTTCACAGCAAGGATCATTCCCACCTCCTCCACACACGGAGAGGACAGGGATGGGCAACTTGGACATTGGCTACCCAGAATGAGGGTGGGGGGCGGGTGGTGGCTACAGAGGCAAGAAGTGATTGGCTTACAAGCTTTCAAGATGGAACCTAGATACAGAGGGCATGGAGCAAGTTAGAATGCTTGCGATACAATAGCGAATAATTGTTATCAGGACTGATTGTAAGGGCTGGAAATGTAAAGGTAGACCTTTTGAGGCAAAGGGAGGGGAGTGATTAACCTTGTAGTCTAGGAGCGGAGGTCCCTGGGACCATCAAAGGAGAAGAGCAGAGAACGGAACCCTACCCAGAGAAGCAGTGACGCCAGGGATGGAGGCAGAGACGATGACATGGGAAGATGGAGTGACTGGGGACTTTGGACCTGGAGAGGAAGAGAGGCTGTATGCAGACTATGGGGGCGGGGGTGTGTGTGCATACTTGCGAGGTATACCCTTTGGTTGATGGATGATACATGGAAGGGATTGTAAGTATGACAAGGAAACGATATACAATGGGATCAATTTGAAGCTGATGTCCCCCTATGTAAACTATAACATAATTCACAATAAAGCATTAAAAAAAAAATGTTGTTTATTGGTCCAGTGGTGAGGATTTTTGTTTTCTTTACATTGAGATGCAATCCATACAAAAGGCTGTGCTCTTTGCTGCCCTAGAAGAGCAGAAAACCTCGTCTTACTCACAGGCAGCAGCTGGTGGGTTTGAAATGCCAACCTTGTGGTTAGCAGTCCAGTGCCACCAAAGCTCCAAAGCCATTCATGGCAGTGGATTTTCTTGGCTGATACACTGAGGAGCTTTGAAAAATACTGGAGTCAGTGTTCCAACCCAGAGACTCTTCATTGGTTTGCAGTGTGGAATAACAACTGGATTTGTAAAATCTCCATAGAACGATTCTCATGTATGGCTAGAGCTGACAATCACTGATTTAATGAAATTCAATAACCTGAGGGAGAAGATAAGGAGAGCTGATGACTACTATTAAAATAGAGGTAATGGGAGAGACATATTAACTTAAACAAGAAAGTAATGAGAACTCCTAAGGCCATCCAATTTAATTCAGAACAAAAGATTTTCTATAACTA
Source organism: Chrysochloris asiatica (assembly GCF_000296735.1). Classification (NCBI taxonomy): domain Eukaryota; kingdom Metazoa; phylum Chordata; class Mammalia; order Afrosoricida; family Chrysochloridae; genus Chrysochloris; species Chrysochloris asiatica. The sequence continues at coordinate 8,354,484 of NW_006408557.1, read as the reverse complement.
GAATACTTATTTCTGAAATTGTACGTTTAAGAGGCTGAAAAAAATATTTTTGGTAGAAAATAAAATTACTTATTTTGGAAATTAGAGTGGAAGAAATATTTTATAAAATATGTGAAATTCATGATGAATTAAGGAAATAAATTTAGAGGAAAGAGCCAGGAGATCTAAAATCTGAACATATGACAGAGCAAAAATAAGTAAATATCAAAAGAAAATTTATCTACATCTATGGAGAAGAGCAGAGAGCGGGACTCTACCCAGAGAAACAGAGATGCCTGAGATGGAGACAGAGATGATGACGTGGAGTGATGAAGCGACTGGGGACTTTGGACCCAGAGAGGGAAAGGGACTGTGGCCGAAAACTGGGGGGAGGAGGGGGAAGTGTAGGGGGCAGGTTTCTGGGATGTACCCTTTAGGTGGTTGAGGATGCATGGAGGGGATTGGAACCATGGCAGTGAGATGATATATGATGGAATGAATATAAAACTAAAGTTCTCCCATGTAAACTATCATATAATTCACAATAAAACATTTTTTTTAAAAAAGAAAATTTATCTAGCCAGAAAAAAAGGTTTGCGTTTTCAAGCATAAAGGAGCACTGAGTAAATTTAATTATAACAAAATAATAATAATAATAACAATAATTTTGACAGTATTTTCTGATAAAATGTGTAGATTCCAACTATGAAAAGGATAAAAAAAAATTATATATAGAAAGAAAGCATGGGTTATTTTCAATTGAAAAAAAAAAAAGAATAGGTTAGCATCAGACTCCTTGTCTGCAACAGTAAAAATAAAAGACTGGGGAAATATTTAAAGATGATTAAGTGAGAACAGTATTGTAAGAATCCTATACTCAATCACAATATTAATCACCTTTCAGGGCAAAAATAAAAAAAGACATTTTTACACATGCAGACTCTCAAAGTCTACAGATTGGGGCAAGGGGGTGAAGATAATTTCTATTTTAAACTATTTCAGACATTAAAAGAAAAAAAAAACATTTTTTGGATTCACTCAATCAACTTAGCTAATCAATTTAGCTTAATCTTACTAGGAAATGTTGTATTGTTGTGGTTGTTAAGTGCCATCATGTCATTTCCACTTGTTGTTGTTATGTGCTATGGAGTTGGTTCTGACTCATAGCGACCATTGTACAGGGTTTCCGAGGCTGTAAATCTTTACGATAGCAGAAAGCCTCATCCTTCTCCCATGGAGCAGCTGGTAGTTTTGAACTGCTGACCTTAAGCTTCGCAGCCCAATTCGAAACCACTACACTACCAGAGCTCCTTCAGTTCCTCTTAGCAACTATGTATATGGTTTCCAAGAAATGGCTGGTGGGTTTGAACCACCAACCTTTTGGTTAGCAGTCCACTGCTTATCCTACAGAGCCACACCAGGACTCCAAAAAATCTTATATGTTAAGTGCTGTTGAGTCGATTCTGACTCCTACCGACCTTGTACAGGGTTTACTAGGAGCAGTTAGTGGGTTTGAACCTCCAACTTTGTGGTTTGCAGTTCAGTTTTTATCCTATAGTGCCACACAAAACTTACTTGTGGTTAGCAGTACACTGCTTATTCTACAGTGCTCCACTCAGATGACAAAAATCTTATATGCTGTTGTTAAGTTCTGTCGATTCGGTTCTGACCCATGTTGTTGTTGTTGTCAGGTGCCATCGAGTCAGAACCGACTCATGGTGACTCTATGCACAGCAGAACGAAATAATGTCCGATACTGGGCCAAACTCACTACCGCTGCCACACTTTAGTCCATCAATGCTGCCACCTGGCCAATCCATCTCATTGGGGGTCTTCCTCTTTTTCTCCTACCCTCCATCTTACCAAGTATGATATCCCTTTCCAGCGACTGTTCCCTCTTAACAATATATCCAAAGTATGAGAAGCGAAGTTTAGCCATCTTGGCCTTTAAGGAGCACTCTGGCTGCCTTTCTTCCACAACAGATCTATTGGTTCTTTTGGCAGTCCATGGCACTTTCAGTATTCTCCTCCAACACCATGATTCAAAGGCACCAATTCTTCTACGATCTTCCTTATTCACTGTCCAGCTTTCGCATCCATATGAGGTTATTGAAAATACCATGGCTTGGTTCAGGCGCACCTTAGTCCTCAAGCTGACA
>NW_006408557.1:8347011-8348641 GCF_000296735.1 Chrysochloris asiatica | reverse complement strand
CACAGCCTCTTCTGAATCCAGCTTGAACCTCTGGAAGTTCTCTGTCAATGTATGATTGTAGGCATTTCTGTATTACCTTTAGCAAAACTTTAATTGCTTGAGATATCAAAGAGATTGTCCGATGATTTCCGTATTCTGTTGGGTCAAGAGGAAGACTGAAGAATTCATGTACTTGAATTATGGTGTTGGCAAAGAATACTGAATATATCATGAAATGTCAGAAGATTGAGCAACTTTGACTTAGAAAAAGTACAGCCAGAAAGCTCCTTAAAAGTGAGATTGGAAAGAGTTTGTCTCATGTAATTTGGATCTATTACCAGGAGAGACCAGACCCTAGAGAAGGACATTATGCTTAGTAAAGTAGGGTCAACAAAACAATGGGAGGGAGATCCTCAACAAGATGGGTTGACACAGTGGCTACAACAATGCGCTCAAACAAGAACAATTTTGAGGATGGCACAGAATCAGGAAATGTTTGTTGTGTTCTATAGTACACAGGTTTACTATGTTGGAGCTGACTCAATGTCAGCTAAACAACAAAGCTATGCTAAGAAATTCAATCAATTGAAAAAAAAAAAATATATATATATAGTATTGTGTATGCACTATCAGGGCTGAGTCTCTATCAGGGCTACAATAAGGAGCTCAAACATAGTAATTATTGCAAGGATTGTGCAGGATTAGACAGTGTTTGTTTCATTTGGTTGTATATAAGGTCACTGAGTAAGAACTGACTCAAAGACACTTAACAATGATAACTAGAGTTAACATATGACCCAGTAGTTCCACTCCTAAGTATATATCCATAAGAAATGAAAACATATTTCAACCCAAAAATGTACAAACCAATGTTCATTACATCATCATTCCTTGCAGTCAAAGGTTGGAAACAGTCCCTGGTATTTTTTGCACATGCAAAGTCAGCATCTATCACCGCAGAAATATCCACATGGGCAGGTAATATTGATGAATCATTACTTATTTTGAGAAGCAATAAAATTTAAACTTTATTTAAAAGTTTAATTTTCCAAAGTAGAATTTAGCAATGTAATATGGGAAAAAAAGAAAAAGCAGATGAATAAACAAATTATGTCATATCTATATAATGGAATATCATTTGACCAATAAAAGAAATTAAGTACTGTTACATGCTACAAGATAGATGAACTTTGAAAACTCTGTGCTATCTGAAAGAAGACAGACATATAAGTCCACATACTATATGATCCATTCATATGAAAACCTGGAATAGAGAAATTCTTACAGAGAGAAAGTAGGTTTAGTGGAGTATGGAGTTTTTGTGGGTTTTTTTTTTGTTTTTGTTTTTTTGAGCTGATAAAAATGCTTGTAAAATTTTAGTAACAATTATTACATTTAACCTGTGAAAAATCACTGAATTATACATTTTAAAAATTGTAATAGTTAGTAGTTGTTTTTGCCATCGAGTCAACTCCAATACACAGCATCCCTGTATAGGATTTCCAAGTCTGTAAATCTTTGTGGGAGCAGAGAGCCACTTCAAATCATGAAGCTGCTGGTGGGCTCGAACCACTAACCTTATAGTTTGCAGTCCAGTGCCTATCCTACAGAGTCACTGATGTGGAGTAGAGTTCAATAAAATTTAATTTAA
>NW_006408557.1:8338454-8346911 GCF_000296735.1 Chrysochloris asiatica | reverse complement strand
AAATATAATTAAATCAAAAATACCTAGCTTCACACACAATGCCTGATAACATAATAGTTGCTCTAAGCACTGAGTCTATATTATGGGAGAGCAAGAGGTGGATTCATTCAGCCTAGTTCTGCTGGCTTTCCTTCCTCTTTCTCCTGCCCCTCAATGGCTTATATATACTTAAATCCATCAACCCTGGGGTATCCACCTACCTGACCATTAGTACCTGCCAGGTCCCTTCTCCCTGTGTCACTCTCTCTTCTAGTTCTGAGCCTTTTACAAATATCCTGAATCTCTAAAATAAAATTCCAGACAGGTGCTGCTGATGGCATCTGGCCAACTGCAGTCTCCCCAGGAGTCAGGAATCATCCTGTCCTAGTTGAGAAGCTACATAAATTATTTTCTCTGGACCTTTTCAGAAATGTCCTTGTCTCTAAACATGAATTTCTAAGCCAAGAGTAAATCACTCTATATAAATGCTGGTTAGTTTGATACCTGGGCAAGCAAGGACCAGTGTTTGTGGAAAATAAAGGCTGAGTTGTTCAGAAGCTCATGTGAATGTGATGGGGGAAAGCTAGTGTCCTAGAAGCCTATTATAAGGCCTTCTGCGTTGTCAGGACTCCTGGTGTGGAAATGTAGGATCATCACTGGACTGCAAACCACAAGGCCAGCAGTTCAAACCCATCAGTCACTCCTTGGAAACCCTATACAGGGTTGCTATGAGTAGGAATCTACTGGACAGCATTTAAAAACAACTGCATTGCCAAAACTCAGCACAGTTTGCCACTGGGGTTTATTTGAGTTTGATTTGTGTTTGCAGTATGGCATTAGTGCCCCAGTAAGGTCTTCTTCCATGAGGCTTTCTTCTCCTGTAAAGATTTCCAGCCTCAGAAACCCTATACATGGTCATAATGAGTTAGAACCAACTTCACAGTACACCACAACCACCACCACCAACAACAACATCTCCTCTCACCCTAGCAAAGATCAATAGGATTCACAGATCTAGGTAGTATCCACATTCAGTTCACATGCAGGTCTCCTCAGCCATGAGAAAGAAATAGACCCTAACTCCTTCCTCTGGGAATCTGGAATTCAGCATCCTTGGCAGAGGTTCAGAAAGTTGGTAGAGACATCGATCAGAAAGAACTTGTCAATATCCCATTCAGATCACCTGCTGCCTCCACCAGGGACAACATGAGGATTCAGAACTACAAATTCCTAGAGCTACTTGGGGCCATAGAAGCTATGAGCCTGTCCATCCAATCTATACATGAGAAAGCTGAGGTCCAAAGATGGGGATAAATTTATCCAAGGTTATGTGGTGATCTACGATAAGACTGAAACCACACTGCAGGTGTCCTGACCTTCATACCAGTACCCCTAGTGGGTGTTTTCTAATATATACCTATAGTGACTTGTTCAGGAACTATACTTAGTCTCTACTTCTGCTTATCAGCACAGGTGAGATAAGCAGATCACCAAAATTGCTCTCACACTGACTGTATCATTATTAAAGATCCATTGATTCGCATAGAGGAGGTCCTGTGTTAGCCTGAAAATACTTGGGATGGGATTGCATTTCAAAGGAAATGCAGGGTAAAGTGAGATGAAAGGAATTGTCCATTGCCGGGCACCAGATACTGTCAGTAGGGAAGGGGAAACTGAGTCACTAAGGACCTGAGTCACTAAGATGATAAGCAACTGAGAGTCAATTCTAAATTCACGTAATCAGGCCTGTAATGGTTAAATGATTGACTCCATACCCTTTTATGTATTCATACCCTTTGCCTGATAACCTTGCAGCTCTTATCACTACAGACAGAATGGACACTCCCCGAATTGGGGTACTCATGACTGTTTTGGCCAATAGAATGCATAGAGAGTGCTGGAGTGCTGGCTTCTTCTCATGTTTGTACATGTCCTCTTATACACTGTTATCACCATGAGACTGCTGGCCCCTAGCCTGGACCCAGATTTAGCGCAGGTGGTCCTGACTTGAGCCTAACCTCACACAAGAGAAGCAGCACCACCTAAGTTGGCAGTGTGGGCTGGAGGAGGTCAGGGATGGAGACCCTGCTGTAGGGATGAAGATTTCAAGGGAAAGAAGCAGCCAGTGGGGGAGCAACTCAGGTAGAAGAAAGACTGCAACCAAAGGCATGGAAATGGGGAAAAGACAGGAAAGATTCAAAGAATAAATGAACATATCAGTGTGTCTAGAGCAGCACTGTCCAAAAGAAGTTTCTGCAAAGATGGAAATGGCTTGTGTCTGTGATGTCCAATGTGAGAGCCACAACCACATGGGACTGCTGAATGCTTGAAATGTAGCTAGTGTAGTTGAGACTCTGAGGTCTCTATCTTATTTCATTTTTGATAATTGAACTTTAAATGATCTCATAGTAATTGGTGGCTACTATTACCAGACAGCACTGGAGCTCTGGTAGCGTAGTGGTTACAAATCGGGCTGTGAACCACAAGGTCAGCAGTTCGAAACTACCAGCTGTTGCGCAGGAGAAAGATGAGGCTTTCTGCTCCCATAAAGATTTATAGCATCGGAAACCCTGTACAGGGTCGCTATGAGTTGGAACTGACTCCACAGCACATAACAACAACATTACTAGACAGCACAGGTATGGAGTATGGGTACAATGAGGTGAAGTCCTGGAGTGCCAGCTCTTTCTCATGCATGTCCATGCCAACTTGTGGAAGAAAGAAGATCCCATTCACTTATTAGACTTTTTCATCTAAAACCTTCACCCCTTACAAAACAATCCTCCCCTGCAAAAACCAAAAACAATCCACTGTCATTTAGCCAATTGTGAAACTGCAATCTTTATGGGAGCAGACAGCCTAATCTTTTTCTCATTGAGCGGTTAATGGATTTGAACTTCTGTCCTTATAGTTAGCAGCCCAATGCCTAACCCACAGCACCAAGACTCTTTTTTTTTTCAGGTAAAGTGCCCCGGAAATTGTGACAATGCTCACTATGTTCCAGACTGTGCATGTTTTTCTTGTTAGGTGCCATCGAGTTGTACTCAATTCCATCCTGTGCCAATCAATCCCACAACCATTGCTATGCTTGAGCCAATTGCTGCTACCACAGCGATCAATGCATCTCTTTGGAAGTCTCTTTTTCTCTGACCTTATATGTGACCAAGCATGATATCCTTCTCTAAGGACTGGTCCATCCTGTTAATACGTGTGAAATATGTGAAACAAAGTTTTGTTGTCCTGACTTGTAAGGATTGTTGTGTCTTTTACTTCTTCGAACACAGATTTGTTTGTTCTTCTGAAAGTCCATGGTACTTTTAATATTTTCCTACAACACCATAACTCAAAGACATCAATTCTTCCTTATTCATTGTCCAATTTTCACACGAATATGAGGCTACTGAAGGAGCTCTGGTAGCATAGTGGTTACGAATCAAGCTGCTAATCTCAAGGTCAGCAGTTTGAAACTACCAGCAGTTCTGCGGGAGAAAGATGAGGCTTTCTGCTCCTGTAAAGATTTACAGCCTCAGAAACCCTGTGCAGGGTCACTATTAGTTGGAACCGACTCCACGGCACATCGCCACCACCACTACCATGAGGCTATTGAAAATGCCATTGTTTGGGTCATTGCTTAGTTTTCAAACTGACATCAATGATCTTCAACACTTTAAAAAGGTCTTGTCCAGCAGAGTTGCCTAATGCAATATGTCATTTGTTTACTTGACTGCTGCTTCCATGAGTATTGATGGTGGATCCAAGAAAAATGAAGTCTTTGACAACTTCAATCTTTTCTCCATTGATAAGAATGTTGTTTATTGGTCCAGTGGTGAGGATTTTTGTTTTCTTTACAGTAAGATGCAATCCATACCTAAGGCTGTCATCTTTAATCTTCATCAATTAAGTATTTTAAGTCCTCTTCACTTTCAGCAAGCAAGGTTGTATCATCTGCATATCGCAGGTTGTTAATGAGTCTTCCTCCAATCATGATGTCACTTTCTTCTTCATAAAATTCATCTTCTCAGATTATTTGCTAAACATAAAATTGAATAAGTATGGGGAAAAAATACAATCTTAGCACACCCCTTTCCTAATTTTAAGCCATTCAGTTTCCCTTGTTCTGTTCAAACAACTGCCTCTTGGTCTATGTATACGTTACTCATAAGTACAATTAAAAGCTTCAGAATACTCTTTCTCCACAATGTTGTCCATAGCTTGTCATGATCCACACAATCAAAAGCCTACGTGTAGTTAATAAAGCACAGGTAAACATCTTTCTGGTATCCTGTGCTTTCAGTCAAAATCCATCTGGCATCAGCAACGATATCTCTCATTCTACATCCTCAACTGAATCTGGGTTTAAACTCTGACAGTTCCCTGTCAATGTACTATTATAGCCTTTTTTTTTTTTTCTTTCCAATTATCTTTAGCAAAACTTACTTGCCTGTAATATTAATGATATTGTCAAATGATTTCCACATTCGACTGGGTCTCCACTCTTTGGAATGGGCAAAAATATGGATCTCTTCCAATTAGTTGGCTAGGTAGTTGCCTTCCAAATTATTTGACATAGATAACTGAGTGTCTCCAGTGCTGCATCCATTTGTTGAAAGAACTCAATTTTTATCACATCAATTCCTGGAACTTTGTTCTTTGCTAATGCCTTCCGTGCACAATAGACTTTTTCATTTAATACTATTTATTGTTGTTAAGTGCTATTGATTCAGTTCTGACTCATAGCAACCCTGTGCAGGGTTTCCAAGGAATGGTTGGTGAGTCTGAACTGCTGATTTCGTGGTTCAAACCAACCTTGTGTTCTGGTACTTTATCCCACAGTACCACATCAGGACTCCATCAATACCGTTGGCTCTTGATTGTATGCTAACTCTTGAAATGGTTGAACATTAACCATTTCTTTTTGGTATAGTGACTGTATATTCCTTCCATCTTCTTTTGATGCTTTCTGCATCATTCAACATTTTGCCCGTAGATTACTTCAATATTGCCAAGTACAGGCTTAAATTTTTCTTTAATTCTTTCAGTTTAAGAAATGCCGAATGTATTCTTCCATTTGTGTTTTCTAACTCCAGGTCTTTGCACATTTCATTGTAATAGTTGACTTTGTCTTCTTGAGCAGCCTTTTGAAACTTTCTATAAGTTCTTTTACAAGCTTATTTCTTCTATTTACTTTAACATGTCTACCCTGAAAAGCAAGCTTCAGAGTCTATTCAGACATCCATTTTGGTCTTTTCCATCTTTTTTGTATTCTTAATGATCTTTTGTTTTATTCCTGTCTGATGTTCTTGATAGCATCCCACAACTCTTCTAGTTTTCAGTCATTTTTGTCTAATGCATCAACTCTGTTCTTGAGATGGTCTCTAAATTCAGATGGGATACATTCAAGGTCATATTTTGGCTCTCATGAACACATTTTAATTTCTTCAGTCTCATCCTGAACTTGCATATGAGCAATTGATGGTCTGTTCCACAGTTTGTACCTGACCTTGTTTGGGCTGATGATATGGAGCTTTTTCACTGTCACTTTCCATAAATGTAGTCAATTTGATTTCTATGTATTCCGTCTGGTGAGGTCCATGTGCATAGTCATCTTTTACATTGTTTAAAAGAGGTATTTGAAATGAAGAAGTCCATTGATCTTGTAAAATTCTATTATGCATTTTCCAGCATTGTTTCTATCACCAAGGCCATATTTTCCTCTTTGTTTCCAACCTTTGCATTTCAGTCACCAGTAGTCACCAATACATTTTTATTTTATTTTATCACTTTCAGACTGAAGAAGTTGGTATCATTCTTCAATTTCCTCATTATTGGCTGTAATGATTGCTGGGTAAATTTGAATAATGGTGGTATTAACTCATCTTTTGTGTAGTCATATGGATATTATCTATCACAGACAGCATTATATTCAAGACAAATCTTGAAATGTTCTTTTTGATTATGAATGCAATGCCATTCCTCTTCAACTTATCATTCAGGGTGTGCATAGCACTCCTCCTACATGACCTCAGGGCATGTGTCATCCCCATTTCACCGGTGAAGAAACTCAGGAAGTGAGGTTTTAAGTTTGTTTGTGGAGATGTGGATAGTGATCTCCAGGAAAACAGTATCAGAACTAAAAGGGAAGAAACTAAACCTAAGGGTGCTTTAGTGAGCTGGTCACCACTGTAAACACCATAGAACCCTTTGGAAAACTGTGTGAAATGCATGTCTGAATTGCCCTCCTGAGATACTAAAGTGGGAATGGGCATCCATCTACCTTGTCCCCACTGTTGAAGACTCCCCATGGGGAACTTGTCATACTTCCAGGGTGTTCAGGCACCAGAATAATAGAGTGAATTCCTGACAGTCCTCAAAGCAGAGGCAGAGAGGCATATACAAATGTGATCTGATACAGATATAGTAAAATTCAGTCAAGGGAAAGACAGAAAGCAGATTAGTGGTTACAAAGGCCTTGGGAATGGGGGTTGGAGAGTGACTGCTTAATGGGTAGGAAGTTTCTTTTGGGGTAATGAAACATTCTGGAGTTAGTGAAGATAGTTGTTGTTGTTGTTAAGTGCCACTGAGTCACTTCTGACCCATAGCGACCTTGTATAGGGTTTCCGAGGAGCAGCTGGTGAGCTTGAACCACGGTCCTTGCAGCTCAAATGGGTTTGCAGTCTGGCACATTAACCCACAGCGCCACACCATAGTGAAGACGGTTGCATAATATTGTGAAAGTACTTAAAGCTCTTTAAAATGGTTAAAATGATCAATTTTATGCTATCTGAATTTTACCTCAACTAAAATGGTGGGAGAGGAGTCAAGAGAACATAAAAGTGCCACTCAGGGGTCCAGAGGCTTAGTTCCATAAATGTAGTTTCTCCTCTCCTACAGGAGGAGGTAGCTTGTCTCTCATTTAGATTTATCCTTCCTAGAACTTTAGCTGTGGGAGGCAGGCAGAAAGTGGAGCCTGGGAAGTCCTGAGCAATCACACGCCTGTTCTAGCTTCTCTTCTGAATTAACTTCCAAATGTACTGGCACAGACACAATGAAGTCACAGCACTTGTTCAAGCTTGGGATACAAGTGCCTGGCCTGAACACTAAGCCCAAAGCCCTCACTTGTCTCAAGACCTGGGTTGGTTTCTAAGTGGTCTGACTACAGTAAGATGATTTATATCCAGAGAAAAAGAGGAAGATCCCGAGCAAGATGGATTGGCAAAGTGGCAGCATCAGTGGGCTCAAGTGTGGAAACAATAGTAAGATTGGCCCAGGATCGGGCAGTGTTTTGTTCTGCTGTGCATAAGGTTACTATGGGTCAGTACCAACTTGATGGCACCTAACAACAACAACATTGCCTCCTTAGTCCTGAAACTACATCACTATGGTGGTGGTTGTGTGTTACCAAGTCAGTTCCCACTCATAGTGATATTGTATAGGGTTTCTAAGGCTGTAAATCTTTACAGGAGCAGAAATCCTCATCTTCCTCCTGCAGAGCAATTGGTGGATTCAAACTACTGACCTTGAGGTTAGCAACCCAAACTGTAATCCATTACTCTACCAGGGCTCCTTGCATCAATCTAGGAAGTTTTTATTCTTACCAGCTGAGTCAGTATTCCAGGTTGCTTCTTCCACTTGAGGATAGGTGGAACCCTGAGGACACCCTCTCCCAAAGTGCCTGAATACCTGTGGTGGGAGACAAGCCTGAGCCTCCTTCTCTCTTGCTGGTCTGATGGAAGAGACTAGGGAGGGTCTGTTTTAAAATATGTCTAAGAATGCTTTTGGGAGTCTTGGTGTGGAGCTGTGGGTTAGTATATTGGACTACAAAATTGGTTTGAACCACAAGGTCAGCAGTTCCAGTTCACCAGCTGCTCCTAAGAAACCCTATTCAGGGTCAATATGGGTTGGCACTGCCTCAAACAACAACAATGCTTTGATGCTTCTTCCATTAAAAGTGGGGATGGACTTCTGGTTTGCCACGGCGGCCAGACGGCACAGGTGAGAGGGGCTCCGGGTTTGGGGGAGGGGGAACTCACAAGAAAAACCTTCCTGTGGCGAACTCACACCCTTACAGCCACCATAAGTCTCAGTACTTCAAAATCTTAAACTCGCTTTTTAAAAAAATCATCATACTGAGGAACTACTGACTTTTTTAACTTGTACCCACCGCAGCGTGCAGTGACAGCCGCAACTCCTGTAAAGCTTGGGGGGTGTGGCTGGAACCAGCTTGTGCGGACAGCTACGCTTCCAGTAACGGGGAGCCTTGAATAGGGGGATCCACTGGAGAAAGGGGAAGAGAAAGAGAGGGACCTATGCCCTAGCGTGTAATTTTGGCACTTGCAGTGGGCAGAAGGAAGTCAGTTAACACAGAGAGGAGAAAGGAAAAAAAAAAAACCCAAAAAAACGGCAACTGACGTCATCAGGCACAGACTGTATCCGCTTGCCTGAGCAGCCTCTACCCCACCCAATTGAACCGCGCTCACC
>NW_006408557.1:8337403-8338141 GCF_000296735.1 Chrysochloris asiatica | reverse complement strand
CTGATCGCGCGCAACCCAGCCCTGCCTGCCAGGCCCCCACACAAGCCCCGCCCCGACCTCCAACCCCACGCTGTCTGATGGGATTGTTCCCTCTGCCTTGGACCACGTGCCCGGACCCCGCTAACCCGCCCACATGCCATAACAGGCGTGAGTCCCACACAGGCCGTCCGAACAACCCGCGGGCCCCGCACTGCTTGCCGAACCTCGTGCGATCATCGCCCTGCCCACAGGACCCATCACTATCCCTGCCTCGCCTGACTGATTGCACATGAACCAGCCCTACCCACCAGGCCCCTGCACAAGCCCCACCCTGACCTCCAATCCTGTGCTCCCCCACGGAATCATTCCCTCAGCCTCAGACAGCGCGCCCACACTCCGCTGACCCCGCCCACATGCCATAACAAGCGAAAGCCCCGCCCAGCCTCCCAGAACCTCCGTGGGACCCGCCCTGCCTGCCGGACTCCATGCCACCACAGCGGACCCCACACAACCTCCGTCCCGCCCGCCGCAGCCACTACGTAGATAAGAGCTAACCACACCTACTACACATTACAGACAGCAAGAGACGCCTATCTTCTGATCATATTAATAGTAATTACAATAAAACAAGAATAATATTGCCCAACAAGAAACAATTAACTTAGCAGAAGAGGCCAGCAGATGCAAATGCGCTGGAGACAGACAAAAGCTTTATAGAGGAGGAGGAGCGGGTTCTGGATATGCCTGAGAGGGAATTCA
>NW_006408557.1:8335671-8336973 GCF_000296735.1 Chrysochloris asiatica | reverse complement strand
GGAAACAATTCAAAACCTGCAAAAAGATGTCCAGGTGATGAATAATAAGATATCAGAAATACACAATAGCCTGAAAGGAGAAAGGAGCAGACTAGAAGAGATGGAAGCCAGAACTAGCGAGCTGGAAGACAAATCTCTCAATACTGCCAAGATAGAACAGCAAACAGCTAAAAGGATAAAACAGTCTGAAGACAGTCTAAGATTCATGCTGGATAACATGAAGAGAAACAATGTAAGAATTATTGGTGTCCCGGAACAAGAAGAATCAAAGAAGTCCACAGAGGAAATAGTTGAAGAGCTTCTGGAAGAAAAGTTCCCTAACATCCTGAAAGATGAGAAGATAAACATAGAAGCCCAGCATACCCCAGGAAGGATAGATCCCAAAAGAAAGTCTCCAAGACATATAATAATCAAGCTCTCCAAAACCAAAGACAAGGAAAGAATACTAAAAGCAGCCAGGGAGAAGAGAAACATAACCTATAAAGGCAAACAAATTAGATTAAGTGCTGACTATTCAGAACAAACAATGCAGGCAAGAAGGCAGTGGGGAGACATATACAAAACCCTGCAAGAAAAAAAAACTGTCAACCAAGAATTGTCTACCCAGCAAAACTATCAATCAAATACGATGGTACGATTAAAACATTCCAGGATAAACAGAATATGAGGGAGTTGATCAAAACCAACCCAGCACTTCAAAACATCCTAAAGGGAGTTCTGTGGATAGAGAACCAACAAGAACAGATGACAAACAGAGACTGACAAGTAAGGCAACACCATCTGGAACACAGCCAATAGAAAACAGAGACCAGAATGGAACGAGACTACAACAAGAAACTCAAGAGGGCCCAGAGATCAACTGAAGAACGTAAACATATCAATGTCAAAGAAGGGACAAACGCAACAACAGAAGCCCAGGTGGTAGAGATACCAGGTAACTCACAGCTTGCAATGGAGTATCCTAAATGCAGAGAAAAGCTAGTAGACTATAAGGTAACCCCAAAGAAAGTTAACACCCCACAACATATCATGAAAACGAATTCCCAAACACAACAAATGAACAAAGAAACTAGGAAGAAACCGAACAGAATCAACTCAAAAAATACAAACCCAATACAAGAAGGAAAGCAGAACCAAAGAACAAACAACAGCACCAAAAAAGTAACATGACAGTAATCAACACATACTTATCGAGAACGCCAATGGATTGAATGCACCAGTGAAGAGACAAAGAGTGGCAGAATGGATTAAAAAACAAGATCCATCAATATGCTGCTTGCAAGAGACACACCTTACACACAA
>NW_006408557.1:8319463-8320626 GCF_000296735.1 Chrysochloris asiatica | reverse complement strand
AATTGGAATACCTAAAATGGGGCTACAATGTATCTAGTGAAGGAGATCTCATGAGGAGCCTCTGCATTACATAAGACTTATAGAAGAAAGCCTGAACCACATCCAGACCTCTTGAAAGGACAAGCAGACCAACCTGGAGCAGCCAGAAAACCAGAAGAGACTTCTTGAAAGAAGGACCTACAGGAAAAATACAAAACAACAAGAGCAGTGCGACTGTGACCACAAGAACAAGCAAGCTGTCTGCCCAGGAGACACCAAGGCAAGTGGTTGGGTCCTCTCAGTGCAAATCCTCCTCCAAGACTAAGACACAAGGGGAAAACACATTCTGATTGGCGACCACGCACGTCACCCATAAAGAGAAGTAGCCGAAGAACATCAAAGAAGTAGAGAGCTAAGCCCTGCATCGTTCAGCAGACTATGGTGAGCCTGGGTGGAGACTTGGTCGGCCAGCAGTGAGGCAAGACCTGGGGACTCATGAGCTCAGAGTCAGTAACACATCCACAGAGGACTAGAGTGGAGACGGAAGCGACCAACTGATAAGAAGAGGGCAGACAGATGCAGGAACACCCACACCTGCAGATGATACCCACTTGCCATGGCTCCAATGATGGGACGAACAGAGCTCAACCCGAAGAAGAGAGAAGAGGAAAAAAACCATCATCTGATACAATTTGATAAACTGGACATCCACCTATAAATGCAGCAGTCCAAAAGAGGAAACAAATCCCTCCTCCAAGAATTATTCCCACCCCTTCCACACGAAGAGTAGATAGGGATGGCAATCTTGAACATTGACTAACCAAAATGGGAGAAAGGATACAAAGGCAAGAAGTGACTGGCTTACAAGCTTTCAAGAGGGAACCTAGATCCACAGGGCGGGGAGGATGGTAGAGTGTCCAACAAGTAGTATCCGACGTGTCTAGGAAGGGCAGATGAAAAGAAACGCAGATGGGTCCCTTGGGATGCAAGGGTGAATAATTGTTACCAGGACTGATGGTGAGGACTGGAAATGTAAAGGTGGACATTTTATAGCAAGGAGGGGAGTGATTAACCTTTCAGTCTAGGAGCAGAGGGCCCTGGAACCATCAATGGAGAAGAGCGGAGAGCGGGACCCCACCTAGAGGAGCAGTGAGGCCTGAGACTGAGACAGAGAGGATGACGTG
>NW_006408557.1:8299277-8319268 GCF_000296735.1 Chrysochloris asiatica | reverse complement strand
TATGGCAATGAGATGATGTATGATGGAATGAATGTAAAACTAATGTTCCCCCATGTAGACTATCACACAATACACAATAAAACATTAAAAAAAAAAAAAAAGAATGACATGAGAAAGCAAAAATAAAGCAAAAAAAGTCTAGTTAAAAAAAAAAAAAAGAAATGGAGGGTCTACATCCAAGTGGACTTGTGACTCACTTATAACCAAGAGTAAGTAGTGGAAGTGACACTTAGTGGCTTCCAAGGTAAAGTCAGAAAAAAATCGGCTTTTGTCTTATTTGCAGGGACAGTTGCCTTTGGAGCTTTGAGTCATCATTTAAGAAATTCAACTACCCAAGAAAGCTTCTTGTGAGGAAGTCCAAGCCATATGGGAAGGCAAGATACATAAGTGAAGATCCTCTAGAAAACCATGGAGTTTTCCCCGGCCTTGAATTCTTCTTCCAGTTGAAGTGTCAGGTCATGGAGTAAAAACAAATCCTTCTCACTTTGCCCTAGTTGAACAATGAAGTCCATAAGGGCAAGAAACAGGACTGGTGACTCACCCTTGTGTCTCAGAGCCTAAAACTGTACTGAGCCCACATTGTGCGCTAAGCAAGTAGTTATTGAAATGATAAATCTCTGAATGAACAATGGCCCCATCTTTGGGCTTCAAGTCTGCTCTAATCCCTAATACTCTGATTCACTCCTTCTGGTTCCTGACCCAATTTTGCCCCATCATTGATTTTCTGGATCCTCCAATAAATCTTCCTGTCTCTTTTCTCCAGTATGACTTGCTAACCCAGCTACAATATAACCCCGCCACCAGGTGCCTGTGTAAGGTCGAGTCCCAACATTCACCTGCTATCACTGGACTCTGTCAAGTCTCTCCATTCAGAACTCCCTGTTATTAATTAGCAATGTCACTTGCATGCTAGACCCTACACAGGACTGAGGCACAGGGAAGGAAGTAGAGATGGAGGGCTTTTCATAAGCTGAAACAGGTAGAAATGTATGACAGATAGAGAGAATGTCTCTAGTTTCTAGAATCCTAACACTTTACCCTGAAGTTAAATTGCATGTACCCAAAATACTTATATTTAGAAGAGGAAGGTTTTGACAAAGTCAAATGTCATTTCACTGAAGTGGTTCCAGAGATGACAAAATAAAAGAATGTCCAGGAAGGTTGGCTTCTCCCTGGAGATATTAGGAAGCTTGACATTTGAGATGGGAGGTGAGGGAAGAGGCAGTAAAAGAGAGATGATTGCCAATACCAGGCTCTGCCTACAGTTGGTAGCTTCAGAGACATTGTCCCCTGGGTTGTGTCATCTTCTTAATAAACACAGAGACAGTGAGTCACATCTAAATATAGCCAGAGGGATATTACACAGAATTATTCAACAGGAATGCAGAAGACTGCTATTCATCACCATTCTGCCTACCTTGATTTTACAATCAAATGAAGAACTCTTTTTATTTCCAAATGTCCTCTGTTGAATATCAGTGCCAGAAGCACCTAGAGACAAGAGATGAACTCACTCTTCACTCCATTTCACAGAAGTCTGACATTAGCTTTCTCTCCACAGGTTTTTCTGTGGAGAAAAAGAAAGCAAGTGTGTAAGAAAATCACTTTCAGGGAGGAAAACAGTCATTGATTTGGCCACAGTTTTGGTGCCTCCTCTTGTGTGATGAATTTCTTCCCGGATGTGAAATTAGTTTCTGTGACTTTGAATAAGTGACTATTTCTTTGTCCTTCAGTTTCTCATGTATAAAATGGGAGAAATGATAGCACATTTCCCCAGTGGTAGTGAGAGGATTTAATAATTTATTCAGCATTCAACAATTAGGATTAGCACAGGACTACAAACCACAAGGTCAGCGGTTTAAACCCAACAACTGCTCCTCAGAAACCCTATATGGGGTCGCTATGAGTTGGAACTGACTTGATGTCACTTAGCAACAACAACAAACTGTGTCAAAGGGGCACTGGTAGTGTAGTGGGTTATGAATTGGGCTGCTAACCACAAGGTCAGCAGTTTGAATCTACCACTCACTCCGCAGGAGAAAGATAAGGCTTTATGTTCCTGTAAAGAGTCCTGGTGTGGCACTGTGGTTAATGTGAGGACTGCAAAGTCAGTTTGAACCACAAGGTTGGTGGTTCAAGCTAACCAGCTGCATCTCAGAAACTTGATTCAGGGTCACTATGCGTCAGAATCACCTCAACAGCACTTAACAACAACAACAAAGATTTACAGCCTAGAAAACCCTATGAGTAAGAATCTACTCATGACACACAGTAACCAGGATATATTAGTGAAGAAAACAGACAAAACTTCTTACCCTCATGGAGCTTGCATTCAACCGTGGATAAATAATTATGCCTTAAATCTAATAAATAAGAAAAGTGTGGAGTATTTGGAGGTAACAAATGTTACAGAAAAGAAAATTCAAAGCAGGTGAATTAGACTTTAGATGGCAACATATTCTTTATTATTTCACCCTTTGAGTAGTGGAATCTAATTTCCAACTCTTGGAACGAAGGCTGCCCTTAATGACTTGCTTGACCAATAGAATGTGTCAGAAGTGATGTTCTGGAAATTCCATGACAAAGTCATAAGAAGACTTGCAGCTTTCATCTGGATCTCTTAGAACTTTCTTTTTAGGAATCCTGAGCCAACATTTAAGAAGTCTGACTTCCCTGAGGCTTCCATATCACGGAAGTCTTGGGTAGGCTTTCTAGCCAACAGCCTAGCTGAGTCCAGCCTTCCAGACATCCCCTCAAAAGCTTTATCAGACATGTAAGACATCTTGTACTCACACATACACAAACCAGCCCATCCACTGAATATCACAAACTGACCTGAATTAATGCTGAATGGTATAGAAGAATTATCTAGATGGGCCTGGACTGAATGTCTGATACACAAAATCATATGATAAAATGATTGCTGTTTTAAGCCACTTATTTTGAGATGGTTTGTTATCCAACAGATAATAATCAAGTAAGAAGATTTAGGCATAATTCATGTAACATCTAGCCCAACCACCACTAAATGGAAAAAAATCTTATGATCACCATTAGCATTTTTCATTAGACTTCCCTCCTTTTGGCAGGAACCATTTCAAAGTCTGGGTTTTCTATTTAGGCACCATTGAAACAGCATTTAGACATTCATGCATAAGGAGAGGATTCTGTTCCTTCTCTTGTTAGATGATGTCTCAAGGAATAAACAAGTGTAAAGAAATTTTCAGATTCCAAAATTCATGAGATGGAAGGAAAAAGAAAGGGCTCCAGGTGCCATTATGATCAGGCATTGATTCTGTACTTGAATTTCACCCTTTAAACACACACAACCCCTCACACCCCAAAATTTTGCAAAATGCATTTAAAGAACAAAGGAGTTTTCTTGGTAACCATGTCACAACACTCTTAGGAAAATATTTGTAATTGTGTCTTATGTTTCATTAACACACATAAAGCTCTAGTGATAGCACTGTGAAGGAACTATAGCCATACATATCTCTCTATATTTTCCTCAGTTCCATATATTATGAAAAGAACACCAATGTTATAAAAATATTCCAGTTTCTATGAGTTGGAACTGACTCAACAGCACTTAACAGCAATTCTAGAACACAGAGAAGGATGGAAAACTCCCTCAATACATTTTATGAATCAAGCATAACCTTCATACAAAAACCAGGCTGGAGCATCACTAAAAAAGAAAATTATAGACCAGTATCACTCATGAACAGAGATGCAAAAATTGTCAACAAAATCCTAGCCAAGATAATTCAATAACATGTAAAAAATTTTAAATATCATGATCAAGTGGAATTCATACTAGGGATGTCAGAATGATTCAATATTAGAAAAAAAAAAATCAATACAATCTATCACATAAATTATAAAAAAGAAAAAAAACTGTATAATTATATCAATTGAAGCAGAAAAGGTATTTGGCAAAATCCAATGTCCATTTTTGATAAAAACAGTCAACAAAGTAGGAATTGACAGGAACTTCCTCAACATAATTAAAAGCATATCTACAAATCCAACAGCCAACATCACTCTCAATGGAGGGAAACTGAAAGCCTTTCCTTTGTGAAAAGGAACCAGACAAGAATGTCCTTTATCATAATCCCTATTCAATATTGTGTTAGAAGTCTTAGCCAGAGCTATAAGGTAAGAAAGGGAAATTAAAGGCATCCAAAAAGGCAAAGAAGAAGTAATCCTCTCTCCATTTGTAAATTATATGATCTTATACATTAAAAAAATCCTAAAGACTCAGCAAGAAAATTATTAGAGCTCCTTGAAAAATTCAGCAAAGTAACATGGTATAAGATCTATACACAATAATCAGGTAGATTCCTCATCTATACTAATAAAGACAACTCTAATAAGGGAATCAGTAAAACAATATCACTTACATTAGCCACCAAAAAGCTGAAATACTTAGTAACAAATCTAACCTGAGAAACAAAAAGACATATACAAAGAAAACTACAAAACACTACTACAAGAAACCAAAAGACTTAACAAAAAATGGAAAAATAAATTAACTCATGGATAGGAAGACTTAACATTGTGAAAATGTCAATACTACCCAAAGCAATCTATAGATATAATACAACCCCAATCCAGATTCCAACATCATTCTTTAAAGAGATGGAAAAAATGATCACAAACTGTATACAGAAAGGAAAGTGACCTTGTATAAGAAAAGCACTGCTTAAGAAGAACAACGTTGGAGGCCTTTCAATCCCTGATTTCAAAAATTACTACACAGCTACAGTGGTCAAAACAGCCTGGTCCTGATACAATGACAAATACATAGATCAATGCAACAGAATTGAAAACTTAGAAGTAAATCCATCCATATACTTTGAATTAATCTTTACAAAGGGTCAAAACACATTAAATGGGAAAGGGATAATCTTTTCAACAAGTGGTGCTGGCATTTAGAAATCAATTTGCAGAAGAATGAAACAAGACTCATATCTCACATCATATATAAAAACAAATTCAATGTGGATTAAAGACCTAAATGTAAAACTAAGAACTATAAAGATCATCAGTGAAAAAAACAGGGACAAACAGGGTCCCTAATACATGGCACTCATACACTGTCAAAAATTACAAAAAAACACAGAAACAGTAGAAGAAAGATAGATGCCTGGAACCTCCTAAAAATTAGACACTTATGTACATAAAAAGATTTTGCCAAAAGTTTTAAAAACAGGAACCTATAGCCTGTGAAAAAGTGTTTTGCAACACCATATCTGACAAGGGACTAATATATAAAATTTATAGAAAACTACATTTTTACAAAGGAGCTCTGGTAGCATAGTGGTTACGAATTGGGCTGTGAACCTTAAGGTCAGCAGTTTGAAACTACCAGCTGTTCCACAGGAGAAAGAAAAGGCGTTTTGCTCCCTTAAAGACTTACAGCCTTGGAAACCCTGTACAGGGTCACTAGGAGTCAGAACCGACTCTATAGCACATAACCACCACCACCACCACCACATCTTTATAAGAAAACCACAAACAACCCAACTAAAACATGGACACAGGACATGAACAGACACTTCACTAAGGAAGACATTAAGACAACCAACAAACGAATGAGGAAATCTTCATGATCATTGTTGTTGTTGTTAAGTGCCGTCAAGTCGGTTCCAACTCATAATGACCCTATCAAGTGGTGGGTTTGAACACCCTACCTTGCAGTTCAAACTGACCTTGTGGTTCAGTACATTATTCTGCATTGCCACATCAAGACTCCATTAGCCACTCTGTTTTTGTTGTTGTTAAGTGTCATCAAGTTGGTTTCAACCCATAGCCACCCTGATAGTGTTTCTGCTATATCATCTCTACCAGCATTAACAGTGAAGTTCCTTTAAAAAAAAAAGCTGACAAAGGTGTGGAAAGACTGGGACCCACCTGCATTGGTGGTGGGACTGTAAAATGGCTCAACTGCTCTGGAAAATGGTATGATGCTTCCTATGAAAGTTGGACATACAAATACCTTATGACCCAACTATCCTTCGACTAGGTATATATCCACAAGAAATATGAACCAGGACATGAGTAGATATATGCATACCAGTGTTCATCATAGCACTATTCAAAATAGTAAAAAGATTAAGACAGCGTAAGTGCCCATCAATGGAAAATGGAAAAACAAATTTTGGTACATACACACAATGGAATATTATGCAATGGTGAAGATGAATGATGAATCTGTGTACCACTTCATAACATAGATGAAACTGGAGGACAATATACCGAGTGAAATTAGTTAATCACAAAAGGACAAATATTGTAAGACAATTGTTGTAAAAGGTTAAGAAAAGGTTTCCATACTAAAACAAACATTCTTTGATTGTCACCAGGTTGGGAGAGAGAAGAGAGTAATTCACTGGCTAGAAGGTAAATACGTGTTAGCTCCAGTGATGGGGAGGACAATATAAAAGAAGAGGGAGGGAAATTCACAAGAGGAGGTGTGGTAGAAGAATAATGAAGAAAGACAAAGATACAGGAGGTATGGTCCAAATGGGATAGAGGTAAATACTGATACAGATGCAAGCTTGGAACAACAGTGTTATGTATGTAGATACAAGGATTGAGACATAGACAGAATGGGAAAGTGTCCGTTTGAAAGAAAATGTTTGTATATCCACATAACTAGGAATGTAGTAGAGCATACAGTAAGCAAAATGATGAAAAAATCTGAGATACTGTCAAATATTTTAAGGCAGTAAGTTGCTGGGCCTGGGGGTTCAGGACCATAGTCTCAGGGGACATCATGGTCAATTGGCATAACACAGTCCACAAAGACAATGTTCTATACCCAGCTTAAGTGACGAGTGTCTAGGATCTTGAAAGTTCATGAGTGGCTGTCTAAGGTACCGATATTCATCTCTCCATGTAAAGAAGAAAGATAGTGATAAGAATTGAAGATATTAGGAATCAATTAGTCTATTGGACTAATGGAACATGTAAACATCAGTCTTCATGACTATGAAACCAAAAGAAATAGATGGTGCCCAGCTATTATAACCAACTGCCCTGAAAGGGATCACATAAGAGGATGTTATGGAGAAATATCTGTAACAAAATTCAAAATTATTAAACAGGCAAGAAAACAAACAAAAACACAGGTTAATGGGTCAGAAAGTGATTGGAGGAACCTGAGACTATGGTCCTTGACCACACTTCAGGTCTGGAAAGGAACTCATCCTTGTGGTTCAATTTTCAGCCAGGGAGTAGATAGGTTTAAGTGGGGACAACAACAAAAGCAAGGCATACTTACTATGGTAGTGGTGGTGGTTATGTGTCCTGGAGTCAGTTCTAACTTATAGCAACCCTGCATAGGGTTTCCAAGGCTGCAAATCTTCACAGGAGCAGAAAGCCTCATCTTTTACCTATGGAACTTCTGGTAGTTTTGAACAGCTGACCTTGAAGTGACCAGGCCGACTCGTAACCACTATGCTACCAGAGATCCTTATACTTACCATAGAATTTCTAATCATTCAAAATTAAAAGGGCAACATTTTTCTCATTACAAAGTTGAGAAGGGATAGGAAGGTGGGTGGAATACAAATAGGAACCACAGGGAGGAAGCAGGATAACTTTTGTTATGGAAGGGATTGTAAATCTGGAAACAAAATTAAATATGTGATTTGTTGAACGTAAATCTGATGATCTTGTCTTATTCAACCTGTATGCTTAGCAAATAATCTGAGAAGCTGGGTTATAGGCAGAAAAATGTGGCATCAGGATTGGAGGAAGACTCATTAACAACCTGCAATATGTAGATGATACAACTTTGCTTGCTGAAAGTGAAGAGAATTTTAAATACTTACTGATGAATATTAAAGACCATAGCATTCAGTATGGATTGCATCTCACGGTAAAGAAAACAAAAATCCTCACCACTGGACCAATAAACAACATTCTTATCAATGGAGAAAAGATTGAAGTTGTCAAGGACTCATTCTTCTTGGCTCAACATTCATGGAAGCTGCAGCCAAGAAATCAAACAACATATAGCATTAGGCAAATCTGCTGCACAAGACTTTTTAAAGTGTTAAAGAGCAAAGATGTCCACTTGAGGACTAAGGTGCACCTGACTCAGCCATTGTATTTTCATATGCATGTGAAAGTTGGACAGTGAATAAGAAAGATCATAGAAGAATTGATGCATTTGATTTATGTTGTTGGAGGAGAATATTGAAAGTACCATGGGCTGCCAAAAGAACAAACAGATCTCTGTTGGAAGAAGTACAGCCAGAGTGTTCCTTGGAGGCCAGGATGGCCAGACTTCATCTCTCATACTTCGAACATACTGTAAGGAGGGACCAGTCACTGGAGAAGGATATTATGTTTGGTAAGGTGGAGGGTCAGAGATAGAGGAAGACCCCCAGTGAGATGGATTGGCAAATTGGCAGCAGTAATGGGCTCAAGTGTGGCAACAATTGTGAAGATGGCCCAGAACCAGGCAGTGTTTCATTCTGTTGTGCATAGCGTCACTATGAGTCAGTACCAACTAGATGGCACATAACAACAACAGCAATAATGTATCTATAAAGGTTAGGGTTTTGTGTCAACTTGACTAGGCCAGAATTTCCAGAGATTAACAGTTTGGATGTGTTTATTCTTATGATGATGAAACCTAATTCAGGCTTAGTTAAATCAATGGTGAGTGGCTATGAGAAGCCAGACAATTGAAGGGAAGCTTCCTTGAATTTGTGGCCTGCTCCCAATATAATGGACATGTGGGAAAGACTCTCTCTCTTACAGTGGGGACCTGGGACTCTGCAATTGTAAGCCATTTCATTGATAATAAACATCTCTTTCTGTATATATACATGTAAGTGTTTCACTGCTTTTGCTTCTATAAAAAAACCTGGCCTAAGACAATATCCTAAAGGAAGCAAAATTCTAGTAAATAATATAGTTGAAAAGAAAGCACTTATTCCTATAAGGCAGATATTCTCAAGTAAGTGACCTAATAAATCTTAACAAGAGGCATCTCACTTCCCAATTTCAAAAAAAAAAAAAAAGAACAATAATTCTATATTACAGGACAAAAAATTAAGGGTCAATAGAAGGCAAGGGATAATTTGAGACAAGAAACAGTGTATATAAGGAAAGTCATGCAATTCAAAAGATTGGACAGGGGTGCAGGGCTTGATTGTAGATTAGAAAGAAAAACGGTACAGACCTCTGATAGTAATCACACAGAATACCAGATGAATCAGGTTCAGGGGACAGTGCCAGAACTCTGAACTGCATATAAAGGAATATTTAGAAAGACTGAAGACTTACTGCTAGTGAGATTTGTAGCAGAAGCTAAAAAGTGGTGTTTTCTGATTTGCAGCTGTCAGCAGGTGCCAAAGCAGCCATCTTGGGCATGACAGAGCAGCAGTAGGATCCAAGCAGTGCTCCCATGGCAGAGGTCTGACCGATCATCAGAGATAAAGGTGTGAACATTTTTTCTGTTCATTGGCCTCTCACTCTTTGGGCATCTCCACTCTTGTGACTAGAAGGGGTGCCTGAGTGAGTGGATCCAGAGTGTCCCACTGCAAATATGCATGGATCTGCTCAGCAAAGACCAGAGCACAAAGAACCTAGAAGAGGAAGAGGTCAACAGGAACTGTTTAAAACAGAATGATCTCCCAGAACGGTTCCAGTTGGCTGAGTCATACTCATATTTTTCTACCTTTTTGTTCTGTTTTGTTGCAATTACAGACTATAGTATCCAATCTAGATTTTTTTTGCTGTTATGGATTTTGTTGTTGTTGTTGTTCCCCTTTTACCTTGGTGGAGGGGCAGGGGCTCTTTCTTTCCCTACATTACCCAAGAAGAATCAGCAAGTGTGGTCATATAGCCAAGCTATAATCATATCCTATAAAATCCCACCATCCAGGCAAGAGCCAATACCCACTGCTATACATCAACAGACAGCCAACACCTGCTATAGTTATTCTGAGTTTAGTAATAAGAAAAGTGAAAAGGTAAGCCCATTTCCTGATCACATCTATCTGGAGGCAATCAGAAAACTTAATAATATATCAACATACATTCATTTAATTATGGAAAACACAACTAACCATTGAAGAGGCCCAAGAAACAGTCAAAGATTTCAGCATATGTCCAGAAACAAGATAGAGTAACTGAGACAACTGAGCTGCAGGAAAATATAGACTTCCCATTGGAAGGAGGGCAGGCTTTGGAACTGCCTGAGAAGGAATACAGGAGAATGATATTGAGGTGCATCCAAATGCTCCACAGAGGGGTTGAGAAAGATAAGGAAGAATTCAGGAAAGCACTACAGGAACAGTCAGATAAAATAGAAATAGCATTGAAAACAACTCAAAACCTGCAAAAAGAGATCCAAATAATTAATAATAAAATGTCAGAAATACACTGAAAGGGCAAAGAAATAGAATTGAAGAGATGGAAGCCAGTACCAGCGAGTGGGAAGACAAATCTCTCAAAACTTCTAAGATAGAAGAGCAAGCAGAAAAAAGGATAAAAAGATCTGAAGAAAGTCTAAGATTTATGTGGACAGCATGAAGAGGAATCATTTGAGAATTAGTTGAATTCTGGAACAGGAAGAATCACAGAAGACCACAGAGGAGATCGTTGAATAGCTGCTGGAAGAAAATTTCCCCAACTTCCAGCAAAATGAATAGATAAACATTCAAGAAGCTCAACAAACCTAGGAAGGATAGACTCCCAAAAGAAAATCACCAAGACATATCCTAATCAAGCTCTCCAAAATCAAAGGTAAGGAGAGAATTCTGAAAGCAGCTAGGGAAAAGAGAAGTGTTACTTACAAAGACAAGCAAATCAGATTAAGTTCTGATCTTTCAGCAGAAACCATGCAGGCAAGAAGTCAATGGGGAGACAATATAAAAACCTTAAAGAAAAAAACTGCCAACCAAGGATCCTCTACCCCGCTAAACTGTCAATGAAATACAATGGTGTAATAAAAACATTCTAGGATAAACAGAATCTAAGGGACTTTGTCAAAGCTAACCCAGGACTTCAAAATATCCTAAAGCTAGTTCTTTGGACTGAGAACCAACAAGAACAGACAACAACCAGAGATTGGCATACATAGTAACAGCACCTGGAACTCAATCAACAGATAGAAAAGTCCAAATCAGAACTACAAGAATGAATTCAGAGGATTTGGGAGGTCAGTCTATGATCTAACAATTAAAATGTGAAAGAAGGTTAAAATATAGGAACAGAGATACAGATGATGAAGAGGTCAGGTAGTTTTCAGGGTAAAACTGTTGTTGTTAAGCGCCATCAAGTCGATTCTGACTCATAGCAATCCTGTATAGTGTTTCCAAGGAGCAGCTGGTGAGCTTGAACCACCAACTGTGCAGTTCAAATGGCTTTGCAGTCTGGTGCATTAACACACAGCATCGCACCAGGACTCTTTAGACTGTCTTAAATGGAGAGAAAAGTTAATAGAATATGGAGTAACTTCAAAGTAAATTATTACTTCACAACATACCAAGAAAATGAAAATCCAAGAACATGGAAACATTAAAAATATGAAGCTTAAGAAAAATACCATACTAAAAGAGAGAAAGAAAAAAAATTATTTGTTGGCCACCAGGGGTAGGAGTCAGGGGATGGTAGAGCACAGAGTAGGGAATAGTCACAGCATAGTTCGGGTATTGGTGAGGGCAATACACAAGAAAGGGGAAGGGGATGGAACAACAAGGTAAATAGGGGAACCCTTAGGAAGGTTTGCATGGGTTAAATGGGACATAGGTAATTAGTGATGTATGCTCAACCTTGGAACAACAGGGTTCTGTGATAGAGGGACTGAGGAAAAGACTCAATGGGTAAAAAGAGGGGAAATAATGTTAAGATGCTTGATTGTCTTATGAATGTTGGTTCCCCTTGCCTATTATTGTTAAATAGACACTGGAGAGGGATAGAAAACTTGTAAGCCTGTCTTCAGCCTATAACTGGAATACCTAAAAGGGGTTCTAGAATTTTCACAGTGAAATAAGCTTCTTGTGGAGACTTTGTAGTTTGTACGAGGATCATAGGCAGAATCTTGAGCCTCATCCAGAACCTTCTGAGGTGGGACGTTCCCACTTGAAAGGACATTCACACCAGCCTGGAACAGCTAGAGGAATAGAAGATACTACTTGAAAGAAAGATCAGCAGGAAAAATTGGGGGGGGGGGGGGGGGCAGGGAAAGAGCCCAGCAGTTTGATTGGCTATTATAAGAAGAAGCAAGTTGTTTGCTGGGGAGCCATCAAGGTAAGTAATCAAGCCTCTTCAGGACAAACTCCTCTTCAAGACTGAAACTCAAAGGAAACACACGTGCAGGCATGTAAACTTGCTGGCGACCTCATTGGTGTACTGGTGAGTAAAAGAGGAGGAAAGGCAGCAATGAAGATATGAGCTGAGTTCAACCACATTTCATAGACTCCCATAGACCTGGAGATGAGAGAAATAAGAGGAAGGGCTGATCATGGTCTGAAGTCTGGAGAGTCCAGAGGACTCCTGAGCCCATGGACAAGGATCTAGTCACAGAGAGCTAGAGCTGAGAGTGAAGCATCCAGCTGATATGAAGTGAGAGGAGATGCAAAAGAATGCCTAAACTTGCAGACAGTACCCATTTGACCTAGCTTCAAATGCTTGATGATCAGAACTGGAATAGAGGAAGACAAGAAATTTGATAAAGGAGACAAGTGTAAATTGTTACAATTTGATGAAATTGACCTACACTTATGGATGTAGTAGCTCAAAATACCAACTGAGAGCAAGGAGTCTTCCCATCAAGGATCAATCATATCCCCTCTGTACACAGGGTAGATAGGGATGGGCAACTTAGACACTGACTACCTAAAATGGGGGCAGGAGTACTGCGAAGGCATGAAATGGCTGGCTTACATGTGTTCAAGAGGGAATTTAGATTCAGAGTGTGCAGGGGAAGGTAGAATCCCCACTGAATAGCTTTAATCTTGTCTAGATGGGTCTGGTGAATGGAGATGGGGATAAGATTCTTATGATTCAACAGTAAGTACTTGTTATAATGACTAATTGCAATTGTCACAACTATAAAGGTAGAAGTTTTGTAAAATAAAGGTGGGAGTAGTTAATTGTACATTCCAGGAACAGAGGACCCTAGGACCATCAAGGGAGAAGAGCATGAACGGAATGTGGGACCCTACCCAGAATAGTGACACCAGAGATAGAGGCAAAGATGATGACACGTAGAGATAGAGCAGCTGAAGACTGTAGACTCATGGAAAGAAAATGGTTGTGTGCTGGTGGCCAGTAGGCAGGCTTGAAGACTGTGCTCTTGGGTTGTTTAAATGATTATATATTCCTGAGTGGTTTTGTGTACATCAAAAACAATAACAATAACAAAAAGACTGGGGGGGGGGGGAGAACCTAGGCAGAAAAAATCATAGTATATCTAATTAATTGAAGAATAGCTAAATGTTTTATAGTATTGTCTTAATAAAGGGATCTTTTTTACAATACTATGTCAAGTGATAGTCCCTATACCTCTGTCCCCTTGCCAATGTGGGGCACTACCTATAAGGAGTCCCTGGGTGGTACAAATGGTTATGCACTTGACTACTAGCTCAAAGGTTTGTGGTTTTAACCCATCTAAAAGAGAGTCCAGGTGCGGTGCTGTGGGTTAATGCACCAGACTGCAAAGCTGTTTGAAGTGCAAGGTCGGTTGTTCAAGCTCACCAGCTGCTCCTTGGAAACCCTATACAAGGTCGCTATGGGTCAGAACCGACTTGACAGCACTTAACAACAACAAAAGGAGCTCTGGTAGCGTAGTGGTTTGAATTGGGCTGCTGTCTTCAGGATCAGCAGTTTGAAACTACCAGCTGTTCTGCAGGAGAAAGATGAATCTTTCTGCTCCCATAAAGATTTACAGAAACCCTGTACGGGGTCGCTATGAGTCAGAACTGATTCCATGGCACATAACAACAAAAAGCACCTTGGAAGACAGTTCTTCTGGTGGTCTGTTTTTGAAAGAAACAATTCTACTCTGCATATATGGGGTCTTCATGAGTCTGAACCTACTTGACAGCAACTAATAACAGCCTATGCCTATGATGAGCCCTGATGTGGTACTGTTGGTTAAGCACTGGACTGGTAACCACAGGTTAACTATTCAAATTCACAGTTACTCTCAGAAACCCTATATAGAGTAATTATGAGTTGGAAATGGCTAAACAGTATACAACAGCAACAACAACATGGTTATGAGAGCCAAATAATTCCAGTACCTTAATACCACCCAGTGAGATAGATTCAAATTGCCGGCACAGTACCAAAGAGAAATTGATATGCTTCTGTGGACATATACCTTATATATTCAACCTATTTGAGAGGTTGCAGTCATTATCTAAATAAAATTATATTTATTGAGTGCCTATGAATGGATCCAGCAAAATACTTTTTAAAACTTAGAGGAAATAAAGTTTCTAACATTAAGAAGCTTAGATAAAGAAACAAATATTGAGAGAGAAAGAGGAAAAAGGTAAATATACCATGCCATTGAGATTACCCAAAAGAAACATCAGTGACAAGCAACAGGATCACTAGTTTGTCATGACAGAAAAAAAGAAGAAAAATTTAGTTCTTGATTTCTTCTGTGGAATGTTTATCTCAAGGTGGTCAAGAAAATAAGAAAAAAGGGGAATGCAACCAACTGCTGTTGAGTGCCTATTATGTGCTGGGAGTTTGATGACTTATTCTCTTACTGTTCACAACTACACCACAACAAATTGTTGTTGTTGTTGTTGTTATGTGCCGTGGAGTCTGAACCGACTCATAGCGACCCTGTACAGGGTTTCCGAGGGTGTACACACACCACAACAAATAGTTACCACTAAATAATTGAGGACTGTAAGAGGTTAAATACTCAAGTAAGGTTTTCTGAGATTGTATCTTGATGCAAGTCTGGAATAGCTGAATATCTATGCCCTTTCCTCTCTGACAAGTCACACTGCTTAACTATATTTAAGGTTCCAAAAATAATGTTGTCTTTGAGAGATGCCAACACAAGTCAGTTGTTGCTAACACAAGTCAGTTGTTCTTCATGAAACTGTTCCATATGGTGAGAGAATATTCTCATACTCAAAGAGATCATAAATAACAGGTAGAACGGAAACCCTTAAGAGCACCTGGGGAGGTGGGTACAAGATTTTGGACTAGGCAGATACATTATCCAGACCCTCTACAACAAAGACTTGAGAAACCACATGGGACAGATGTAGATGACAATCTTGGAACTGAAAGCTACAAAGGAAAGGATAAAGAAGTAGATTAAATACCAATGAGAGGAAGATATTGCACAAAAACCATGAATAAGGAGGCATAAGGAGTGGGAAATTGCCAATTGGCACAGTACAGCCTTTTTGAATTATTGCAAACAGCTTTCCATTTGGAGCAGGAGCTAGATAACCAGCTCCACTTTCTGAGGACAGTTCCACACCGGTGATCAGTGATCAAAGTGGTGTGATCTCCATCCCTCCTTACCCTGCACAAGCTTCCAGTGACTAGAGGTTCACTATCCCCTACTTACCTCCACCACCCTCCACCATCCCCTTATTGCCAGTACTGTGCTGCTTTTTCTTCCCTTTTAATTTTTCTTCTTAGTCCTTTCCTTACCTCAGTCCCTTTACCCTCCTTTTCTTTTATTTTATTCTTTCTCTTCTTTCACCTTTTTTTTTTTTGGATTCTATGGACAAAACATCAGCAATGAGCACGCATGTACCTCCTGCTTCATTGTGTGCACTTTACTGAAAGAAAAAAAAAAGTCAACCCAAAATTAAACCTCCAGAAAAGTTATTTCTCAAATATCATGTTGAAATTAGAAAATTCCAAGATCAACAATATTAAGAGATTTTCTTTTTTTTAAATAGTAGACCAAACTAGTGAAGTCGTTGGTTTGAATCACAAGGTCAATGGTTCAAACTCAGCATCCACTCTTCAGAAACCCTATACAGGGTCACTGTAAGTTAGAACTAACTTGATGGCACTTAAAAATAACAACAGACCAAACTGATGTGGTTCTGTAGAATAAGCACTGGACTGGTAACCTCAAAATCTACAATTCAAACCTACCAATCACTATTGAAACATACAGGATTGCTATGAGTCAGAACCAATTCACCAGAATGCAACAACTGACCAACCTGGCAAGAAGTGTTATAGGGAGTCCTTCATACAGAGAACCAACAATGGCAAACAACAACCTGAGATCAACACACACGATAATATCACTTTGAAATCAGTCCAGATATTTGCTGTTGCTGTTGTTTTTGAGTGCCATCAAGTCATTTCCAACCCAGAGTGAACCTGTAGAAGGTTTCCGAGGAGCAGCCAGTGAGCTTGAACCACTGACCGTGTGGTTCAAACTGGCTTTGTAGTCCAGCACCTTAAGCCATAGCTCCACACCAGGACTTGATAGTTCAGATATAGAAGTATCAATAATAAAAATTAATTTGGTGGTGGTGGTTATATGCCGTGGAGTCGGTTCTGATGGATTTCTGAGACTGTAAATCTCTACGAGAGCAGAAAGCCTCATCTTTCTCCCACGAAGAGCTGGTAGTTTAGAACTGCTGACCTTGCTGATTGCAGCTTGATTCATGACCACTATGCTACCAGAGCTCCTTAAAATAAACTTATTATTATTGTTGTTAGGTGCCATCGAGTCAGTACTGACTCATAGGAACCCTATGCCCAACAGAACAAAACATTGCCTGATCCTGAGCCAACTTCACAATCATTACCATGCGTGAGCCCATTGATGCTGCCACTTGGCCAATCCATCAGGCTGGGTGTCGGGGACTGGCCTCGACATAGTTGTGTTGTTCACGAGTGTTTGGTTCATGAGGAGGGGAGATCCGGCGGCGATAGGGATAGCAAAAGAATACACAGAAAGACAGAAAGAGGGGGACAAAGAGGCACCCCGAAACCAGGGTGGGTGCATCACTGGTGGGCAGACTTGGGACTACAGGCATCGTGGCCTCTGCAGGCAGCAACTCACTGCCCTGCAAACTGTACTACATGCCCTCCAAGCCGTAATGTACACCTGGGCCAGCCTGCGTCTCTGTTTTATTTAGGGGAGGAGCTTCACACCAAGCTGGGAGGGACTAAGACAAGGTACAGCTGGCATACATAATTATCCCGACCTTCAGGCAACTTTACATCGTACTTCGCTGGTTCAAATCCCAGGCCCGCAACTTGGTTTCTCAGGCTCAATTAACATATCTATAGCTTCTGAGCTCAGTTGGGGGAGGGTGAAAGGGAAGGACAAAAGGCTTGGGCGGAGTCCCGCTGTTTTGGCTTCCTGAGCCAGGTTTGCAGGAAGATGCGAGATGCCCAGGTGTGAATGGGCTGCACCTGGAAAAGGATTAGGGTGGATAGCTTTTTTGTCTATAGAACAAAGAACCGGGAAGTAGCTAAGCTATTTTCAGTTAATCCTTTGAAGAAAGGCTTGACCTTGTAGCCTTTACAGTCTCGGCTTTAGGAAAATATTACATTTATCTGTGGATACTAAGGGGTCATGTTTGGAATTAATTAAAAAACATAACTGAACACTAAGATGAAAAACAATTTGCCATGACTACCAGTGGCCAGAATTTGTTCCTCAGAGCCTGTGTCCTACATTGTCTGCAACACTTGGGCCCAGTGGGCCTCGAACTTCTGACCAGTTTTACACGATCTGAAACAGCTGGGGGTCTTCCTCTTTTTCTCTGACCCTCAACTTACCAAACATGATATCCTTCTCCAGCGACTGGTCCCTCCTGACAATATGTCTGAAGTATGAGAGACGAAGTTTGGCCATCCTGGCCTCCAAGGAACACTCTGGCTACACTCCTTCCAACAGAGATCTGTTTGTTCTCTGGCAGCCCATAATACTTTCAATATTCTCCTCCAACACCATAACTCAAAAGCATCAGTTCTTCTACAGTCTTCCTTATTCACTGTCCAGCTTTCAAATGCATATGAGGTTATTGAAAATACCATGGCTCAGGTCAGGCTACAACACTGAAAACATCGAACCAGAGATGTCAGTTTGTAAATGATGAAAACCACATAAGAAAAAAGTAGGAATAAAGCATGCAGTTACATAACTTCCAAATGAAATGGAAGTCCAGATGAAATCAAAATAAGACAAACTGCTTTAAAATTGGGAAGATAATAAAGCATTACAAGGTAACCCTTAAAAAAGTTATTAACCTTCACACCAAAATAAAAAAGAAGAAAATCATGAAGACTTAGTAGACACTAAAACAACAGCAAAGAAAGAAATGATAAGAAAATCTCTAAACAAAACAAACAGCATAGAAAAATATATGGAATAAAGAGACTATCAACAACACAAAAGAAAACCACAACAAAATGACAGCAGCAAATTCATACTTACTGATAGTTACACTGAATGCAAATTAACTAAGTTTACCATTCAAGAGCCAGAGTGTAGCAGAATGAGTAAGAAACCCAATCCATAAACACAATCTACAAAAATACTAGCACCCATTCCTGATTTAAAAAACAAAAACAAAAAACTCAATAAAATAGGACTAAAAGGAAAACTCCTTAACATAAATCTACAAAACCAACAGTTAACATCATTCTCAATGGGAAAAAACTAAAAGCCCCCCTTGTAAATGTCAATACTACCCTAAACAATCTACAGATATAATCCATATCTAATCAATATTCTAACACCATTTTTTAAGGAGATAGAACAACGAATCATCAATGTGGAAGAGCAAATCAGGAGGGCTCACCTCAGAATCTCAAAATCTACTACATAGATGATAGTTAAAACAGCCTGGAACTGATATAATGACAGAGTACTAAAATACATAAATCAGACATTAATAAAATCAATGAAAGAAATACACAATTCTGTAAAAAAAAAAAAAAAAATAGGAGATTTTAATACGCACTGTCAATGAAGGACAGACAACTAGAAAGAAACTAAACAAAAATAGCTATGATATAGACAATATAGCCAACCAATTTAACCTCATAGATGCATACAGAACACTCCAACCAACAACAGCACAATTTACATTATTTTCCAGTGCACATGGAACATTTTCCAGAATTGACCATATGTTAGGCAACAAAGCAATCTTCAACAAATATAAACACATCAAGATACCATAAAGCATCTTCTAATATCACAATGCTATCAAATTAGAAATCAACAAGAAGAAAATAAGGGAGGAAAGTAAAATGCATGGAAACTAAATAACACCCTACTTAAAAAGTACTTGGCAATAGAAATAAGATACTAAAATAAAAATTAATTGTCAAATAAGAATGAAGATACAACATACATAAATGTTTGAAACACAGAAAAAACGGTGCTGAAATACAATTTATAAAGTAAATGCACAAAGTAAAAAAGAAGGAAAGAAAAGAATCACCACCTTAACCAAACATGTCCAACAATTAGAAAACGAACAACAAAAACCCTACAGTCACCCGGAGAAAGAAATAATAAAGATTTGAGGAAAAATAAACTAAACAAAATACAAAAACAATAGAAAGAATCAGTAAGACTAGAAACTTATTCTTGGAAAGAATTAATAAATTTGACAAACCACAAGCAAACTGAAGAAACAGAAGATGCAAATAACATGAATAAGAACCTACTGAAATAAAAAGGAAAATAACAGAATACTGTGAAGAACTGTCCAACACTCATCTGTCTCTTTGTCTACTGTGGTAGTTTGTTAGTTGCTGTGATTCTAGAAGCTATGCCACCAGTATTTTAAATATCAGCAGGGTCACCCATGGTGGACAGGTTTCAGATGAGCTTCCAGACAAAGACAGACTAGGAAGAAGGAGTGATGAACTACTTCCGAATATTTAGTCATTGAAAATCTTATGAATAGCAGAGAAACACTGTCAGATATAGTGCTAGAAAAATGAGCCCCTCAGGTTGGAAGGCACTCAAAATGCGACTGGAGATG
>NW_006408557.1:8297470-8299037 GCF_000296735.1 Chrysochloris asiatica | reverse complement strand
CATAAACATTGATATCTTAGGCTTTAGTGAGCTGAAATGGACTGGCATTGGCCATTTTGAATCAGACAAACACATGGTTTACTATGCCAGGAATGACAAATTGAAAAGGAATAGTGCTGCATTCATTGTCAAAAAGAACGTATCCAGATCGGTCATGAGGTACAACGCTGTCTGTGATAGGATAATATCCATGCGTCTACAGGGACTACCAGTTAATATCACTATTATTCAAATTTACACACCAACCACTAAAGCCAGTGAGGATGAAATAGAATTCTACCAACTTCTTCAATCTGAAATTGATCAAGCATGTAATCAAGATGTATTGAACATTACTGGTGATTGGAAGGCAAAGGTTGGGAGCAAAGAGGAAGGATCAGTAGTTGGAAAATATGGCCTTGGTGATAGAAATGATGCTGGAGATTGGTTGCATGATAGAATTCTGCAAAATCAATGATTTGTTCATTTCAAATACACTCTTTAGACAGCATAAGAGATGACTATACACATGGACCTTGCCAGATGGAATACATAGAAATCAAATTGACTACATCTGTGGAAAGAGATGATAGAAAAGCTCCATATCATCAGTCAAAAAAAAAAAAAAACAAAAAACGCCAGGGGTAGATTGTGGAACAGAACATCAATTGCTCATATGCAAATTCAAACTGAACCTGAAGAAAATGAAAACAAGTCAATGAGAGCCAAAATACAACATTGAATATATCCCACCTGAATTTAAAGATCATCTGAAGAACAGATTTGATACAGTAAAAACTAAAGACAAAACACCAGAACAGTTATGGGATGACATCAAGAACATCATACATGAAGAAAGCAAAAAGTCATTAAGAAGACAAGAAAGGGAAAACAAACAAGATGGCGGATCGGGTGGATGTGTAGTACAGAGCTCCGCAAACAACAACACAGAATACCTGACCAAGCAGGCTCAGGAGATGCTCCCAGAACTCTGAACCACATATAAAGGAATACTTAGAAGGTTGGAAGGCTCACAGCTGGGGGAATTTGTGGCAGAAGCAAGAAATCAATTGCTTTCTAGTCCGGGACGCTCGGCTGCTCCAGGAGCTGCCATTTTGGGTGAGACCACATGGGGGAAGGATCGGAGTGGCCACAGACGCCTGGAAGAACTGCTAAGATAAAGGTGTGGACATTTTTTTCTTTTGGTATCTGTTCATTGGTCTCTTGCTGTCTGTGCACCTCCATTCTGGTGACTATAGGGGGTGGTGCTTGAGCTACTGGCCACCCCAGTCCCACCCTCGGAGGGTTCTACTATGCATGCACACAGATCTCCTCAAAATTTAAAGAGAAAGTTTCCAATTAAAACCAAACGGCCACAGCCAGCTCTGAACTGTTTCCAACTAAAAAAAGGCCTTAACGGGGATTGTGGAGTGGGACAAGCAGACAAAAGAGGAAATAGGTCAAAAATTAAATTCTAAGTTATGTCAAAACGACCAACAGTGGTATCTTGAAACTTCTCAGGAAGAAGAGTGAAAAGGGAAGCCTATTTCCTGATCACATCTACCTGGAGGCAATCAGAAAGCATAAA
>NW_006408557.1:8286288-8291646 GCF_000296735.1 Chrysochloris asiatica | reverse complement strand
TACAACCTTGCTTGCTAAAAGTGAAGAGGACTTAAAATATTTACTGATGAAGATCAAAGAGCACAGCCTTCAGTATGGATTGCATCTCAATATAAAGAAAACAAAAATCCTTACCACTGGTCCAACAAACAACATTCCTATCAATGGAGAAAAGATTAAGTTGTCAAGGACTTCATTCTTCTTGGATCAGCTATCAACACTCATAGAACCAGCAGTCAATAAATCAAATGATGTATTGCATTAGGCAAATATGCTGCACAAGACCTTTTCAAAGTGTTGAAGAGCAAAGATGTCAGCTTGAGGACTAAGGCGTGCCTGACTCAAGCCATGGTATTTTCAATAACCTCATATACATGCGAAAGCTGGAAAGTGAATAAGGAAGACCGTAGAAGAATTGATGCTTTTGAGTTATGGTGTTGGAGGAGAACATTGAAAGTGCCATTGGCTGCCAAAAGAACAAACAGACCTCTTTTGGAAGAAGTGCAGTCAAAGTGCTCCTTGGAGGCCAGGATGGCCAAACTTCATCTCTCATACTTTGGACATATTGTCAAGAGGGTCCAGTCACTGGAGAAAGATATCATGTTTGGTAAGGTTGAGGGTCAGAGAAAAAGAGGAAGACACCCCAGCGAGATGAATTGGCCAAGTGGCAGCATCAGCGGGCTCAAGTGTGGCAACAATCATGACGTTGGCCCAGGATCCAGCAGTGTTTCATTCTGTTGTGCACAGGGTCACTATGAGTCAGTACTGACTTGATGGCATTTAACAGCAATGAAAAAACTGTACTTCAACAAATATGAAAACTTAGAAGAAATCGACAAATTTCTACAAACATACTACCTACCCAAATTAATGCAATAATATGTAGAATATTTGAACAAACCAATCACCAAACAAGAAATTTAAGAGACCATAAAAAAATTTCCATCAAAAATTAATAATGCTCATGACTGAAACACAAAGGGAAAACATGAGCAGGCTTGTAATCTTGCTGACAACCACACTGGTCTACTGAAGAGTGGAAGAGGAGGAAAACAGCAATGAAGAAATGAGATGAGTTCAACAGCAATCTATAGACTCCCGTTGACTTGGAGATGAGTGAGAAGAGGAAGGGCTGTTTAGTTCAAAGTATGGTGAGACCTGGGACACCTGAGCCCTTGGACAAGGACATAGACACAGAGGGCTAGAGCCCTTGGACAAGGACATAGCCACAGCTAGGCTAGAAGCATCCAGCTGATATGAAGTGAGGGGAGACACACAAGAACACCCAAACTTGCAGATAGTACCCATTTAACCTAGCCTCGATGGCTTGATACCAGAACTCGAATAGAGGTAGATTAAAAAAAAAAAAAAAAAAGAACAAAACATCTTTTGATAAAGGAAATGAATGTAAATTGCTACAATTTGATGAACTTAACCTATACTCATGGTGGTAGTATCTCTAAATACCAACAGAGAGAGAAGGAGTCTTCACATTCAGTATCTATGTTATCCTCTCTACACACAGGGTCAATAGGAACAGGCAACTTAGATACTGGCTACCCAAAATGAGGGGGTGATAAAGGCATGAAGTGACTGGTTTACAGGGTTTCAAGAGGGAGTTTAGTTTAAGAGTGTGTGAGGGAAGATATAGTTTCCACAATAGTTTTCATCTTGTCTAGATGGGTCTGGTAAAAAGAGATGGGGATAAGATTCTTATGATTCAATAATGAGTAACAGTTATCATGACTAATTGCAACTGTCACAATTGTAAAGGTAGGAGTTTTGTAACAAAAACGGGGAGTAGTTAATCTTACAGTTCAGATACAGAGGACCCTAGGACCATCAAGGGAGAAGAGCAGAAGTGGAATGTGGGACCTTATCCAGAGAAGCAGCAACACCAGAGATGGGGACATGGAGAAAGGGAGCAGTCAAGGACTTTAGATTCATGGGATGAGAGGAACTGAGAGCTGCCAGCCAGGAGGCAGACTTTCAGAATGTACCCTTTGGTGGTGTATATTATTATATATGCCTGAGTGTTTAAAAAAGGGAGGGCGGCTAAAATGAATAGAGAGAAATACTGTTAACTGATGGTACATGGAGGGTTTATAATCATTGTAATGAAACAAGGTGTATGAATTGTTGAATGTAAAACTGATGATCTGTCCTCTAAACTTTCACTTAATTTACAATAAAAACTTCAAAGAAAAGAGAAGTAATAATTCTTACACCTTTGTCTCTGTTCATCACTGGCAGGTTTCTGCAATGGGAATGCTCTCTTGTTCCTCACTTCACTGACTCTCTTTTCGAATGATTGTAGTGGGACATGTTGGACACCCCAAAATAGAAGTCAACTTCTTTCTTGATTCTGTTCCAAATCTTTCTCTTACACAGCCTTTAATCCACTTACTTATCCCTTTATCTGAAGCTCAGAGTTCTGGGACTATGCTCTGTATCTGTTTCCTTTGGTTTTCCGTGTTTTTTCTGAAACGGTTCTGCACAGCCC
Source organism: Chrysochloris asiatica (assembly GCF_000296735.1). NCBI lineage: Eukaryota > Metazoa > Chordata > Mammalia > Afrosoricida > Chrysochloridae > Chrysochloris > Chrysochloris asiatica. The sequence goes on along the minus strand of NW_006408557.1, from coordinate 8,289,164 downwards.
TTCTGCCTAGTCCACCTTCAAGCCCCACCTCCTCTGGATATGTCTTTTGATACTTATAAATGTTCAATTTTAGGATGTTCTGGTCATCTAGTTTGTTTTTGATAGTGTTCTTATATTTGATACAGCTTTTATGTCATATGTTGTTGTTGTTCTTAGGTGTCATTTACTCAGTTCTGAATAATAGTGGCTTTATGCCATTTTTACTTTGATGAGCAGCCCATTGCTGCTGCCACTGTGCCCATTCATCTTATTGGGGGTATTCTTCTTTTTCACTGACTTTCCACTTACCAATCATAATGTCCTTCTCCAGGGACTGGTACCTCCTTATAATATGTCCAAAATATAAGAGATGAAGTCTGGTCATTCTTGCTTCCAGGGAGCATGCTGACTGGTACTTTTTAGGACCTCTGATTTTGTCCCTATTTTTACTCTAATGATCTTTCTAGTTTTAGAGTTTGCATTTAGGTCTTTGAATGATTGTGAATTAGTTTACATAGTATAAGATATATAGTTCATGTAAAAGCTTCATCCACTCTGGAAAACAGTATGGTGCTTTCTCAGAGAGATGGAAATAGAAATATTTTACAATCCAGAAATTCCTCTACATGGTGTATATCCACTAGAAATGCAACCCAGAACACGAATACATAAATGCACACCAATGTCCATCACAGCAGTATTCACAATAGCAAAAAGATGGAGATGGCCTAGGGACCCATCAGTAGAAGAATGGATAAACAAATCTCAGTATATACACACAATGGGATACTGTGGTACCATGAAGAATAACAATGAATCTGCAGAACACCTCATAACATAGATAAACATTGAGGAAATGATGCTGAGCTAAATTAGTCACAAAAGGACATATATTGCATAAGACCATTATTGTAAAAGATAGAAAAGATTTCCATATGTACAGAAAAATTCTTTGATAGTTATCAGAGGTGGGAGGGAGGGGACAGTAACTCACAGGTTATGGGGTAGGCACATGATAGCTCGGCTACAGGGAGGGCAATATAAGAAGAAGGGGAGGGCAATGCACAAGGAGGGTGAGGGCGATAGATGAAAAATGAAGACAGGGGAAGACTAAGGGAAATTATGCATGGACTCAATGGGATAGAGGTAAATAGTGATGTGTGTACAACCCTGGAATAACAGGGCTCTGTGATACTGGGGTCGAGACATAGTCTGAATGAGTAAAGGAGGGAATATAATGTTAAGGGGCTTGATTGTCTTGTGGATATTGGTTTCCCCTGCCTACTATTGTAAAATAGACATTTAAGTGTGGTAAAATAGACATTTAAGTGTGATAGAAATGAATATTGGAAATTATGATTACAGAAAATTTATAAGCCCATCTTCAGCCTAGAACTGAATAGATAAGCTAAAAAGGGTACTGGAATTGTCCAGGGAAATAGACTTCTTGTTAAGCCTTTGTGGAGTAGGGGGTCTTAAGTGGAATCCTATGCCCTAACCAGAACCTTCTGAGGTGAGACATTCCATTTGAAAAGACATGCAAACCAACCTGAAATAGCTAGAAGAAAAGTATATATATTTTTTAAAGAAAAAAAAAGCAAAAAACTGAAGACTCCCTCTAATGTTGTATGGCCATACTATCTATTGAATTAATAGTACCAAAGAATTAATACATACATTAAAAAAGAAAAATTAGGCTCCCATAATTTTATGCTATATAGTATTTTATGGTATTGGAGGAGAATATTAAAAGTGCCATGGACCACCAAAAAACCAAACAAACAAATCTGTATTGAAAGTAGTACAGCCAGAATGCTCCTTAGAAGCCAGGATGACTTTGTCTCTCATACTTTGGACATATAATCAAGAGGGATCAATCTCTAGAAAAGGACATCAGGCTTGGATGAATATTATCCTATCATAGATAGCATTACACTTTAAGAGAGAAGTATAATGGAGGCTCAGCAAAAAAATTTTAAAAAAAGGAAGAACCCCAATGAGATGGATTGGCATAGTGGCAGCAGCAATGGACTCAAGTGTAGCAATGATTTTGAGATTGTTGAAGGACCAGGCAGTGTTTCAGTCTGTGTGCTTAAGGTCACTATGAGTTGTTACCAACTTGATGGTACCTAATAACACAACATCATATGGTGTCTTATAAGCTGGAGCTTTTAGTTGGATATAATTTTTCATTTAACTGTATTCTGAAAGCTCGCTGTGTCTAAGCTTCTGTTTGTGTATCAAGTTGACGCCATCACTGATACTCTTCATGTGGCAATTTTTAAAATCTCAGTTCTTTTCTCCTAAGAAAAACTGTTCCTTGTTTGTGGCTTGAATCACTCACGCTGATTTGGTGTAAAGATGGATGAAATGCTTAACAAAAATTTCCAACAGAAAAATGAACTATATTGGACTTACAGAAAGGACTGAACTTGGAACCTACCAGATTAAATCAAGATTTTTCAAGGACTCTGGAAGGTGATGGAATTCACAAACTATTACTAATCCAAAAGTCATCAAGAATAGAGATAGTCACTGAATACTTAGGTGGAAATATTACAAGTGGTTTAAGGCTCTAATTTTCCTAGGTGTAAGAAACCATTTTTCATTTAATTTGTGTAACTAATGGGTTTAGGAAGTCCTGGTGTGGCACCAAGTACAGCCAGAATGTTCAGGAACCACTTGGTAGTTCAAGTTCACCAGCCACTCCTTGAGAGCCCTATACTGGGTCGCTATGGGTCAGAACTGACTCCATGGCACTTAACAACAATGGGTCTAAATTCATCACTCTCATTGTAGAAACTTTTATTGGTAATCTTAGTATGATTATAATAACCATGCCTAGAAAAGACTAAAGTTCAAATGATAACTTTACAGAGTAGAATGATAGTAAGGTT
>NW_006408557.1:8246945-8286188 GCF_000296735.1 Chrysochloris asiatica | reverse complement strand
TTTATTCCCCTCAAGTGTCTCTAAGAGAACGGTTTCATGTTTTAACAGAGAAGTGATTCTCTAGTGTTGGTGTTTCTGCTCTGCTTCTCTTGAATCTTGAATCTTACAAAGAAATTAATGCCTAAAGGCCATTTTAATTTGAACTATGATCCTGAGGGATAATGAGACCATTTTTCTCTATGCATGGTGTTCTTTTGAAGGCTCCAATCTGTTTTAGAGAAATAGACTCTAATGGGAATAAATTAGTGCTGAGCCTTTCTAAGTGGGACAATATCTTTTGTTTGGTCTCCAAAATAATGTTGTTGTGGAATGCCTGTCTAATTAGCGGTCATGGTGGAGCTGTCATCCCCTTGTTAAACATTTTGAACCCACAGTACAACTCTCGTTATGTTTTCTGGAGGCCAAGTGGTTCCTCCAATGTGGTTTTATCCTACAGTTGTGGTTATCAAGCAATTTCTGTAGAAGCTCATGATGGGGATGGAGGGAATATGTGAGGCTGTATATATAAAGAAAATTCTTTTTTCTGGATAGTTTTACCTGTTTCTGGCAAAGTGATTCATAGCTATTAGTAGAGAGGGGCAGTTTAGTAGAGATAAAATAACATTTGGGATGTTTTAGATGGACCCTGTACAAGAGGATTCACCTTATTTTATATTGCTAGTCATGTATTCTTTATTGGTAAGAGAGATTTGAACTCCAGGCTTACCCAATTTCACTCAGAATACTATACATTGAAAGAGCCAACAGAAAAATTCAATCAGAACTCTTCTATAATAAATCTTGGCTGTGTTTAGCTCTAAATACATTTGTCACCAGTTAAAGGAACTGAAACACTCCTTTGGACTTACAGTAAAAGCACTCTAGTAGGCAGAAACAGAAGATGGCTATTTCCAAGGTCTTGGACTTTGGATAGCCGCCGTCTAGCAGTACAGCAAAGTTGAGGTTTGGGTCATTTATATGATTGGTCATACAATTCTGGTGTGGTGCTATAGGATAAGCGCTAGACCACAAGATCAGGTTGAATCTCAAGGTTGGTGAGCTGAACTCACCAGTCGCTCCTCAGAAATCCTACATAGGGTCGCTATGAGTCGAAACCGACTTGAAGGCATGTAACAACAAATTCTGACTAAGAAGAAGTGCTGTAGAGCATAAAATTGAAAGCATTTTGCCTACAATGGTCTCCAGCCATGCAGAACTTAATTCCATGTTGTGCCTTGGTGTAAGTGTTCAGGTGTCAGTTTTTCTTGAGCACATCATGCTCTTCTGATGGCCAATGTGCCAGATTCAAGAGCAGAGAGTATTTGAAAGTAAGTTTTGAGTCACTTCCTCCAACCAACACAAGAACAATAACTCCCTCACACAGGTTGCCCCTGGCATTGCCCTTGATTTTCTGTTAAAAGCAAATGTCCTGTGCCATCATCAGTAAGATATGCTGTGCACAGATAAACACTTGTTGAGAATTTTAACTAGGGCTGAAGAGCCTTTTTCCTACTTTGGGTGCATGGTTGGTGAACTCTGAGTCTTACTTTCGTGATGGCATTAATCCTAATTTCCACCTGAGTGCTCTGCCTAGTTAAAACAATCATAGAAGGTATAACTAAGAGTGCCTGAACAGCTAATGTTTTGGCATTGACTAACTTGTCCTATAATTCTCTACAGGCTAATGTTGTTGTTAAATGGCGTTAAGTCAGTTCTGACTCATAGCGACCCTGTATAGGGTTTTCAAGTAGTGGCTGGTGGGTTTGGACCACAAACATTTCAGTTAGCAGTCCAGTGCTTATTTAGTGCCACACCAGGAATAACCAAATCCAACAAGAAGTCACTGACTTCCTTTCACTTACAAGACCTCCAATAGCCAGTTTTCCTCATAAGTCACTAACAATACCTCAAATCATCAGGAAGTAGTCATATTAGGATGTTGTCCTACTTCCCAAGAATGAGAAACTAAGAAAAAGACAGTGGAGTTGAAGCTACAGTTGCCTGAAATGACTCTAGATCTTTCTCCCTTTCTCCTCAGAAAGGCTTTCTTTGGAGGATGCACAGTTTATTTGTCTCCTGTATGGCTGATAAACATTAAACATTGCTTGCTTTACCATATCTATCTTTGAGTAACAGGCTTTCTTCTCCACAGGCAGCAGGAGTCACCATCTTTTGGAATCAGCATTTTCAGTCATCTCTTACATATGTGAAAGCTAGACAATGACTAGTAAGACTGGAGAAGAATTGAAACATTTGAATTATGGTGTTGGCAAAGAATATTGCAAGTACCATGGACTGTCAGAAGAACAAAAATATCTGTATTAGAAGTACAGCCAGATGATCCTTAGAAGTGAGTATGACAAGACTGCATCCTTTGGATATGCTGTCAAGTCCCTGGAAAGGTGTGCTTGCTAAATGGAAAGTCAGTGAAAAAGAGGACTCTCAATGAGATGGATTCACAAGATCGCTCTAACAGTGGGTTCAAACGTTATAACTGTGAGGATGGCACAGGATCGGCTATTGTCTCATTCTGTTGTACATGGGGTTGTTATGAGTGAGAACCAATCTGATGGCACCAAACCAACAATGACAAATCAGAAATAATGATACAATAAAGCAGAGATGGGGGCTGGGCAGAGGCATACTCTAACTGATTGATCCAGAGTTGAGAAATAACATACTAAAGCAGAAATGTGTTTAGCATTATGTAATCAGTAATACCAGTGTGTGATCTGAAGAAGATATATAGATACTCAATATATGTGTCAAATGAATGAATAGTAATGACCCAGAGTCCTTGGTGAATCAGATAGCTCAGATGGATGCTAATCAGAGGGAACATGTAGAGTGTCAGTAGTTTGAAAGAAGACAGTGTTAATAAAATCCTAGTGTAGCACTGGGCTGATAACTGCAAGGTTGGCAGTTGAAACCCACCAGCTGCTCCTTGGGAACACTGTACAGAGTTGCTATGACTCGGAACTAACTCAATGGTACTTAACAACAACAGAGAGATGAATGTGGGTACCAAGGCTAATCCCAAGCAAAATGTCCTTTAGCTTGAAATTAATCAAATGCCAAGAAAGGAGCAGATTCCCAAAAAAAGGTTCAAATAACTGAATCTAGGTCAGCTTTAGGTCTACTTTATTCATGTAGATTTGCCATCCCTGGGTTCAAAAAGTCACCAGCAATGACTCTTATGACTTTACTCTGGTTTTAGACAGATAAATTTTCCTAACAACTTAGGTGCCCATGTCTCTCCTTCCATCTTGCCTTTAGACATAGACAAAATCACTTTTCACTATGATCCAATCAATCAATCAATAACTTGATGTGGCATCCACCCCCTGAGTTTGAACAAATGGCAGTTAATTGTGTTCCACCTGAAAAAGGAAGCTAGTGACTACTCAGCCAGCAGCTATCTGTTAAATCTTGAATAAGCCTCGAGGGCCTTTGCCTCTCACTCTTCCATTCTTCAGGTTCTTTTCCCTTTATTTCTTTTTTCCTTGCCCTCCTGCTTTCATTCTCTCTACATCTCTCTTTCCTCTGGTTACAGCCCTCTCTTTCCTTCCCCTCCCTAGGTCTTCATGTCCTGGACTTTACCTCCAGTTTGAGCAAAGTTTTCCTCAGCCTGTGTTTTCATTTTCTCCATGATGAAATAGTACTGAGTACAGACACATCCTTGAACATCTCATCAGGGAAGAGGGATGACACATAGCTTTATAGAAGAAAGAAGAACGGATTGCCTTGATTGCTCCCCTGAGAAACTTCAGAACTTGGGACATTTCAAGTTGACATGAAAGAGCTGCAGGCAAGGTCATTGGCAGCTATTCAGTCTAATCTGGGCTTTAACCAATTCCCTGTCCCTATTTCAGGAAGTTCCTGTCTGAGAGCTCTGAACTTTTCCTTGCATTATAAACACAATGGTTTTTGTGCCTCCCAAGCCCACGGGATGAAGGATGACCACAGCTGATCATCTCAAAATTTTCAAGATACCAGAATTGGCCACAGTGGCTCTGGAAATGGAAAAATCTATGGAAGAGACAAACATACTCTAATGTGGCAATGATTCTCAAATCTATATGCACATCAAATAGTCTAAGGAGCATGTAAAAAACATCTGGAGGTGAGGACACTCCCAGACATAATAAGTTAGGATCTTCAGGCATGGAGTCCAGGCAGCCAGGCCCCCTTCCACTAATTTCTTAGCATCACTACCCAAAAGGCAATTTGCATCTAGAAATGGCAGGGAGCTTAAATGTAGCTCACAGGGAACTCTCTGGCCAATGTTTTCCAACTCCATTCATATCATGTACACAACAGAATATTTTCACATGGGTATTTCTAAATAAACACCAATGGCAACAACAAATCCCACCATGGCAAAATACCAACCCCTCACTGCCTCATGGACTCAGATGTTTCTTTCTCTAAGAATAATTTAAGCAGCATGGTATGTTTGATGACTTATTTCCCATTTGTTCTAACCTGGTTTTACATGTAGAGAATGCACCATGTCAGTTTCTTCTGTCCTCATACCCCACAGGGATGGCTGCCTGGTGAGTGGCTATTCTTGGAGACTTCTCTCCAACTCTATCAGAAAGAATGAGAGAGCACTGCAATGCTGAGGGCCTCAACTGTCCACCTGTACCTAAGGACAGCGCTTTCTCTGCCAAGAATGGCACAGATACAGGGTCAACATATGGCAGGGAAGAGTGGTTGCTCCCAGGGATTTCTTTTAACACTGATCAAGGGAAAGTTTTTACACTGTTTAAAATGGGGTTGGGCCCTATCACCAAGATTTTGGAACATTTTTAGCACAAGAATGACATTTCTAAATTTCTTACTTGAGAATTCTATATCTCCAATAAAGGAAACTATTTTGGGTAGACCCTTCTTGTCTCCTGATGCCCCCTGAAGCTCTTAGCCCTTGTACAGAATTCTACACTTCAATTCAAGCCCTAATCTTTGGGGCTCTCATCTCTAGTTCAGTGATTTTTGTGCCTGTCTCAAATACTGGTGGGGTCCAGGGATACATCTGAAGTCTAATCTGAAGCATATTGGAAGCACAGCAAGATGAAAGTCACTATTAATAGCTTGCCATTGTCCAAGAGAAGACTGACAAACCAAGGCCCCTCTCTTAGAATCAGTCTTCCTAAGAAAAGGATTTCTGAGGCAAGTGCTTGGTGGTTGGTGGTTATGTGCCGTGGAGTCGGTTCCAACTCGTAGTGACCCTGTAGAGGGTTTCCAAGGAGAACGCCTCATCTTTCTCCCACGGAACAGCTGGTAGTTTCGAACTGCTGACCTTGTGGTTCGCAGCCCGATTCGTAATCACTACGCTACCAGAGCTCCTTTTCTTGAGGAAGGTAAGTCTAAAGAAAGAAGTGAGAAAGCATGATGAGTGGGATTTCAGTTGGGGGAGGTACAATAAAAAGTGTGTTGTTATCAGTAATTGTCACTACTGTGAGAATGGGGTTTTGATTAACCTAGAAATCTATCCACTATGAGTTGGGATGCTAACCTGAATGTCAGTAATTCAACACTTCCAGTTGTTCCTGAGGAAAAAGATGAGGCTTTCTGCCCCTGTAGAGATTTATAGCCTCAGAAATCCTATACAGGATCGTTATGAGTTGGAACTGACTCCAAGGCACACAACTACCACCACCACCATAGTTCCTCTTAGGTACAAACTGTTCCTAGAAATACCCTACACCACACCTCTGGACAGTGTTTACATCACTGAAGCCTGGGTGAACTATCCCCTATATATGCATCTCAGATCAGGCCCATCAACATTCTTAGGTATACCCCAGGTTCTCTTTTAAGAATAAGATGTCCCCTTAAAACCATATACGTGTGAAATGGAGTCTTGGGCTTCTTTTCATGTAGAAATATCCATTAATTGTGGTTATGCTTTTGAAATCAAGAAGGCATTTTCCATTGTCAAACCAGTCTCTCCATGCTTCTGACTTACACTTCAGCATTGACAGAACTCTCCTTCTCCTCCTCCTTTTCCAAGACAGGTTGATGCTGCTCATGTACATAAGTGCTTTTTGCACTTATGTGGATACATATGTATAAGGTGAATCTTATGTCCCTTCTGTGCTCAGGATGTGGCTCAACACATCATTAGTGAGGGTCCAGCCTTGACACTTCCTAGCAATCTAAGGCTGGATTGGACCTTACCTCAGAGATTTTTGAGCTCATATTAGTCTAACCAGATAAGCAACATGACTTTTTCAGCCAGAACTCTCAAATTCCCCTCCACTTTGTTCAGAAAAGGCAAAACCTTTTCCCCATTAATATTGCCCTTGAGTATAATTTCAACCGCTTAATACAAAAAATAAATAAATAAAAATGTGGCATGAGAAGGGAAGTTCTGGTTGTGGCAGAAACCAAGTTTAGTGACTCCTTAGTCTACCCTACCCTTTAACAAGTCCTAGGCATGAGAGTACACACTAACTTGCATGGCTGATTTACAAGGCAAGTGCTAGTGTCTGGAAGTTGGAACCTCCTCATAGTTTTTGAAGTCTCCAGGAAAATGAAAATTTAAAAATCCAAGCATTTCAGTTCAACTCCACTGCCATTACAGATAGCAAACAGCTTACTGATGCTTCTGTGTCTTCAATAGAGAGGATATGATGCCTGGGGATGATATAGGGTTGTGATTGTTATGAAAGGCAAGAATGGTGAGTCACATATGGAGGGATCTCTATATACGCAACAAGTGGCAACTATAGACTCCCCTACCCAACTCACATTTTTATAGTCATATGACTATATAGTGTATATTTTTTAATCCTCTATCAATATAGTGTAGATTTTTAAATCATCTATCAAGTTCCTCTCTGCATGTCCCATTTTGTAGTACATTAGTTACTATGAAAACATTTAGACTCCAGTGTGATGGACATCGCTTAATTGACTGTTTCAGAAAGCCATTGTATATCATGACTAATCTAATATATACACAATATCCATATATATGTGTCTGTATACAAGGGCACTTCAGAAAGTTCAAGGAAAATTGGAATTAAAAGGGATTCTCAGTGGTATACAGACTAAAGTTAAAACACTAGCCAAGCAAACCACCTGAGTCAAACATTATTAAGTTGGCTTATAAGAAAGAAATGTTGGACTAGAATGGACCGAATGCTGGCATGGCAGATGTGAACACTAGATTCCTACTCTGGACATTTCCATAAGTCTTCAAATAACCACCTGGATGACCCAGGGGAAATCTCTGCAAAACTATTGTTTCCTCAACAGGAGAATGAAAAAAGTGGTTTATAAAGCCTCTTTCTGTGTATACATGGTAAAGTCCTAATACTTAACCAATGAGCTCATCTGTTTTTATTGAAGACTTCCATCTTGTGGCAAGTTGGATTCATTAATTCACTCACCGTCCATCCATCCATCCACCCACTCATTCATCCAGCAATTACTAAGGATCCACTTTAAGTCAGGCTCTAACGCTGGGCAAATTCTGCAGAAAGTTGAGGTGTTGAGATTTCTGTTGAACTTGGAAGAAAGAAGTCTTATGTTGTTGTTGTTAAGTGTTGTTGAAAAGGTTCTAACTCATAGTGATCCTGTATAGGATTTCCAAGAAACAACTGGTGGGTTTGAACTTCTGACCTTACAGTTAGCAGTCCAGTGCTTATCTATCCTACAGTACCAGACCAGGACTCCAAAGCAGTCTAACAGCAGTGTGAAAACATGGTCTCATTTCCCCCAGGTCGTCTTTCTCAACTTTTAGCCAGAAGCACAAAAAAAATACCTGACCTCAATGGACAGTTCCTAATTCCATTAACAAAAAACATTGGCCCCAGAAGTTCAATACGTTGTATCCACCAAAAGGCCCATTGAAATGGTAGAATATGCCTTTGCAGAAGACTAGCAGTTCAATCCCACCAGATGCTCTGGGGGAGAAAAATGAGGCAGTCTACTCCTTATAAAGATTTTGTAGCCTCAGGAACACTATGATTTGTAATTAAGTTGATGGCAGGGAGTTTGGGTTTGGTTTGGAAAGTTTACAGTGTTCTTTTCTCTCCCAATTCAATTGTCATTGCTTAAAAGACAATCAGCTGGTCCTGTGCAGTTATCCAAAAGTTCAAGATTAAAGAGAAATTTCTCTGTGTTTCTTTGGTCCCTATCATATTCTTTTTTGAGGATCAAAAAACGAAAATAGAAGGCCAAATTATGCCCCAGATTTAGATTTATCTTCTGGTAAAAGTCCTTTCAATGTTCAAGGCTTGGACTTGTGTTACTCATCACATGTGCTAACACACCATTGGCAAATTACTCAGATGAGCCAAGAATTGAGGAATGGGGCCCAGAGCAATAAATAATTAAGTCCATTGATTCAAGCAGTCTACCACAAGTGGGTCTCCCACTCTCAGCAACCTTTCTATCTTCAGAAATGAATGCAATCTTGGTAGTAAGATTTTTTTTCTAAATCCCTATTCTCCTTCCACCCCTCAGTTTCTGTGTTGTTTTAATGATTGCTTCTTGGTCTATGTACAGGTTCCTTGTAAGCACAATTAACTGTTCTGGAATACCCATTCTTCACAATGTTATCCATGGTTTCTTATTATCCAAATTGTCATAACTTTGTATAGTCAATAAAACTCAAGTACACATCTGTCTGGTATTCTCTGTTTTCAGCCAAGATCTATCTTTTGTCAGCAATAGTATCTCTTATTCCACTTCCTCTTCTGAATCCAATTTGAATTTCTGGTAGCTCACTGTCAATGTAAGTATGCAAAATTTTACTTGCATATGATATTAGTGATATTTTTCTATGATTTCCACATTCTGTTGGGTCACCTTTCTTTGGAATGGGCACAAATATGGATCATTTCCCTTTATGACTGTATAGTAGGTCATTGTATTTATGTACTACACTTTGTTTATCCATTCATCTGCTGATACATACCTGAATTGTTTCCACATTTTATTGTTTTGTAAGTGCCCTTGAGTTGGTTCCAATTCACAGTGACCCTGTATAGGTTTTCCAAGGCTATAAACCTTTGAGGGCACAAAAAGTCTCATTTTTCTTCAGTGGTACAGCTGGTAGGATTGAATCACTGACCTTGTGGTTTGTAGTCCAGTGTTTATCCTCTAAGGAGCTCTGGTAGTATAGTGGTTACAAGTCAGGCTGCTAACCTTAAAGTCAGAAGTTTGAAACTACCAGCTGTTCTGTGGGAGAAATATGAAGTCTTCGCTCCTGTAAAGATTTATAGCCTCAGAAACCCTATAGAGGGTCGTTATGAGTCAGAACTGGCTCCATGGAACATAGTCACCCCCACAGCTTATCCTCTAGAGCCTCTATGCTCCCTTCTACCTTTTAGTTACTCTGAATAATGTTGCAATGAACCTGCGTCTATATGTCTGAGTCACAGTTTTCAATTCTCTAGGTTCACTCCTGTGTACTTAGAAGTGGAAGTACTGAGTCACATGGTAGTTTTATGTTTAATTTTTTTTTATTGTTGCTAAGTGCTGTCAAATCAGTTCCAACCCACAGTGACCCTGCATACGGTTTCTGAGGAGCTGCTCATGAGCTTGAGCCACCGACTTTGTGGTTCAAACCTTGCAGTCCAGCACATTAAACCACAGCACTATACCAGGACTCCTAACTTTTTTAGGAACCACGAAATTACTTTCCATAGCAGTTATACTATTTTATATCTCTATCAGCAATGTACCAGTGTTTAAATTTCTCTACATCCCATCAACACTTGTTATTTTTCTTGTTTCTTTCTTTCCTTTATAATATTTTTTTCTGGTGGATGTGAGGAGACATTCATTATGATTTTCATTTTCATTTTTTCCGTTGGAGTGCCTTGGGTTGATCTTAAGTTGCTAACTGTAAGGTTGGAATCTGCAACCCACTAGCCCCTCCCAGGGATAATATGATGCTGTCAGCTCTAATATTGATTGACAGCCTCAGAAACCATATGGAGCAGTTCTACTCTGTCCCATAGGGGGGCCACTAGGCATTGGAATTGAGTTGGTGACAATGAATTGGCTTTTTAACATTTTTGTTTAACAGTTAATTAATAGAACATCTTTTCATATGCTTACTGGTCATTTGTATATCTCCTTTGAAGAAATGTCTATTCAAGTCCCTTACTCAGTTTTAATTTTATTTGTGAAAATGAGGCTATTATTGTATTTGTTCATTTGCTTTTAGATGTCCATTTGTGAATATTTGCAAATATAACTATATTCTAAGGAAGATGTAAACATTTTTTGTGTATCCATGAGTGAATATGTAAGTAAAAACTCAGTGAGATCCAGCTTTTTAAAAAAACTGAGCTCTGGTAGCGTAGTGGTTACGAATCGGGCTGCGAACCTTAAGGTCAGCGGTTCGAAACTACCAGCCGCTCCGCGGGAGAAAGATGAGGCTTTCTACTCCCGTAAGGATTTACACCCTCGGAAACCCTGTACAGGGTCGCTATGGGTCGGAACCGACTCGACGGCACTTAACAACAACAACAACATGCAATTTTGAAAGCTAATAATTTATTTTCTTTTTTTCTATAAGTACAACATTTCCTTTGGTCTGATAAACCAGTATTCTAATTCACACCTTTATAAAGTCATATAGTATATAATTTCTAAGAATCCCATCCAGTCAGTAAAAGTCCACTAGTTTCAAAGCAACTTATTTTTTTGTTGTTGTTTTTTACCCCTGAAGGAAGAATAAAATTAATGTTTTTCTAAGGAAAATAAGAAATGAGTTAAATCACAAAGCTTGGGTTCTTTATTCCTGGGTCACCTGCTTAATACAAATGTCAGGCAGGACCTGTTGTGACTTTATGACACCTAGCTGGCACTTTGCTCTCCCAGCACCAAATATCTGAATGTTTTGAGTGTTTTATAGACCAAACTCTTGGATGCCTAATCACAGTTTTCCATTTCCATCTGGAAAAGAATGAACACAATCTGACTTCTGCCTCTTACAGTTACTAAGAAGATAACCTTTGATGCCTTTAAAAAGGCACAATTACAACAAGTACAAATGCAATAGCTGTCCTTACTATTAACTACCTAAAAGAAGTTCATGTTAGGTAGTTCAGAGTATTGTAAAAAGATATGAATGTTGAAGAAATATGATGAAAATTAAGAATGTACTATGTGTTGGGCACTTATACAAATATTAACACAATCCCCTAGAATGTAGATACTGCTAATTGCTGTGATTCTGCTCTGATCCATAGCGATCTTATTTACAACAGAAACAAATGTTACTCTGGCTTGTATCATCTTTATGACTGCTGCAATTACCAGTGTTTTGGACTCTGTCAACCCATCTCACAGAGGGCCATCACTGACCTTCCACTTTAACAACTATGATGTCTTTTCTAGAAAATGGTCTGTCCTGACTACATGTCTAAGAAAATGATCTGAAGTCTCACCATACTCACTTCTAAAGAGCATTCTGGTTATATGCATTACCTGTATGAAGGATTTGTTCATTATTCTGACAGTCTGTGGTATATTCAGTATCATTGAACCTCACTTTGTACTTAAGAAAAATAAAGTTCTATATGACTAAATGACTAATTCCAAACACACAGTCAGGCAGGAACTCGACTCTTTGCCATACTCTTGGGAAGACTACAAACATGGTATCTGTAACACAGATGCCATCTTTCAACATATAGCTCAACATACAAATACATCAAGCCTGAGGTACTATAAAAAGGAAACCACTCTCTTGTGCATATGTGTGAGTGTATAAATCCACACATCTGTGAATATTATCTTTCATCCTGGCTTTACTCTGCACAGTCTATGTAACAGTCCTCTAGATACAAGTCAGTGACACCAGCCACAATCTCTCCCCAGAGAAATTAAGATTGGAGCACTGAAGGAAAAAAATTGAAAACTTACCTTCTCTTAAATCACAACTATTCCTTAGACAAGGGTACAGCTGCTGTTTATACTTTGAGGTCTTGTACACAGCAAATATCACAAGAGGAAAAGCTCTCACATTCAAAGAAAAACCAATCAACTTGAGCTAATTCAGTTTTCTATTGCCACTGGCATTGTGAGGAAAACATGGAAAGAGGAGCAAAGTGACTGAGTTTGAAAGGACAGAAAAAAGAGTTTGTGCACTGCCAGAGGCACTCCGTGCATCACTTCTACCTAGGAATTGACTATTGTTGTTAGGTGCCATCGAGTCGGTATTGACCCATAGTGACCTTATGCACAGCAGAACGAAACACTGCCCGATCCTGGGCCAACCTCCCTATCAATGCCACTCTTGAGGCCATCGATGCTGCCACTTGGCCAATGCATTTAGCTGAGGGGTCTTCCTCTTTTTCTTTGACCCTCCACCTTAACAAACATGATATCCTTTTCCAGTGACTGGTCTCTCCTGACTATATGTCTCAAGTATGTCTCAAGTACGAGAGATGAAGTTTGGCCATCTTGGCCTCCAAGGAGCACTCTGGCTGCACTTCTTCAAAAACATATCTATTGGTTCTTTTGGCAGGCCATGACACTTTCAATATTCTCCTCCAACACCATAACTCAAAAGCATCAATTCTACTACAGTAATCCTTATTCACTGTCCAGCTTTCACATATTGAAAATACCATGGCTTGGATCAGGCACACCTTAGTCCTCAAGCTGACATATTTGCTCTTCAACACTTTCAAAAGGTCTTGTGTAACAGATTAGCCTAATGCCATATGTGGTTTGATTTCTTGACTACTGTTTCCATGAGTGTTGATAATTGATCCAAGAAGAATTAAGTCCTTGACAACTTCAATCTTTTCTCCATTGATAAGAATGTTGTTTATTGGTCCAGTGGTGAGAATGTTTGTTTTCTTTACATTAAGATGTAATCCATACCGAAGTCTGTGTTCTTTGATCAGTAAATGTTTTAAGTCCTTTTCACTTTTAGCAAGCAAGATTGTATCATCTGTATATCACAGGTTGTTAATGAGTCTTCCTCCAATCCAGATGCCACGGTTTTCTTCATGTAACCCAGCTTCTATGATTATTTGCTCAGCATACAAATTGAATGAGTATGGTGAAAGAATACAACATTGTCACACACATTTTTTTAAATTTTAAACCATTCAGTGTTCCCATGCTCTGTTTGAACAACTGCTTCTTGGTCCAGGTACAGATTGCTGGTGAGCACAATTAAGTGTTCCAGAATACTCATACTTCACAATGTTGTCCATAGTTTGTCATGCTCCACACAGTCGAAAGCCTTTGCATAGTCAATAAAGCACAGGTAAAAATCTTTCTGATATTCTCTGCTTTCAACCAAGATCCATCAGACATCAGCAATGATACCCCTCATTCCATGGCCTCTTCTAAATCTGACTTGATTCTCTGGAGGTTCTCTGTCAATGTATGATTGTAACCATTTTTGTATTACCTTTAGCAAAATTTTACTCGCTTGAGATATCAAAGAGGTTGTCCAATGATTTCCGTATTCCATTGGGTCACCTATCTTTGGAATGGGCATAAATATGGATCTCTTTCAATCAGTCGACCAGATAGTTGTCTTCCAGATTCTTTGGCATAGATGAGTGAGTGCCTCCTGTGCTGCCTCACTTTCTTGAAAGATTTCAATTGTTATTGCGTCAATTCCTGGTGCCTTGTTCTTTGCCAATTCTTTCAATGCACCTTGGACTTCTTCCTTCAGTATCATTGGCTCTTGATCATATGCTACCTCTTGAAATGGTTGAACATTAACCATTTCCTTTTGGTACTCTGTGTATTCCTTCCATCTTCTCTTGATGCTTTCTGCATCATTCAATAATTTGCCCAGAGACTCTTTCAATAACAAAAGTTGAGGCTTTAATTTTTTCTTCAGTTCCCCCAGCTTGAGAAATTCTGAGTGTGTTCTTCCTTTTTGGTTTTCTGATTCCAGATCTTTGCACATTTTGTTGTAATATTTGGCTTTATCTTCTCTGGCTGATCTTTGAAATTTTCTGTTTAGCTCTTGGGTCTCCTCATTTCTTCCATTTGCTTTAGCATCTCTACACTGGATAGCAAGTTTCAGTTCTTTCTGACATCCATTTTGACCTTTTCCTGCATCCATTTGAAATCAATATAAATATTGCTTATGTTGAAAATTAAAACAATCTGATGGTTTCATCAATCAAAGGCCGGGTGTTTTACTTAGACTGATTCAAGGTATGGGTTTGGCGCTTCATTTGTTCTAGATTTATGTACTCCTCAGTCAAGTCCACCATGGGTGACCCTGCTGGTATTTAAAATACGCGTAGCATAGCTTTCAGAATCACCGCAACTCAAAAGCCACCACAGTACAACAAACTGAATCTGACAACCACATGGTTTACTATGCCGGGAATGACAAATTGAAAAGGAATGGTATTGCAGTCATTGTCAAAAAGAACATATCCAGATCAGTCATGAAGTACAATGTTGTCTGTGATAGGAGAATATCCAAGTGCCTACAGGGAAGCCCAGTTAATACCACTATTATTCAAATTTATGCACCAACCACTAAAGTCAGTGATGATGAAATAGAAGAATTCTACCAACTTCTTGAATCTAAAATCGATCAAACATGCAATGAAGACATATTGATCATTACTGGTGATTGGAATGCAAAGATTGTGAGCAAAGAGGAAGGATCAGTAGTTGGAAAATATGGCTTTGGTGATAGAAATGATGCTGGAGAATGCATGACAGAATTCTGCAAACCCAATGATTTGTTCATTTCCAATACCTTATTTAGACAGCATAAGAGACTATGCACATGAACCTCACCAGATGCAATACATAGAAATAAAATTGACTACATCTGCAGAAAGAGAAGATGGAAAAGCTCCATATCATCAGTCCAAACAAGGCCAGGGGCAGGCTGTGGAACAGACAATCAATTACTCATATGTAAAATAAATCAAACTGAAGCTGAAGAAAATGAAAACAAGTCCACGAGAGCCAAAATATGACCTTGAATATATCCCACCTGAATTTAGAGGTCATCTGAAGAACAGATTTGATCCATTAAACACTAAAGACTGGAGGCCAAAAGAGTTGTGGGATGACATCAAGAACATCATATGTGAAGAATGCAAAAAGTCATTAAGAAGACAAGAAAGAAGGAAAAGGCTAGTTTTCTTTGCCTTGATGCCTCCAAAGCAAAAAGTTTGCTTGAAACTTGAAACAAAACAAAGAATCTACTTTTTTGCTTGCATGAATCTTCTGTTCTTGCAACAGCTTTGTGTTAGTATGCATGTCTTTTCAAATGCAAATGTTTCAACTCTGAAGGTTCTAGGTGAGGCTCAGGACTCCACCTAAGACCCCATATTTTACAAAGGCTTAAGCCAAGAAACTATCTTTTCTGGGAAAATTCCCACTCCTCTTTTATCAAATCCAACCAAGTATAGGCTAAAAGCAGGTTTGCAAGCTCTCTGTCATCATAATTCCCAATACTCATTTCCATCACACATGTATGTCTATCTTACAATAAATGTGTTGGTTATGTGCCATGGAGTTGGTTCCAACTCACAGTGAGACCCTGTATAGGGTTTCTGAGGCTGTACATGTTTACAGAAGTAGAAAGCATCAACTTTCTCCCATGGAACTACTGGTAGTTTCGAACTGCTGACTGTGAGACTAGTAGCCTGACTCATAAACATTATGCTGTCAGATAATAAGCAGAAGAAATCAATTATCTGAAAGGTAGTAAAGCACACAAACCTTTTAAAAACATTCAAATTCTGTCTTTTCTTCTCCACCCTTAGACTAACCCCTTGGGTCTCTGGCAGGGTGGATCCTGTAGACCCCCCATCAGTCGTCGTCTTTAACTAGCATGACATCTTTAGGCAATTCCAAAAGCTGATTTTCTCCCCTCAGGCAAGAGGCAAATTTTTTTCTTTCAGTCATTACAGGAGAAGAAATATAAAACAACATGCTTTCATGAATCTGGAGCCATTGCAATGAGTTCTGCTCCTGATGCTTAAACCAAGTGGACCATGTTGGACATCCCCTGGCTTCACAAGGGGCAAAGAGAATCAAACTCAAAACCAGTGCAAGGCTGATTCTTATTAAGTGGAACTCAGGCCTCCAACCTTTATCAGTACCTTTAAAATTAGCCACATTTGAATACCAATGTGGAAACCACATCCTTGTGATTTTGTTTTTCTAGAACCCCATTCATTTGGTAACACATGTCTTAGGCTGGGTTTTCTAGAGAAGCAAAACCAGTGAATATAAATATATATATCTATACACACACACATGTTGTTGTTAAGTGCCGTCAAATCAGTTCCAACCCACAGTGACCCTGTATAGGGTTTCCTAGGAATGGCTGGTGAGCTTGAACTGCCAACCTTGCAATTCAAACTGACCTTGTAGTACAAAACCACACCCTCAAGTAAACATTCCTTCAGTTGATTGACTGCTCATAGCCACTCATCAGAATTAACGATATCTGCATTAGGTTTCATTATCATGGAGATAAGCACATCTCAACAATCAAATCAATGGAATCCTGGCCTAGTCAAGTTGACACAGAACCCTAACCTTATACACTAATGAACTGACAATAAGAACTAGATGGTGCCATGCTACCACTATCAATAGCACTGAAAGGGATCACATTAGACTAAGAAAAAGAAACCATACTAAAGGGGGGTAGGGGGAATTCTTTGTTGATTGCTGGGAAGTAGGTGGTGGGGGAGGGGAGGGAGGGGAAGGTAGAACACAGGGCAGGGATTAGACACAGGAAAGTTTGGGTGCTGGAGAGGGGGGTGATATACAAGAAAGGAGAGGGAAATGGAAGAACAAAGGAGATGGGAGAACAATTAGGCATGTTTGAATGGGCCAAGTGGGACAGAGATAAAGAATGATGTATGCACAACCTTGGAACTACAGGGCTCTGGGATACAGAGATTGAGACATGGTTGGAATGGGGAAAAGGGTGGAATAATATTAAGATGCTTGGCTGTCTTTTGAATCTTGGTTTCCCTTGCATTATAATATAAAATAGACACTGGAGGGGGAGAGAAAGGAATAGCCAGAAATATCACCATAGAAAACTTGTAAGTCCGTCTTCTGCCTATAACTGATTGGAATACCTAAAATGGGGCTACAACGTGCCCAGTGAAGGAGGTTTCCTGTGGCGCCTTTGCAATACATAAGACTATAGGTAGACACGTGAACCACATCCAAAACTCCAGAGATGGGAAATGTCCACTTGAAAGGACGAGCAGACCAGCCTGGAGTGACTAGAAGAACAGAAGCTACTTCTTGAAGGAAAGACCTACAGGAAAAATACAAAACAATAGAGGGAGACAGACTGTTACTGCAAGAACAAACAAGTTGCTTGCCCAGGAAATATCAAGGCAAGTGGTCAGGTCCCCTCAGTGCAAACCCACTTCCAAGACTAAGACTCAACAGAAATACATGCTCTGATTGGTGACCACACTAATCACCGATAAGGGGAAGTGAGATAAAAACAGCAATGAAGCAGCGAGCTGAGCCCTACAAGGTTCAATAGACCTCTTTGAAACCGGGTGGAGATCTGGTTAGCCAGCAGTGTGGGAAGACCTGGGGACTCTTAGACCCAGAGTCAGTGACATGGCCATGAGGGACTGGAGTGGAGAGTGAAGCTACCGGCTGCTAAGAAGAGAGGGCATATGCACAAGAACACCCACACTTGCAGATAATACCCACTTGACCTGACTTCAATGACTGGATGATCAGAGTTCAACCAGAAGAAGAAAGAAGAGGAAAAAAAGAGTAATCTGATACAATTTGATGAACTTGACCTACACCTACACCTATGGATGCAGTAACTCAAAAGAGGGAATAAGTCCTTACAGCAAGAATCATTCCCACCCCCTCCACACACAGAGTAGACAGGGATGGGAAACTTGGACATAGGATACCCAAAATGGGTGGGGGGCCTACAAAGGCAAGAAGCGACTGGCTTTCAAGAGGGAACCTAGAGCCAGGGGTCATGGAGGAAGGCAGAATCTCCAGTGAGTACTAACTAATCTGTCTAGGCGGAGCTGATGAAATGAAATGCAGATGGGTCATTTGTGATACAATAGTGAATAATTGTTATCAGGACTGATTGTGAAGGTTGGAAATGTAAAGGTAGATGTTTTATAATAAGGAAGGGAGTGATTAACTCTCCAGTCTAGAATCAGAGGTCTCTAGGACCATCAACGGAGAGGAGCCGAGAGCAGAACCCTACCCAGAGAAGCAGCAATGCCTGAGATGGAGGCAGAGACAATGATGTGGAGGGATGAAGCGGCTGAGGACTTTGGATCCAGAGAGGGAGATGGACTGTGTGCTGAAGACTGGGGATGGGGTGTGGGGGGAGGTAGTATAGGGGACGGGTTTGAAGGGTATACCCTTTGATTGGTTGATGATGCATGGAGGGGACTGGAACCATGGCAGTGAGATGATATAAGATGGAATGAATGTAAAACTAAAGTTCTCTCATGTAAACTATCATATAATTCACAATAAAACATTAAAAAAAAAATCTTAAAAAAAAGAGACTAGAGGAAAATGAGACTAGGGCCCTTGACCACCCTTCAGGTCTGGAAAGGAACTCTACTCTCATGGCCCAAATTTCAGTAAAGCAGTTGAGAGGTTTATAAGGAGGGCAAAAACACTAGTAAGGTATGCTCACCATGGAATGATCAACCATTCAAAATCAAAAGGACTACAACAACAACAAAGTACACATGTAATATTCTAAATAAACTAAAAAGCTTTCTAAATGATCACATATGCTGGATATGCTGGTGTGGTGCTGTGGGCTAATGCATCAGACTGCAATGTCATTTGAACTGCAAGGTCAGTGGTTCAAGCTCACCAGCTGCTCCTTGGAAACCCTCTACAGGGTCGCTATGGGTCGGAATCGACTCCACAGCACTTAACAAAAACATAGCATTTACCAAGGTGATACAGTAGTTAAGCACTTGACTGGTACTGAAAGGTTAGAAGTTTGAACCCACCAGCTGCTCTTCAGGAGAAAGCTCTCTGCTTCTATAAAGATTTACAGCCTTGGAAACCTGTTGTTGGAATCAACTCTACAGTAATATGTCCAGTTTGGTTTATAGCATTTATCCACCACATATCTGTCAGTTTTTCATACTGTGGTCACTTGCATGTTGCTATAATGTTGGATGATGCCTGGTGTAACACTGAAGGATCAGCACTTGACTATGAACTGTAAGGCTGGTGGTTCAAACCCACCAGCTACTCCTCAGAAATCCTAAACAGGGTCACTATGAATCGGAACCAACTCCATGGCACTTAACAACAGCAACATAATGTTGGAAGATATGCCAAGGAGTTCCAGTGTGATGCTGTAGGGTAAACACTAAACTACGAATCATAAAATTGTCAGCTCCAATCCATCAGCAGCTTGAAAACCCTATACATGTTTGCTAAGAGTTGGAAACAACTCGATGGCACTTAACAAAACAACAACAATGTGCCAAAGGTCTTTCAGATACCAGCAGGATCACCTAATGGACAGGTTTCAGTGAAACTTCCTAATAAGACAGGCTAGGAAGGAAGCTCTGGTGACTTACTTCTGATAATTAGCTAATGAAAGCCTAATGAATCATTACAGAACATTCTCTGACTCATTTGTTATGGACACATCATCATGAGGGAATAATTGCTAGAGGAAGACATCTCTGGTGAAGTAGAGGGCCAGTGAGGATGAGAGAGACTTTCAATGAGCTGGAATGACACAGTCACTGCAACTGAACATACTAGCAATCATGAAGATGACATAGTATGGCAACGTTTCATTCTGTTGTACATATATAAGGTCATCAAGAGTCAGAGTGTACTCAACAACTGCTATAGAGCCACAGCGTTTAGAAATCTGGTAAATTTTTGCTGAAGGAATTAAAAAGTCCCCTGTGAACACTGCTCAAACTGCACGCCATGAAATAGTGAGAGGAGTTCCCAATAGTCCATGACTGCTACAAGGGCTCAGGATGTCACTAGAAGTGTCCCATCTTCCTTAGTAAAACATCAGAGTACTATGTTTTCTTTCCAGCTAACAATTTCCATCTCCTCATCTCCTCTGTGGTGTCACTAACTAGCCCCATTGACAGGCTTCTCAATGCATCAGACAAGTCGTAAGAGAGTGGTCCCTGTTTTAAAAGTGTGGTGTGAGTTGGACAACCTCATTCAGAATACTTTATGAACTTGATAAATATGTCATTTCACTCATCTTTAGATGGCACTTAACAACGACTTACATACACACACATTAACTTGTCATCATGATATACCAGATATGGTTATGATGTTAAACCCCACCCCCTACATCCCCCCTCAAATCCCTGACTGTGAACACTCTGGACATGCATACATTGATTCCAGAGTCTTAACAATTGCAAGTCTGCACCTGGTCAGGCAGGTATTCTCAAAGTCTTCTCCCATAATCCTGGGATGTGCACAGAATGGTGTTCTCCATATGGAAGGGAATCAATCACCCCACGCTCTGCCCAGCCCATTGCCACAGTCTCTGGTCATCACCTCCACTTCCAGTGCCCTCTATGGACCTACCCATGGCTGTGCCATTGCTCCTTAAGCCTAAATTCTCAGTGTCAGAGCAGAACAGTATGTCAGCTTCCCAAATTCTGTACCTAATCACCTGGATCATATAATATTGATGTTTGTACTCAGCACCTCATAAAGTACCTCATGAAACAGGGTCTTTTGCCCTTTGACTCTAGTTCTCCCATGGGGTATTCCAATCAGTCCCAGAGGCTGGACAGCGAACAGACCCCCTACCTTCCTCTTAGCTCTCTTTATCTTCTACTGACAAAAATCTCCTTCCTTCAAAGAAAATACTGTCATGGTAATTTGTTGTTGTTGGGTTCAGTTCTGACTCATAACAACCCTATGCACAACAGAATGAAACATCACCTGGTCCTGTGCATTGTCACAATTGTTATGCTTGAGCCCATTGTCACTGCCACTGTGTCAATCCATCTCACTGGGAGTCTTCCTCTTTTTTAGGTGACTTTCCACTCTACCAAGCATAATGTCCCTCGACAGGGACTGGTGCCTCCTGATAATATGTCTGAATTATGAGATATGAATGCTTCTAAGAGCATTTTGGCTATTCTTCTTCCAACTCAGATTTGTTTGTTCTTCTGACAGTCCATAGTACTTTTAATATTCTTCTCCAGTACCATGGCTTAAATGCTTCAATTCCTCTATGGTCTTCCTTATTCAATTTCCAACTTTCACATGAGGTTTTTGAAAATACCAGAGCTTGGGTCAGGTGCACCTTAATCTTCAAACTGACATTCCTGCTCTAGAACACTTTGAAGAGGTCTTGTGCAGCAGACTTGCCTAATGCAATATGTCGCTGCATTAGGTCCACTGGTGAGGAATTTTGTTTTCTTTACACTGAGGTATCATCCATACTAATGACTGGTCTTTGATCTTCGTCAGTAAGTATTTTAAGTCCTCTTCACTTTCCGCAAGCAATGTAGTATCATTGCATATCACAGGCTGTTAGTAATTCTTCCTTCAATCCTGACTCCATGCTTGTCTTCATATAATCCAGCTTCATGGATTATTTGCTCAGCATATAGATTGAATAAGAATGGTGAAGGAATACAACTCGGGCACACACCCTTCTTGATTTTAAACCATTCAGTATCTTCTTGTTCTGTTCGAACCACTACCGCTTGTTTCTATGTACAGGCTCCTCATGAGCATAATTGAGTGTTCTGGAATACCCTATCTCTTCAAAACGTTATCCATAGTTTATCAGAATCCATACAGTCAAAAGCCATTGCATACTCAATAAAGCATAAGTAAACATCTTTTTTGGTATTCTCTGCTTTCATCCAAGCTCCATCTTGTCAGCAATGATATTTCTCATTCCACATCCTTATCTAAATCTGGCTTGGACCTCTGACAGCTCCTTGTCAATGCCGTTACAGTAGTTTTTTAATTACCTTTAGAAATTTTTATTTTCATTTGATGTTAGTGATATTGTATAATGATTTCCACATTTTGTTGGGTCTTTAAAATGGACTCAAATATATATCTCTTCCTAGCAGTTTTCCACCAGGTATCTTGTCTTCCAAAATTCTTGACATAGATGATTGAGTGCCTCCATTGCCGCATCACTTTGTTGAAAGATTTCCATTTATATGATATCAATTTCTGGAGCCTTGTTCTTTGTTAATGCCTTCAGAGCACCTTGGATTTACTCAATACCATTGGCTCTTCTTGATCATATGCCACCTCTTGAAATGGTTGAACATTGACCATTTATTTTTGGTATATCAACCATGCCTTTATGGGAAGTATGAAATGAAAAAGGGAAGAAAGCAATAATGACAAAATATACCTATAAACTCATCAAACATTTGGATGGGGGTGGCCCAACTTTTATTGCAAATGAGTGTGGTCCAGCTCTGGTCCAGCCAAGACTCACTGTTAAGATATCTTTAACTAACACCTCCCTTATTCTGCATGTGTATTTTCATTGTAGGCTAGAAGCTCATGGCTGAGAGGAACCACGTGTCAACTTACTCAAAAGCAAAGATCTTTGTGACAAATTTTATTTGCCCAAAACAGCCAATTCAGGTGGAACTTTATTACTGCTTTCAACAGGTTGCAGTAGAAGGGATGTTGTGTTATTTCCTAATCTGAGTCATACTAAAAAGTGGCATAGTTTCTACCAGGCTTTCTCACTTGGTACGTGTGCTTTGGAACCCTGAGTCACCATATAGGAAGTCTGGCTACCTGAAGTCACCAGGCTAAAGGGAGCACATGAAGGGAAGGAGGATGCCTGTGAAGCCTCTGCTGTTCCTGTCCCTGATATGCAAAGCTATGCAAGTCTTTCTAACATCCACCACCAGACATGTGATAAGAGATGCTTCTGACCCCAGCCTCTGGGGTGCTCCTGCTACCAGCATATGGAGCAAAGATGAGCTATCTCTGCTAAGACCTACCCAAACTAAGAGTCACAAAGCAAAATTAAATGTTGTCATTGTTTTGGTAGTGGTGTGCTGTGGAGTCGGTTCCAACTCATAGCGACCCTGCATAAGGTTTCTGAGGCTGTAAATCTTTATGAAAGCAGAAAGCCTCATCTTTCTTCTGCAGAATGGCGGTAGTTTCAAACTGCTGACTTTGAGGTTAACAGCCGGACTGTAACCTCACTACCAGAGTTCCTTTGTCATAGTTTTAAGCCACTAAATTTTAAGGTAGTATGTTTCATAGCCATTGTTACCAGAACAATGTGCAAAACCTGCTCAAGAATCCCAAGGTCCCCTGAGAACTGAGGTAAACTTTCTGAGATAAACTGAAGTTAAACAATTAAATCCAGCAAGCACTTCCCATTAGCATATAAAAGCTGAGAGGGTGGGAAAGATCACAACACGATTTTCTTTTTGGCCCATGAGGGATAAAAACTATTTTCACAGTTTTGAGACCTACAAGGATTTGCCATAAGGAATAGCAGCCTCTCTGTGAAAATCAGACTTTGCTTCCTGAGTTCTGGGTCACAAGGTGCCAACAGGGTCTTACAATATAGACTGTTTCCCTGGGTAGCTCTTAATACCAGCCAGGTTTGCAGCCATTTTCTAAATTTAGTTTCTTTAGACAAAAACTCTGAAATGATTTAAGAGCAAATGATTTATTTTGAAAGTGATCCAAGAAAATACTGTTTCGGGAAGCAGAAAGTGAGAATGGGAAGGAGGCAAAAAAAACATATGTTATCAAGTCAGAAACCATTATGATAAATTGGGGATCAGTCCTGCTCAGGACCTCTAAAGATTATTTCAATATTATCAGATCCAAGAGCCAAGGAAGCTAAGGTAATTTCCAAACCCCACATGGTATAGCCAATGCAAGTCTTAAGTATACCAGATAGAGTGCCAGTTGCTTTCATTAGGAAGTCATCAACTCATATGGGAAAGATGAGTAGTAAGTGGATATGAGCAGGGTACCAATATTATGAGACTGGAAAAAAAAGGCAACATGGTATCTAACATCAGAGACAATAGAAGCCATCATAGGCCCACTTCAAGTTGGTTAGCTCAGCAAGAATTTGGCAACGAGGACTAAGGTCCTGAGGCAAAAAATTGGGAAGCAGATTGGGAGAGGAGGTCAGAGAGGGTCTGATCAGAGGTCATAGGACTTCACGCCCACTAACAGGATTTTGTATTTTAATATATGTAAAATTTGAAGGCCTGCCTGGTTTTGAGCAGAATGACATAGTCTGACTTGTGTTTTTTAGAGAATTGCTCCAGTTGTGTGTCAGAGATGGATGACCACCTAGGAGACCACTGCAGTAATTCAGGCAAGAAGGGACCAGGATGGTGGCATGGAAACCACAGAAATGGGAAGATGCTGTGTATTTTGAAGGCAAATCACTAGAATTTTCTGATGAATTACATGTATAGTATGAATCAAACAGAAGTCTCCAGGATACCTGGGAGATGCTTTGTCTGAGTTCCTGGAAGGGGATTAACCGTGGACTGAAATAAGACTGGAGAAAGAAATATGGGTAGAGAGGGTCAGGAGCTTACTCATGGACATGTGGACTTAAGATGCCTATTAAACATCCAAGTGGAGATGTCCAGTACGTAGTTGCATATGCAAATTTGGGCTGAGGTCTGGACTGAATATATAAATGTGGGTGTTAAAGTTACCAAGGATCTTACTGGCAACCCCAAAGATTTTCTTTCTAGGTCTTCAGGCAGCTCCCTAAACTTTCTTTAGTAGGGAAAACATTTTCCTTTTTCTCAGTTCTAAATTTTCAGGGATTAGGTCTGATTTTTTGTTCATACCACTGACTCACTTCTGCTTGTCTTAAGGCCTCTTCTCCATCCTTCTCTTTTGGTAACTGCCCTCAGGATGGTTGGCCCCTTGAAGAGGTACCTATGAAGTCTCCTGGTCCCTTGGAGAGTCATTTCTCCAGGCTCAGTGTTTCACTAACCTTAGGCACTGGTCTTCCTATATTAAAGCCAAGGACACTCTGGAGAAAAGTGAGAAAAGTGAGCATTCCTTCTCATGCAGTATGGGCTTAGTCCAAATACTGGGTTATATTCTGAAATTCTCTGGCAGAAGTCAACCAGTCTCACCTCCTGCCAGGCCTCTGGGAGGAAGATGGGAAATGTACTGTCCCATGAGTGAAGCCCAGAACTTCTCCTGTGAGCAAGAATCATCTGAAGTCAAGCCCTGATAAAAATGTTCATCCCTGGAAGTGACACACAAGTATCATCTAGTTAGATTACAAGAGACTTTGCAGGTGACTTTCCAGCTAAAAAAGCAGTATGCCCTTTCCCATGGGCTGACTGCACATACTTTGAGGCTGATTGGGAAATGACCTGGATCTGCAACTTCTCTGATACTTGGAACTTCTATGTTTTTATGTTTTATGTAAGATGTTTACAGCCAAGAGTTCTCTGACTAAGAATATGGTGCATCTGCCTCCAATGTCTGACCCTTAGAAAAGCTCTTAATCTTTAGCCTATAAACCAAGATCTAACACAGTCAAGCTGCTCTCTACTGCCAGGAAGATGGAAAACAAGTTGGCAGAAATGATCCCAGAGCAATAACAAGAGTCATATATGTGCTGTCGAACTGTGCTCCAACTCCAGACATGAGCTACAGTGTCTCCTACTGAAACTTGTTCCTTTTCTGACTGAGGGGGAAGGCTGAGTCCTGACACCTGGCTTTCCATTTGCCACTACTGTAAACCGATTCATTCACATGATATCTGGCTACCCTTGTTCTCTTGAACAATTTTAATTAAAGACTCCTAGAAGTTTACGTTTGCTTTTTTAAAATTTAAAATTCCTCTACTTTTCTAAAAGTATTTTAAGTCCATGTCTAATGTTAATAAAACAAACAAACAAAAAAGCCTCTTGTTTTAAATGCACACCAGTATTCATTGTAGCACTGTTTGATTCACAATTGTCAAAGGGTGGTGTATATTTCAAATAAGAGATGCTATACAATATTTGCCACCCTCATCTGTCAGTTTGTCATACTGTGGTGGCTTGTGAGTTGCTGTGATTCTGAAAGCTATGACACCAGTATTTTAAATACCAGCAGGGTCATCCATGGTGGGCAGGTTTGGAATAGTCATTGATAGCCCTGATACAGTACTGCCATTTTGAACTTTTGTAAGCAGGGTTCTATCAAGGCAGCAACCTGATAATTTACTTCAATTGCTCCCCCCACCATCAGTCCTTGTTCCCCATGAGATCAGAGGCACCCCCTTGGAGATCAGGTGTCAGGTACACACACCATTGCATTTGGAGGTGCATAGTCTCTGCCTCATCTGGCCTGATGGGAGCCCTGAACTCAGACACCCTCTCTGGGTGAGCAATAATTCTTTAGGTGTCAGTGTTCTTGCCTCCAGTTTCCCTCTGGATCTATAGGAACTCCTTCTAGGACCAAGCACCCTGACTCCAGATATCTACTTGGACAGAAGAAACTCTGTCTAGGACTGGGAGTCCCACCACCTCTGACTTTCTGGATTGCAAAGGCACACAACCTATACTAGGTGCCCTGCACCAGCTACATCCTCTGCCAGCAGTAGTACCACACAGGTGCCCGGGTCCCTCCAATCAGTTTTACTTTCTCCTTTGTTTATATTTTAGTTTAGTTTATTTCCCTCCAATCTCCCCCTTTTTCTAGTTTCTTTTCCTGATTACCTCTTTCTTTCTTTTCTTCTATTTCCCTTTCATTTTTTCTTTCCCTTCTTTCTTTTTCTTTACTACTCTGTTTTCCCACCACTTGTCTATGAGTTTGTTGTACTGTGTTGTTATAATGCTTGAAGATATGCCACTGATACTTAAATGCCACCAGGGTCACATGTGGTGGGCAGGTTTCAGCGGCACATCCAGATTAAGATTAGAAAAAAGCAGAGGCTGACCACTTTTAGTGGTTAGCTATTGAAAACCTTTATTCTCTAATTCAAAATAGCCAAACAAGTCCATTGCAGCTCAGTAATATGTGGCACTGTAGGATCCACACTGAACTGCAAACCACAAGGTTGGTTGTTCAAACTTACCAGTTGCTCCTCGGAAACCCTATACATGGTCACTATGAATTGGAACTGACTTGGCGGTACTTAGCAGCAACAACAGTGAACTGAAACTGACTGATATTAGCAATTATGAATTGGACAGTTACATGGTTTACTATACTGGGAACAACAAATTGAAGAGGAATGGCCATTCATCATCAAAAAGCTGAAATTTCAAGATCTACCTTGAAATAAAAAGCTGTCTGTGATTGGAATTGGATAATATCCTTATGCCTACAAAGAAGCCTTGGAGTCCTGGTGTGGCACTGTAGGATAAGCACTGGACTTCTAACCACAAAGTTGGTAATTCAAACACACAAGCTACTCCTTGAAAACCCTATACAGAGTTGCTATGAGTTGTAACTGACTCAACAGCACTTAACAACAAGAAGATCAGTTAATAACACTATAATTCAAATTTAAGCACCAAACATTAAAACCAATGATTATGAAATTGAAGAATTCTATCAATTTCTTATCAACTGAGAAAAGATTGAAGTTGTCAAGGACTTCATTCTTTTTGGATCAACACTCATGAAATCAAACAACGTATTGCATTAAGCAAATCTGCTGCACAAGACCTTTTTAAAGTGTTGAAGAGCACAGATATCAGCTTGAGGACTAAGGTACACCTGTCCCAAGCCATGGTATTATCAATAACCTCATATGCATGTGAAAACTGGACAGTGAATATTTATTCTTTGGTCTTATTTAAGACCATAGAAGAATTGATATTTTTGAGTTATGGTGTTGGAGGAGAATATTGAAAGTGCCATGGGCTGCCAAAAGAATCAGCAGATCTGTGATGGAAGAAGTACAACCAAAATGCTCCTTGGAGGCCAAGATGGCCAAACTTTGTGTCTCATACTTTGGACATATTATCAGGAGGGACCAGTCGCTGGAGAAGGATATCATGTTTGGTAGGGTGGAGGGTCAAAGAAAAAAAGGAAGACCCTCAGCAAGATGGATTGGCCAAGTGGCAGCATCAATGGGCTCAAGGATGGCAACAATAGTGAGGTTGGCCCAGGATCAGGCAGTGTTTCGTTCTGCTGTGTCATTATGAGTTGGTACCAACTTGATGGCACCTAACAACAACAACATCAACTTCTTCAGTCTGAAATTGATCAAACATGCAATCACTGTGCACTGGTAATTGGAAACAAAGAGGAAGGATCAGTAGCTGGAAAATAATGGTTTTGGTGATTAAAAATGATACTGGAGATCGCATGATAGAATTTTTGCGAGATCCATGACTTATTTATTGAAAACACCTTTTTTCAAACACATGAACAGCAACTACACATGTGACTGTCACCAGATAGAATATACAGGAATCAAATTGACCTCATATTTGGAAAGGGATGATGGAGAAGCTCACATTCAGGCTGAAGCTAAAGAAAATTAAAATAAGTCCACAAGAGTAAAAATATGACCTTGAACATATCTCACCTGTATTTAGAGATCATCTCAAGAACAGATTTGCTTGATTAGACATCAGTGACCAAAATTCAGAAGAGTTGTAGGATAACATCAAGAACACAAGTAAGCAACAGGTAATTTTAAAGACAGGAAAAAAGGAAAATAGCCAAAGCTCTTGAGCTTAGAGAAGTTAAAACAACTGGGAGGAATGAAGAAGTAAAGGAATTGAAGAGAAAACTTTAAAGGGCTACTCAAGAAAACAAAGTATTATAATGAAATATGCAGAGACCTGGAGCTAGGAAACAAAAAGAGAAAAACACACTCAAGCTGAAAGTATTGAAGAAAAAATTCAAGCCTGAGGTTTCTATAATATTGATGGATTCTAATGGACAATATATTGAATGACACTGGAAACACCAAAAGAAGAGGGAAGGAATAAATAGAGTTACTGTATCAAAAAAAATTGGTTGAGGTTCAATCATTTCAAGAGGTAGCATATGACCAAGAAGTCACATATGATCAAGGCATGGTATTGAAGAAAGAAGTGTAAGCAACACTGAAGGCACTGGCGAAAACAAAGCTCTAGGAATTGATGGAGTACACATGGAAATATTTCAAAAAATGATGCAGCACTGGAGGAGTACACTTGTCTATGTCAAAAAATTTGCAAGACAGCTACCTGGTAAATCCATGGGAAGAGATAAATATCTGTGCCCATTCCAAAGAAAAGTGACCTTACAGAATGCAAAAATCATCAAACAATATCTTAATACAACATGCAAGTAATATTTTGCTGAATACAATTCAAAAAGCGTTGCAGCAATATATTAACAGGGGACAGTCAAAATCCAGGCTAGATTCGGAAGAGAACATGGAATGAGGGATTATCATTGCTGTTAAGTGCCGTCAAATTGGTTCCAACCCATAGCGACCCTATATAGGGTTTTCCGAGGAGGTCTGAACTGACAACCTTGTGGTTAAACTGACCTTGCAGTCCAGTGCATTATCTTGCAATGCCTCATCAGGACTCCAGAATGAGGGATATCACTACTGAAATCAGATGGATTTTGTCTAAAAGCAGAGAATACCAGAGACATAGTTGCATGTGCTTTGTTGACTATGCAAAGGCATTCAACTATGTGGATCATAATAAACTATGGCTAACATTGCAAAAACTTGGTATTTCAGAACACTTAATTGTGCTTATGAGGAACCTATACATAGACAAAGAAGCAGTTATTTGACAGAACAAGGGAATACTGAATGGTCTAAAATCAGTAAAGGTGTGTGTTAGGGCTGCATTCTTTTACCATACTTATTCAATACCAAGAAAATAATCTGAGAAACTGGATTATATGAAGAAGAATACAGTATAGGAGGAAGGCTCGTTAGCAACCTGCAATATGCAAATGACACACACTTACTTGCTGGAAACGAAGAGAATTTAAAATACTTACTGATAAAGATAAAAGACTACAGCTTTCAGTTTTGTTTGCACCTTAATGTACAGAAAAATCTGGAACGCTGCATTAATAGATAACATCATGATTTAAAAAAAGTTTTAAATTATCAAAGGCTTCATTTTGTTTGGCTCTACCATAACACCCATGGAAGCAGCAGTGAAGAAATTAAATGAAGTACTGTATGTATTAAGCAAATATATTACAAAGACCTCTTTGAAGTGTTAATGAACATATATGTCACTTTGAGGACTAAGGTGCACCTGACCCATATCATGGTTATTTTCAATGACCCCATATACATGTGAAAGTTGGACAATGAATCAGGGAGATCAGGAGCTCTGGTAGTGTAATGATTATGAGCTGGGCTGCTAACCTCAGGGTCTGCAATTTGAAACTACCAGCCGTTCTGTGGAAGAAATATGAGACTTTCTGCTCCCATTTTTTTTTTTTTAATTGTAAATTATGTGTTAGTTTACATGGTGAACATTATCTTTACATTCATCCTATTGTACTTTGGTTCATTGCAATGATCACAATCCCCTGCGTGCATCATCCAACACCCAAATTGTACACCCTACACTCCTGCTCCCGGCTGCCAGCACACAACCTCTCTCCCTCCCTGAGTCCAGAGTCCCCAGCCACTCTTTCTCTCCACTTTATTGCCACTGCTTCCATCCCTAGTGTCACTGCCTTTCCAGACACAGTCTGCCGCTTTGCTTTTCTCCCTTAATGGTTCCAGGGATCTCTACTCCTGGACTGCAAAATCAGCCACTCCCCTCCTTTTGTTACCAAACATTTACATTTACCTTTCCAACATTCGCTGTCAGGCCTGATAGTAATCATTCCCTATTGAACCACAGGAGTCCTTCCCCCCTCACCTTTTATTAACCACATCCAGACAGGATGGAAACAATTCAGTGAAGGTTCTACCTTTCCCTGTATTCTCTGGAGCTAGGTTCCCTACTGAAAGCTTGTAAGTCAGTCACTTCTTGCCTTTGTAGTCCCCTCATTTTGGGTAGCCAATATATAAGTTCCCCCTCCCTGCTGACCTTGTGTACCAAGGGGGTGGGAATGATCCTCACTGTAGAGATTAGTCTACTCCTTTGACATACTGCATCCACAAGCATAGATCAAGATTATCCACTTATATAGTGGGTTGTTGTTGTTGTTAAGTGCCGTCGAGTCGGTTCCGACCCATAGCAACCCTATACGGGGTTTCCGAGGCTGTAAATCTTTACGGGAGCAGAAAGCCTCATCTTTCTCCTGCGGAGTGACTGGTAGTTTCGAACTGCTGACCTTACGGTTCACAGCCCAATTCGTAACCATTACTCTACCAGAGCTCCTTATAGTGGGTTACTCCTTTTTGTTTCCCTCTTCTTTCTTCCTCTAGTCATGTTCTGATCATCCAGCCATTGATGCCAGGTCAAATGGGTACTATCTGCAAGTGTGGATGTTCTTGTGCATCCCCCTTCTCTTTACATCAGCTGGTTGCTTCATACTCCGTTCTAGTCCTCTGGGGCCATGTCCCTGCCCCTGGGCGAGGAGTCCCCAGGTCTTGTCATACTGTTTGTTAACCAGGTCTCAATCCAGGTTAACAGGAGTCTGTTGAATGTGGTCAGACTTAGTTCAGAACTTCATTGCTGTTTTTCCCCCTCTTCCCCTTATCGGTGATCAGCATGGTCAGCAGCAGGACCATATGCCTGCTAGTGTATTCCATTTGAGTTTCAGTCTTGGAAGGGGGTTTGCCTTGAGAGGACCTGACTACTTGCCTTGATGGCTCCCTGGGGAACAACTTGCTTGTTCTTGTAGTCGTCAATTGGACTGCTGTTGTTGTTGTTATTTTCTGCTGGTCTTTCTTTCAAGAAGTTATCTTCTGTTCTTCTAGCTGCTCCAGACTGCTCTGCTTGTCCTTTCATGTGGGAATGTCCCACCTCAGAAAAGTCTAGATGATGATCAGGATTCCACCTATGGTCTTGTGCCGTGCAAGGGCTCTGCAGGGAGCCTCCTTTACTGGACAAGTTCTAGCTCCATTTCAGTTATTCCAAATAGTTAAAGGCTGAAGACAGACTTACAAGCTTTCTCTGGTGATGTTTCTGTCTATTTTACAATAGTAGGTGAGAGAAACCAAGATTCAACAAACAGCCAAGCATCTTAACATCATTTCCCCACTTTTACCCATTCAAACCATGCCTCAATCTTTGTATCTACGAGCCCTGTTTTTCCACATTTGTGCTCAGATCATTATTTACCTCTGTCCCATTTAGCCTATGTAAACCTGCTGGCTATTCTCCCTTCCACCTTATTTTTCCTTTCCCCTTCCCCTTATAGTATATTGCCCACCCCCCAGCACCAAACTATCCTGTGTCTATTCCAAACCCTGTGCTCCACCATCCCCTCCCGCCCTCTCACCCCACCCCCTACACCCTGGTAACCAACACCAACAAAAAGATAATAATACTAATAATTAAATTAAAAATATACAAAGTTTTCCCCTTTCAGAGTGGGTGTATTTTCTTACTTTTTTACAATAATGGCTCTATGCCGTATTTCTCCTTTTGTGACAGACTAGTTTCACTCAGCGTTATGTTCATATTCACTCAGCATAAGGTTCATTTCACTCAGCATAAGGTTCATCCAGGTTAGGTGGTGGCTTCCTCCTTCCTTGTTATTCTTCAGGGTAGTTTAGTATTCCCTTGGCTGTATGTACCAGTTTGTTTATCCATTCTTTCATAGATGGGCACTTAGGCTGTCTCCATCTTTTTGCTATTGTAAATAGTGCTACTATGAACATTGGTGTGCATATATCTATTTGCATATGGCTTGTATTTCTTGTGGATAAATACCAAGAAGATGAATTGCTGGATCATAAGATATCTCTATTGCCAACCTTCTGAGGAAGTGCCATATTGTTTTCGATAGTGGCTGGACCATTTTGCAATCCCACTAGCCATGTAGTAGGGTCCCCGTCACTCCACATCCTCACTAACACTTACTGTCTTCTACTTTTTAAATCTTAGCTATTATTGCTGGTGTGAGATGATATCTCATTGTTGTTTTGATTTGCATCTCTCCAATGCCTAATGATCATGAACATTTCTTTATGTTTGCTGGCTGCCCAGATGTCCTCCTTGGTGAAGTGTCTATTCATGCCCTGTGCCTATTTATTAATTGGGTTATTTGTCCTTTTCTTGTAGAGGTGTTATAGGTTCCTATATATTTTGGAAATTAGTCTCTTGTCTGATGTATCATTGCAAAAGATTTTTTCCCATTCTGTGGGCTCCCTTTTTACTCTTTTTGATGAAGTCTTTTGACGCACATAAATTTTTAATTTTTAGTATGTCCCATTGATATATTTT
Organism: Chrysochloris asiatica; assembly: GCF_000296735.1. NCBI lineage: Eukaryota > Metazoa > Chordata > Mammalia > Afrosoricida > Chrysochloridae > Chrysochloris > Chrysochloris asiatica. The sequence goes on along the minus strand of NW_006408557.1, from coordinate 8,252,919 downwards.
GCCTATTTTTGTTGTGTAAGTTTCAAAATGTTTGGTAGTCTGTGTATGCCCTGTATTAGAGCTCTCACATTTTTCCCTTTTTTTCCGTTGATGACCTTTGTAATTCTGGGATTCACATTTAGGTCTTTAATCCATGCTGAGTTGGTTTTTGTAAAACTCCTGAGGTAAGGTCTTTTTTAGTCTTTTGCATATCGCTTTCCAATTCTGCCAGCACCATCTGTTGAAGACAAAGTCTCCTCCCCATGCAATATACTTAGGTATTTTGTTGGAAAATCAGTTGGCTATATGTGGATGGTTTCTTTTTTGGATTCTCAATTCTGTTCTATTGATCAATGTATCTTTCATTATACCAGTACCAGGCTGTTTTGACCACTGTAGCCATGCAGTAAAATTTGAAATCAGGGAGTGAGAGGTTCCCCACCCTGTTCTTCTTCTTAATCAGTGCTTTGCTTATCCTTGGTCTCTTTCCTTTCCATATAAAGTTTGTAATTGTTTTTTCCATCTCTTTGAAAAATGTCGTTGGAATCTGGATTAGGATTGCATTATATGTGTAAATTGCTTTGGACATTATTGACATTTTCACAACGTTAAGTCTTCCTATCCAGGAGAATGGTACATTCTTCCATTTTTGTTGGTCTCTTCTGACGTCTTGTAGTAGTGTTCTGTAGTTTTCTTTGTATAGGTCCTTTGTTTCTCTGGTTACATTTATTTCTAGATATTTCATCCTTTGGGTAGCTGTTGTAAATGGTATTGTTTTCCTAATGTCCTTTTCAGCACTGTTGTTATTGGTATCAAGGAATCCAACTGATTTTTGTATGTTGATCTTATACTCTGCCACTTTGCTGAATCCTCCAATGAGGTCTAGTAGCTTTTTTACTGAGATTTTGGGTTTTTCATATCGTCTGCAAATAGAGAGAATTTTACTTCTTCTTTGCCAATTCAGATGCCCTTGATTTCCCTATGTTGCCGTATAGCTTTGGCTAAGACTTTGAGCACAATACTGAATAGGAGTGGTGACAAAGGGCATCCTTGTCAGATTCCTATTCACAGAGAGAAGGCTTTCAGTTTGTCTCCATTGAGAGTAATGTAGGCTGTTGGTTTTGTAAATATGCTCTTGATTATACTAAAGAAGTTCCCTTCAATTCTACTTTGTTGAGGGTTTATATCAGGAATGGATGTTGGATTTTGTCAAATGTCTTTTCTGCATCAATCGATATGATCATATGCTGTTGTTGTTTTTTTCTTGTTTTTTGTTTATATGGTGAATTACATTGATTGTTTTTCTAATGTTGAACCATCCTTGCACCCCGGATATGAATCCCACTTGGTCATGATGTATTATTTTTTGATGTGCTGTTGGATTCTCTTGACTACGATTTTGTTGAGAATTTTTTTATCTATGTTCATGAGGGATATTGATCTATAATTTTCTTTCTTAGTGATATCTTTCCCTGGTTTTGGTATGAGGATTAGGCTTGCTTCATAAAATGTATTAAGAAGTTTTCCATCCTCCTCTATATTTTGGAATAATTTGAATAGAATTGGTAGAACTCACCAGTGAAGCCATCTGAACATGGACATCTTTTGGTTGGGAGTTTTTTGATGACCTGATCAATTTCTTCTATTGTTGGGGGTCTGTTAAAGTCTTCAACTTCCCTTTGTGTAAGTTTAGGTAGGTTGTATTTTTCTAAAAATGTATCCATCTCTTCTAAATTTTCAAATTTGTTGGAGTACAACTCTTCATAGTATTCTGTTACTCTACTTTTGATTTCCTTTGGTTCCACTGTGACATCGCCCATGTGGTTTCTAATGCATCTTAATTGTGTCTTCTCTGTCTTTACTTATGTTAGGCTTGTCAATGGTTTGTCAATTTTATTAATCCTTTCAAAAAACCAGAAAGCTGTTGATTCTTTCTATAGTTTTTGTTTTGTGTCTCATTTATTTCTGCTCTGATCTTTATTATTTCTTTTCTCTTGGTGACTGTAGGGTCCCTCTGTTGGTCTGTTTCTAGTTGCTGGAGATATTTTGTTAATGTATTACTTTTCATTCTTCTTTTTGGATGTGCGCATTTATTGCAATAAATTTTCCTCTCAGCACCGCTTTCGTCGTGTCCCAAAAATTTTGGTATGTTGTGTTCTTTGTCTCTTTTGTTTCTAGGAACTTTCCGAATTCACGTATAATTTCTTCTATTATCCAGTCACTCTTCAGCAGGGTGTTATTCAGTCTCCATGTATTAAACTTTATTTCCTTGGTCTTCTTATTGTTTATTTCTAATTTCATGGCATTGTGGTCTGAAAAGATGCCTTGTATTATTTTGATGTTTGTAAATTTATGGAGGCTAGCTTTGTGACCTAACACATGGTCAATTCTGGAGAATGTTCTGTGTGAACTGGAAAAGAATGTATATTGTGCTGTTGTTGGGTTGAATGCTCTGTACACGTCTATGTGGTCAAGCTGGTTGATTGTGCTGTTTAGTTCCTCTGTAGCTTTGTTGAGTTTCTTTCTGGTTGTTCTGTCCCTTTTCGAAAGTGGTGTATTAAAATCTCCCACTATAATTGTAGATTTATCTATTTCTGTCTTCAATTCTAGTAGGGTTTGCTTTATATATCTTGGTGCTCTTTCATTTGGAGCATAGATGTTTATGTCATCTTGCTCAATTGACCCTTTAATCATGAGATAGTGTACTTACTTATCTCTTATGGTGGTTTTTGCCTTAAAGTTTATTTTATCAGAGATTAGTATTACCACTCCTACTTGTTTTTTATTGCTGTTAGCTTGGTATACTTTTTTTCCATCCTTAACTTTTAGTCTGTTTTTTTCTTTGTGTGTAAATTGTGTCTCTTGCAGGCAGCATATAAAAGGGTCTTGTTTTCTTATCCATTCAACCACTGTCTGTCTCTTTACTGGTGCATTTAATCCATTCACATTCAGTGTAATTATTGATAGATATGGATTAACTGCTGTCATTATGTTAATTTTTTGTGGTGTTGTTTGTTCCTTTGTTCTTCATGCCTTCTTGTGTTGCATTCATGTTTTTTGTGCTATTTCTTGTCAGTTTCTTCTTTGTTTTAAGGTTTCCTCATTCTGGTTGGTCATCATTTTCATGGTAAGTTGCAAAGTATTAATTTTCTTTGGGGTTACCCTATAGTCTAAGTTTTCCCTGCATTTAAGGCAATCTATTGCAGCCAGCCATCTACTCGACCTACTCACCACCTGGATCTCTGATCCTAAAATTTTCACCTCTTTAATATTGTTAATATTTTGATCTTTGGTTAGCTCCACAGGTCCTCTGAATTCATTGCTGTAATTCTGTTCTGTTCTTACTTCTACTATCCATCAACCAAGTTCCAGGTAGTGTTGCCACATCTGTCAAGCTCTGGTTGTTGTCTGTTCTTGCTGGTTACCATTCCAAAGAACTCCCTTTAGGATGTTTAGAAGCGCTGGATTGCTTTAACAAAATCTCTTAGCTTCTGTTTATCCTGGAATGTTTTGACTGTACCATCATATTTGATTGACAGTTTTGCTGGATTCTTGGTTGGTAGTTGTTTTCTTTTAGGGTCTTATATATGTCTCTCCATTGCCTTCTTGCCTGCATGGATTCTTCTGAGAAGTCAGAGCTTAATCTGATTTGCTTGCCTTTGTAGGTGACAATTCTCTTTCCCTGGCTATTTTTAGGATTCTCTCCTTGTCTTTGATTTTGGAGAGCTTGATTATGATATGTCTCAGTGATTTTCTTTTGGGGTCTATCATTTCAGCTTCTTAAATGTTTATCTTCTCATTCTTCAAGATGTTAGGAAAATTTTCTTCCAGTAACTCTAACTATCTCTTCTGTGGAGTTCTGTGATTCTTCCTGTTCTGGAATACCAATAATTCTTAAGTTATTCCTCTCCATGTTACCCAGCATGAATCCTGTACTCTCTCCAGATGTTTTAATCCTTTTTTTCTGCTGCTCTTCTATCTTAGCAGTATTGAGAGATTTGTCGTCCAGCTTGCTGGTTTTGTCTTCCATCTCTTCCATACTGCTTCTTTGCCCTTTCAATGTTTTGTTTATTTCTGATATTTTATTATTAATCATCTGTACTTCTTTTTGCAGGTTTTGGATTGTTTCCAATGCCATATCTGTCTTGTTTGATTGCTCCTGTAGCACTTTCCTGACTTCTTCCTTATTTTCCTCCCCCCCTTTTTGGAGCATTTGTATTTGTTTCCATATTATTCTTCTAAATTCTTTCTCAGACAGAACCAGAGTCTGCTTTTCTACTGGAATGTCTGTGTCTGCACCCAGCTCATTTGTCTCAGTTACTTTATTCTGTTTTTGGACATGTGTTGACATCTTTAATTATGTTTTCTTGGATATTTTCAACAGTTATGTGAGTTTTTAATCTTTAAATGGATGTGTGTTGTTTTTTGTTAAGTTTGTTGAGTGTCTCCTGGTGGATATGAACTGGAGTTAGGCTTCACTTTTCACGTGTAATGCCTAGCAGCTGGTTTTGGCTCTTTTTCAGATGGTGGGGTAATACAGGGTATGCTTGTAGCTTGGCTTTATGGGCACAGTTGCTGTCTTTTCTTGGGTAAGGTAGGGGGAGAAAGCTCCCACCCCTGGGAGAAGAGTGAGGCAAAAAGACCAAAGACAGAAACAATATAAAAGCAGAGACAGAAACCACCAATCAGAAACAAAAAACAAATTGTGATCAACACTGTTCACTGGCCTTTGCTGTGCAAAGGGTCCCATGTAGGTAAACTATGGGGCAGGTTCCCAGGGTCAAAATGTCTTAAAAAGCAGCCTGCAGGTTTCCTCTCTGTGATGTTGAAAAACTGTGGGTGTAATGCTGGACCCTTTTGGGGGTGTGCTCCCATCCACCAGAAGGTGTCTGGGCTGTGCAAGAGAGTGCAATCAGGGTGAAGAGGAGAGCTATGTGAAAAAATGAAAAGTGAAAGATGAAAAATCGGTCACACCTCTCCCTTCAGGGGCAATGTTCCACGGCTTCTAGAGCTGGGTCACTGCCTCTGCTTGGCTGAGGCCCTGCCCTCCAGTTTGAGGACTTCTGTCTGCTGGCTGCTGCAGCGGGGTCGATTCAGAAATCACCATATTTTGCTTTCACCTGCAGATTTCTTCTCAATGGGTGCAGGGAACTGGAGCCTGGAACCTTAAACAAGATCCAAAGCTTTGCAGTTTTTCTGTGGACTGCTCTTTCTCTGCTTTTTGTTTTGTTTTGGCAGAGGAGTTTTCACTGTCTGTATCCGCTTTCATCGCCCCCAAACAGGAAGTTTGCTCACATAAAGATTTACAGAGATTTACAGCCTTGGAAACCCTATGCAGGGTCACTATGAGTCGGAACAGAATCCATAGCACACCACCACCACCACCAGAGTAGAATCAATGTATTTTAATGATAGTGTTGGTGAAAAATAGTGAAAGTACCAGGAACAGTCAGAAGGAAAAACAAATTTGTGTTGGAAGAAGTACAGCAAGAAAGCTTCTTAGAAGTGAGGATGGTGAGACAATGTCTCTCATTCTTTGGATATGTTATTAGAAGGGATCAGTCCCTGGAGAACGATACTATCCTTGGTAAAGAGGAGGCTCAGTGAAAAGGAGGAAGACCCCCAATGAGATGGATTGACACAGTGGCAGCAACAGTAATCAAACATAACAATTGTGAGGATGGCACAGGACTGAGCAGTGTTTTGTTCTGTGGTGTATAGGATTGCTTGAGTAAGAATGGATTCAACAGCACCTCAAAGCAATAACAATAATTCTGTTCTTTATTTCTCTTCTCTTTTCCCCATTCACTATTTTTTAAATTGTTGTTTTTCTCATTCTTTCTCCCCTTCTGTCTTCATTTCCTTTCTCTTTAAAATTTTTTATAAATTATTTCATTTTTCTGCTTCTTATTCTTTGTTTGGATTCTCCCTCTTCTTCTTCTTCTTCTTTTTTTTTTTTTTTTGTTTTTTTCTCTTACTTATTTTTTCGTACCAC
>NW_006408557.1:8242934-8246845 GCF_000296735.1 Chrysochloris asiatica | reverse complement strand
TTTAAAATTTTTTATAAATTATTTCATTTTTCTGCTTTTTTTTTTTTTTTTTAAATATTCATCATTTTCTTTTTGTGGTTGTTTCTTTTTGCTTGTTTTTTTCTCTTACTTATTTTTTCGTACCACCCACCAGGGACAACAATTATGCCCACAATGCCTCTTCTGTAGTCCCACCCATTGTGGTTGCCCCAACCAGTGACCAACATCAGCCCACCTGCTCTCAACTGCATTATATGAACAGCATATAGAGAAATCCTCTAATACACTAACCAGGAGACAGATGGTAAGCACCTAAAAATACACCAACATCAAATCACCAATTAAATACAAATGCTACCAAGTCACAATATCATGGAGACAAAATAAAATCTCAGTTCACACAAACATTACAGAGTGGTGTAAATAGTGACCAAAATATAGAATTAGCAAGCCTTTCTGAGAAAGAAATAATATTGAAACTATCTAAGGCAAACTTCAAAATGATGATATTTAGGTAACCTCAACAGATCGAGAGAAAGACTGAGCCTATTGCAGACAAAATCAAAGCAAATACAGAAAAATCTATAGGAAAAACACTACAAAAACAAACTGACAAAACAAACTTAAAAAATAGAAGCCATACAAAAATAAACAGACTTCCAAAACATTAGTAGTAAGATTTAAGAAATAGGTAATACACTGAAAGGGCTGAAGAATAGAATTAATCAATGGAAAACAATTAATGATACTGATGACAAATCTCTCAATACTAAATGCTAGATGAACAATAGGGAAAAGAATGGGAAAAAAGAAGAAATACTAAGAAATAGGTAGGATACCATCAAAAGAAATAACTTATGTGTAATTGGAATTCCAGAAAAGAAACTGGGAGAGCAAAAAAGCAAAGAAAATTGTCAAATATTAGTTGGAAGAAAATTTCCCTAATATCATGAAAGTTGAAAAGATATGTATTCAAGAAGCTCAACAATCCCAAGTAGGGTAGACCCCAAAAGAAAATCATCAAGACATATCATAATCAAACCTTCTAAGGCAAGGAAAAAATCTTGAAAGCAGCTAAGGTAAAATGTAAAGTTACCTACAAAGGAGAACTAATAAGACTAAGCTTTGATTTTATGTAGTTAAGAAGACAATGTTGTTGCTGTTTTAAAGTGTCGTTGAGTCAATTCTGACCCATAGAGACCCTGTAAGTGTTTCTGAGGAGCAGCTGGTGAGCTGGAACCTTTGACCATGCAGTTCAAACAGCTTTGCAGTCTGATTCATTAACCCACAGCGCCACACCAGGACTCTAAGAAGTCAATGGGACGACAAATATTAAAATCTGAAATTTTTAAAAAAACAAGCTGCCAATGAAGAAGTATTTACCCAGCAAGATTTCCCCTCAAATATAACAGTAATATTAGAATATTTCCATATAAAGAGAAATTAGAGGAATTTATAAAAAATCATATCAACTTTATAAGAAATACTAAAGGGTGTAAAACCTACAACAGCAGACAGCAACCTGAGATTAACACACATGACAACACCACACAGAATTCAACACAGACATGTTGTTGTTAAGTGTCATGGAGTTGATTCCAACTCACAGAGATTTAGTATAGGACTTCAGAGACTGCAAATCTTTGTGAAAGAAAAATCTGTCTCCAACAGAACAGCTGGTAGACTTGAACCACTGACCGTGGTTCACATTCTAGTGCTTATCCTATAGAGCCAGTATGCTCACAACCTAGATATAGAAATATCCAAAGTTATAAATCTATAAGACTGAAAATAGGGAATTAAATGTACCAGTACAAAGACACCGCGTAGTAGAATCAATAAGAAAACAGGATTCATGAATATGCTGTCACAAGAAACACACCATATTCATAAAGACAAAAATAGATTAAAGGTTGGAGAAAATACATCAAGCATTGGCAATTAAAAAAAAAATCTGGGATGGCAATACTAAGGCAACAACATCATATCAATTTGTAATGAAGAAAATTTCAAAGTAAAAAGATGGCATGAATAGTTTAGCAACAGAATTTATAAACGGAGAATAAGTCAAGAATATTTCTAGATAGAATAGACTGCTTTATACTTAGGAAGACAATAATAAATTGCAGAGTAGCCTAAAAGAAAATTAATAAACCTCTTCAAAATAAAAATAAAATAAAACCATAAAGATTTAGTAAACACTAAAATAACAGCAATGAAAAAAAATGATAAGAAACCCCACAAATAATAGGAACTCAGCACAGAAAATTATGGGGAACAAAGAAACCAATAGTAACACACACACACAATGAAAGCAAGCAAAAATTAGAGCAAGAAATTCATATTTATTGATAATTATGTGGAATGTAAATGGATTCAAAGCAACCATTAAAAGACAGAGTAGTAGAATCGGTAAGAAAATAGGACTCATCATTATGCTGCTGACAAGAAACACATCATACTCACAAAGACAAAAACAGATTAAAGATTAAAGGGTGGAAAAAATACATCAATCACAAGGCAATATAAAAAACAGGGATGACAATATTAAGGAAAAAAAAATCATCAGAAACAAGGAAGGTCATTTTATAATGATTAAAGTGCAACTGAACAAAAAACATTATGATAGTAAATATCTGTGCACCCACTGGAAAAAACTCAAAATACACAAATAAAACTCTAACATAATTGAAGAGAAAAATAGACAAATTTATAATAATAGTTGTTGTGAGGTGCCATGGAGTCAGTATTGACTTATAAAGACATTATGCACAGAGAACAAACAGGATGGCGGATCGTGTGGACTTGTAGCAAAGGAGCTCCACCAACAACAACACAGAAAACCTGACCAAGTAGGCTCAGGGGATGGTCCCAGAACTCTGAACCACAGATAAAGGAATATTTAGAAGGTTGGAAGGCTTACAGCTGGGGGAATTTATGGCAGAAGCAAGAAATCGATTGCTTTCTAGTCCAGGATGCTTGGATCCTCCAGGAGTCACCATCTTGGGTGAGAGCACATGGGGGAAGGATCGGAGCGGCCACAGATACCTGGCAGAACCGTTGAGATAAAGGTATGGACATTCTTTTCTTCTGGTATCTGTTCATTGGTCCCTTGCTGTCTGCACACCTCCATTCTGGTGACTATAGGGGTGCTCGAGCAACTGGGCACCCCAGCCCCATCCTCAGAGGGTTCTACTAAGCATGCGCACAGATCTCCTCAAAATTTAAAGAGACAGTTTCCTATTAAAACCAAATGGCCACAGCCAGCCCTGAACTGTTTCCAACTTAAAAAAGGCTTGAACAGAGATTGTGGAGTGGGACAAGCAGACAAAAGAGGAAATAGGCCAAAAATTAAATCCTAAATTACGTCAAAACGACCAACAGTGGTATCTTGAAACTTCTCAGGAAGAAGAATGAAAAGGGAAGCCCATTTCCTGATCACATCTACCTGGAGGCAATCAGAAAGGAAAAAAAACATACCAAAATACATACCCATCTAAGTATTAAGTCCACAGATAACCCCTGAAGATGCCCAAAAAACAGAAGCAGATGACCATATCTGTATATGTCCAGAAACAAGATAAAGTGACTGAGGCAAATGAACTGGAAGGAGACCTACACTCCATACTGGAAGATGGGCAGGCTTTGGAAATGACTGAGAAGGAATTCAGAAAAATGATTATAAAAGGTAGTAAAACACTATACAATGCAGTTGAGAAAAATAAGGAAGAAGTCTGGAAAGTGCTACAGGAACAATCAAATAAAATAGATAGAGCACTGGAAACAACTCAAAACCTACAGAAAGAGGTCCAAATGATTAATAATAGAATTATCAGAAATGGACAATACATTGAAAGGGCAAAGGAATAAAACTGAAGAGATAGAAGCTAGAACTAGTGAGCTAGAAGATAAATCTCTCAACACTACTAAGA
>NW_006408557.1:8226295-8241948 GCF_000296735.1 Chrysochloris asiatica | reverse complement strand
TTGAAGAGGGTAAATAATACTAAAATCCTTGACTGCCTTATGAATATTAGTTTCCCTTGCCTACTATTGTAAAATAGAAACTTGAGTGGGATAGAAAGGAATGTTGGGAAACATGATTAGAGAAAACTTGTAAGCCCACCTTCAGCCTATAACTGATTGGAATACCTCAAAGGGATTCTACAACTTGCCCAGTGAAATAGGCCTCATGCAGTCTTTACAGAGTATAGGACCTTAGGTTGAATCCTGAGTCCCATCCACAACCTTGTGAGGTGAGACATTCTCACTAGAAAGGACAAGCAGACTGGAACAGCTACAGTGACAGAAGATACATCATCATGATAAACCTGACCTATATTCAGAGCGGTAGTTACTCTAAATACCAACAGAGAGGGAAAGAGTCTTCAAATGAAGTATCAATGCTATCTGCTCTGTGCACAGGGTAGATGTTGAGATCCTGTGTCGGGGTCCAGCCTCAACAAGGAAGTGTGGGTGTCACAAAGAAGGGAGATCTGGCAGCGAAAGGGATAAAGAGAGAGACGAAATATATGCAAAAAAGACAGACACAGATATGAAGCAAGCTGGCAGGTAGGCCGATCTGCAAACATATTGCCTAGCATTGCTCGCAGAACTCACTCTACCTCTTTTTTTAGGGAGGGATTTGTTAAAAAGAAAGGATGTAATTCACAAAGGGAGGACATGATTCTTTAGATAAGACAGGATACAGAACTGAAATGTGATTAATCATTCAAAACAGGACATAATGATTCACAGGAACAACTTTTTAAATATTTTCATAGTTTTTCTTAACAATCTAACATTTTTATTTTTACAGAAAAAAGGTTCAATCAAGCTGTTATATATTAACTTTTAGGCTTAAATGATCTAGAACAGTGATGTGCGGTTTCTCAAGGATGCTTAACATAAAGCAAGGTTTCTGAAAGGAGCCAAGCTGTTTCCGTACACTTTGCAAACTTTTGTTTGTGAGCAAGATCTCAGGCACTGGGCTTCATTTATCTATATCTAGAATGCTACATTGTTCTTAATTATCACATTCCTATATACTTTCAGGAGGAAGGAGAGCATCTGGGTTAAACTGATTATATTTAGAGGTGGTTTAATGGGGCTGCCACTATTATCCTCTAATCCAACATTCCCAGAATTTACCATTCCACTTTATTTACAAACCTTGGGTAGTTTTTCTCTAAAAACCTTTTGTCATATTCCCAATATACCTGTTCCTGGATTTTCTGAATTATCTGAGGAAACTTTTACTGCCTCGGCTCTAAAAAGGGGTTTCAAACCCATTATTGTTCATGGATATCAAACATAACTGAATAATCAAATAAGGAGCAGTTCTGACATTCATCCCAGGTGGCTATCGCTTGTTCCTCAGAAAGACTTGTTCCCAGGACTCCACGCACTGCCAACACAGTGGAGGCATTAAGAGAGGCATTGTAAAAGAAACCATTTTCTCAGAAGCTACAATCACTGGAGTTAGAAGCATAGAATGAACAATATTAGGACCAAAGAAAATTATACAGAGGTAGCCAAAAGTGAGTTCACAAAAACCAATGAACCCAGGACATCAGGAGGTCACTTCCTTGGCCCTCAGGGTCCATGGCTCACAGTCCTGAGGAGGGCCACGGGGTTGGATTTTCATCCATGTCACAGGGCCACTGATCAACCCAGGGTCTGCGTATGCTGTCCCCAGCAGGTAGATAGGGACGAGCAACTTAGACATTGGCTATCTAAAATGAGGGGGCAATAAAGGCACGAAGTGACTGGCTTACAGGGTTTCAAGAAGAAGCTTAGTTTAAGAGTGTGGGGGGAAAGAAAAAGTCCCCACTGAATAGCTGTCATCTTTTCTAGATGGGTCTGGTGATAGAAGATGGGGATAAGATCCGTAAGATTCAGTAGTGAATAACTGTTATCATGACTAATCGCGACTGTCACACTTGTAAAGGTAGAAGTTTTGTAACAGAAAAAGGAGAGTGGTTAAACTTACAGTCCAGAAACAGAGGACCCTAGGACCATCAAGAAAGGAATGCACAAATAGAATACGGGACCTTATCCAGAGAAGCAGCAGTGCCAGAGATGGAAACAGAGATGGGAGTATGAAGAGGGGGAGCGGCTGAGGACTCTAGATTCACCAACTAAGAAGAGAAGGACTAAGGACTGGTGGCTAGGAGCAGACTTGCAGAAGGTGCCCTTTGGAGATGTAAATTATTATATATGCCTGAGTGGGTTTTTTTGTTTGTGTGTTTTTTAAAAAGCTAAAGGGGATAGAGAGAAATACTTTTAACTGATGGGGGGGATTATAATCAATGTAATGAAACAAGTTATATGAATTGTTGAATGTGAAACTGATGATGTGCCCTGTAAACTTTCACTCAACCCACAATAAAAAACTTAAATTAAAAAAAAAAGGCAAAAAAAACTTAGAAAAAAAAAGAATAAAATCATAAAAAACAAAACAAAACACCTTGTGCACAATAGAACGAAACATTGTCCATTCCTGTCTCAACCTACCTCACAATTATTTCTATTGAGTCCATTGCTGCTGCCACTGTGTTAATCCATCTTGTTGTGGGACTTCCTCTTCTTCACTGACTCTCCACTTTACTAAGCATAATGTCTTTCTACAAGGACTGATCCCTCCTGATAATATGTCTAAAGTACAAGAGACAAAGTCTGGCTATCCTGGTTTCTAAGCAACATTCTGGCTGTACTTCTTCCAATACAGATTTGTTTTTCTTTTTTTTTTTTTTGCAATTGTAGTACTTTTAATATTTTCTTCCAACACCATAACTCAAATACATCAGTTTTTCTATGGTCTTCCTTATTCATTATCCAACTTTTATTATGTATATAAAATTATTGAAAATACCATGGCTTGGGTCTGGTGCACCTTAGTTCTCAAATTGATATCTTTGCTCTTGAACACTAATAAGAGGTCTTGCACAGCACATTTACCTAATGCAGTATGTCATTATATTTCTTGACTGCTGCTTCCTTGAGTATTGATAGTTGATCTGAGCAAAATGAATTCTTTGACAACTCCAATCTGTTATCCATTTATCTTGATGTTATTTATTGCACTGAAGGCATTGGCAAGGAACAAGACTCCTGGAATTTACAGAACACAAATTGAAATCTTTCAACAAGCGATGAGGCACTGGAAGCACTACCTATGCCAAGAAATTTGGAGGACAGCTATCTGGCCAATTCATTGGAAGAGATCATATGTGTGCCCACTCCTAAGAGAAGTGACCTCATAGAATGTGGAAATCATCAGACAGTATCATTAATTGCAAGTAAAAATTTACTAAAGATAATTCAAAAACAGCTGCAACAGTGCACTGACAGGGAACTGTCAATGTTCAAGCCAGACTCAGACTAGTGCGTGGAACGAGGGATATAAATGCTGACATCAGCTGGATCTTGTTTGAAAGCAGAGAATATCAGAGAGATGTTTACTTGTGCTTTATTGACTGTGAAAAGGCTTTAAATTGTGTAGATCATAGCAAGCTATGGACAACATTGCTTGAGTATTTAGGAATGAGTATTCCAGAATATTTCCAAGAGGCAGTTGTTCGAACAAAACCAGGAAACACTGAATGGTTTAAAATTAGGAAAGGTGTGTGCCAGATTTGTAGTCTTTCACCATACTTATTCAATCTGTATGCTGAGCAAGTAACCAGAGAAGCTGGATTATATGAAGAAAAACTTAGCATCAGGGATGGAGGAAGATTCATTAACAATCTGACATGTGCAATGATACAACCTTGTTTGCTGAAAGTGAAGAGGACTTACAATATTTACTGATAAAGATAACAGACCACAGCCTCAGATATGGGTTGTACTTCAATGTAAAGAAAACAAAAATCCTCACCAGAAGACCAATAAACAACATCATGATAAATGGAGAACAGATTTAAATTGTTAAAGACTTCATTTTGCTTAGATCAACAATAATAGTTGTTGTTGCTGTTGTTTAAATGCTGTCGAGTCAATTCCAACCCGTAATGACCCTGTATAGGGGGTTTCTTAGAGGAGCATCTGGTGAGCCTGAACCGCCTACCTTGCAGTTCAAATGGCTTTGCAGTCTGACACATTAACCTACAGTGCCACACCAGGGCTCCAACAATAATAGCAGGAGACTTTAATAAATAATTTTGATGAAAGAATAATTAGAAAGAAAGTCAACAAATACACAGAAGAACTAAACAACATAATCAGCCAACAGGACCTCATAGACATATGCAGAACATCACCCAACAACAGAACAATATTTATTCTTTACAAGAACACATAGAACATTCTTCAGAATAGAACATATATTAGGCCACAAAGCTAGCTTCAATTAATTTAAAATTATCAAAATACTACAAAGCATTGGAGTCTTGCTGTAGTGCTGCAGGATAATGTGTTGGACCATGCAAGGTGGGCAGTTCAAACTCACCATTCGCTCCTCGGAAACCCTCTATATGGTAGCTATGAGTTGGAACTGACTTGATGGCAGTTAACAAAAACAACAAGAAAGCATCATATCATATTGTAGTTAGATGCCATCAAGTATGTTTCCAACTCATAGGGACTTGACGCACAACAGAAAAAAATACTACCCAGTCCTGCACCATCCTCACTAATGTTATGTTTGAGCCCTTTGTTGCTGTTACTGTTCCATTCCATCTTGTTGGGGGTCTTTCTCCTTTTCATTGACCCTCCAAAACTTTACCAAGCATGATCATCTTCTCCTGGGACTGATTCTTTCTGACATGTCCAAAGAATGAAACATGAAGTCTCACTATCTTCCCTTCTAAGGAGCTTTCTGGCTGTACTTCTTCCAAGACAGATTTGTTTGTTCTTCTGACAGTACAGGGTACTTTCATTATTCTTCTCCAACACCATAATTCAAATGCATCGATTCTTCTGTGGTCTCTCTTAGTCATTGTTCAACTTTCACATGTATATAAGGTGACTGAAAATACTGTGGCTTGGGTCAGATGCACCTTCGTTCTCAAAGTGATATCTTTTCTCTTTAACACTTTAAAGAGAATTGGTCCAGTAGTGATTATTTTTGTTTTGTTTTCTGTTATATTAAGGTACAATCCATACTGATCTTTATAAGTAGATATTTTAAATCCTCATTTCCAGCAAGCAAGGTTGTGTTATCTGCATATGACAGCTTGTTAATGAGTCTTCTTCCTATCTTGATGCCACATTCTTCATACAATATAACTTCTCAGAGTATTTATTCAGCATACAGATTGAATACATACGGTGAAAGAATATGCAAACCTGACGCACCTGGTTTTAAACCATTTGAGATGTGAATTTTTTTTCATTTATTTTAGCTTGAGAAGTGCTGAGCATATTTTTCCATTTTGGCTTTTTAACTCCCAGTCTTTGCACATATCATCATAATACTTTACCTTCTAGAGCTGCCCTTTGAAATATCCCATTCAGCTCCTTTATTTCCTCATTTCTTCCAGTTGGTATAGCTTCTCTAAGCCCAAGAGTAAGTTTTAGAGTCTCTTCTGACATCCATTTTTTTCTTTCTTTTTTTAAAGTGTTTATTGTGAATTGACTGATAATTTACATGAGAGAACATCGGTTTTACACTCATCCTATTGTATTTCATTTCACTGCAATGATTTCAATCCCCTCTGTGCATCATCATTCAACAGTATTTGCTTCTATTCCCTGTTCTTTTGTTGGATGTACACAAAAACACTCATCTTTCCTATCTTTTTAGTTATCTTTTTCTATGATGTTCTTGATGCTGTCTTACACTTTAATGGTCTTTTGTCACGGGTGCAGCAAATCTGTTTTTGAGGTGGTCTCTAATAGATTCTTCACCATACTTATTCAACCTGTATGCTGAGCAAATAATCTGAGAAGCTGGGTTATATGAAGAAAAACGTGGCATCAGGATTGGAGGAAGACTCATTAACAACCTGCAATATGCAGATGATACAACCTTGCTTGCTGAAAGTGAAGAGGATTTATAACATTTACTGATGAAGATCAAAGAGCACAGCCTTCTGTATGTATTACATCTCAATGTAAAGAAAACAAAAATCTTCACCACTGGACCAATAAACAACATTCTTATCAATGGAGAAAAGATTGAAGTTGTCAAGGACTTCATTCTTCTTGGATCAACTATCAACACTCATAGAAGCAGCAGTCAAGAAATCAAATGACGTATTGTATTAGGCAAATCTGCTGCACAAGACCTTTTTAAAGTGTTGAAGAGCAAAGATGTCAGTTTGAGGACTAAGGTGTACCTGACCCAAACCATAGTATTTTCAATAACCTCATACGCATGTGAAAGCTGGACAGTATATAAAGAAGACAGTAGATGAATTGATGCATTTGAGTTATGGTGTTGGAGAAGAATATTTAAAGTGTCATGGGCTGCCAAAAGAACTAACAGATGCATGTTGGAAGAAGTGCAGCCAGAGTTCTCCTAAGAGGCCAAGATGACCAAACTTCGTCTCTCATACTTCAGACCAGTAGCTGGAGAAGGATATCATGTTTGATAAGGGGGAGGGTCAGAGAAAGAAGACCCCAATGAGATGGATTTGCCAAGTGGCAGCATCGATGGACTCAAGTGTGGCAACAATAGTGAGGTTGACCCAGGATCAGGCAGTGTTTAGTTCTGCTGTGCATAAGGTCACTATGGGTCGGTACCGACTAGATGGCACCTAACAATAACTAGTAGATTAAAGTGGAATATATTCAAAGTCATATTTGGCTCTCATGGGCTTATTTTTATTTTCTTCAGCTTCAGCCTGAATTTGCATATTAGAAATTGATGGTATGTTCCACAGATTGCCCCGACCATGTTTTGACTGATGATATCATGCTATTCTATTCCATCATCTCTTCCCACCGATGTTGTCAATTTGACCCTGTGTATTCCTTCTGATCAGGCCCATGTGTATAATTGCCATTTATGTTGTTGACAACGGTTCTTGCAATGAATAAGTCATTGGTTTTGTAAAATTCCATCATGTAGTCATTTCTATTTCCAAAGCCATATTTTCCAACTATGGATCCTTCCTCTTTATTTCCCACCTTTACATTCTAGTCACCAGTAAGATTTAATAGATCTTGATTGCACAGCCGAACAATTTCAGACTGAAGAAGTTAGTAGAATTCTTCAATTTCATCATCACTGGTGTTAGTATTGGGTGCTGAAATTTGAGTGATAGTTGTATTAACTGCTTCCTTGTAGGCATATGGATATTACCCTATTACCAACAGCATTGTACTTCAAGACAGATTTTGAAATGTTCTTTTTGATGATGAATGGGAAGTAATTCCTCTTTGTCACTCCCAGCATAGTAAACAATATGATTATCTAATTCAAAATGGCCAATACCAGTCCATTTCAGCTCACCAGTGGCTAGGATATCAATCATTATGTGTTCCATTTCATTTTTATGACTTCCAATTTTCTTAGATTCATACAGGTTCTAATTATTAATGGAATTTGCAGCTGTTTCTCCTCATTTTGAGCTGTGCCACACCAGCAAATGAAGATCTGGAAAGCTTTGCTCCACTCGCATCATTATGTTCAACTTTGAGGAGGCAGCTCTCCCCCAGCCGTGTTTTGAGTGCCTTCCAATTTGAGAGACTCAGACAAGTTGTTCTAGTAACCCAAAGAAGTGAAGGAGAAACCAGCTGCCTCACCACCCAGATATTGATTTGTTCAGATGTTTCAATGCCTCATTATACAATAAACCACAAAAATTTAAATAATAAAAAAAAAAATCTGTCAATGCTGTGCTGTTATTCAGAAAGTTTCTGTGGCTAATCATTCAGAAGTAGTATGCCTCTCCTTGTTAGTGTGTCTTAGGCTGGAAATTCCACTGAAACCTGTCCACCATGGTTGATCCTATTGCTATGTAGAATACTGGTGGGATAACTCCCAGGATCACAGAGACACACAAGCCACCCAGAAGACTTACTGACACATAAGTGGTGGCCTATCTGATTACAACTATAGAATTAAAATCAACAATAGGAAGATAAATGACAAAAGTCAAATATATGGAAATTGAATAGCACCCCTACTTAAAAAATGACTGAGTAGTAGAATTATAGACAATTCCTTGAACCAAACTCGAATGAAAACACCAAAGTCTTTGGGATTCAACCAAAGCAATACTCAGAGGACAATTTATATCAGTTAACATACACGTTAAAAAAGCAGTAAGCACTAAAGATTAACACCTTAACCCAACATACCTAGCAATTGAAAAAAAAAAATAGCAGCAAAAAAAAACTACAGTTACCAGAAGAAATCTAAAAATAATTCGAACGTTCATAAATGAAACAGAAACAAACACTACAGAAATAATTATTGAGACGAGAAACTGTTACTTAGTAAGGATGAATATAATTGCCAAACCACTGGCATATCTAACAAAAGAATTAAAGAAGCTCGGAATAGCACAAATAAGAAATGAAATTGGTGTCATCACAACAGAATTAGCTGAAACAAAAAGAATAATAAAAGACAATTACAAAGAACTATACGCCAACAAATTTGAAAGCCTAAAATAGGCAAATTTCTAGAAATATACAACCTATCTAAACTAACATAGACTGAGGGAAAAAATATGAACAGACCCATGGCAAATAAAGAAACTAAGCAGGTCATTAAAAAAACAACAAAAACAAATATCTCCCAACAAAAGACATTTTGACACAGATTGCTTCACTAGCAAACTCTGTCCATTCCTCAGAGAAGAATTGACACTAATGTTACTTGAACTGTTTCAGAAGATAGAACAGAAAGGAATATTTATTAATTCATTTTATGACGTGAATACAACCTTGATACCCAAACCAGGCGAAAACACCACTACAAAAGAAAATTATAACTGGAACCATGGCAATGAAATGATATATGATGGAATGAATGTAAAACTAAAGTTCTCTCATGTAAACTATCATATAATTCACAATAAAACATTAAAAAAAAAAAAAAAGAAAATTATAGACCAACATCTCTCATAACATAGAAACAAAAAAACTCAACAAAATCCAGTCAGTAGAATACAGCAACATAAAATATAATAATATATCATGATCAAGTGGGATTCAGACCAGACATACAAAGGTGGTTTAAATGAGAAGAACCATCATCTTAACCTATCACAAGTAGAAAACAAAATGAAAGAACTAAATGATCATATCAATCAATGCAGAAAAGGCATTTAACAAAATCTAATATCCTTTCCTGATATAAACATTCAACAAAATGGGAACAGAAGGAAACATTTTCATATAATTAAGGGTATTCATACAAAACCAACTGCCAACATTACTCTAAATGGAGAGAAACTGAAAGTATTTTCCTGGCGAATGCTAACTATACAAGGATGCACTTTATCATCACTCCTATTCATTACTGTCCTGGAAGTCTGAGCTAGAACAATAAGGCAAGAAAGTGAAATAAAATGTGGTGTTGTGGGTTAATTCCCCAAACTGCAAAGTCGTTTGAATCATAAGGTCGGTGGTTCACGCTCACCAGTCACTCCTTGGAAACTCTATACAGGGTTCCTGTGGATTGGAACTGACCTGATGGCACTTAACAACAACAAAAAATTGGCATAGACAAAGTAAAACTACCTCTGTTTGCAGATGGAATGATCGTATACATAGAAAATCCCAAAAACTCAGTATAAAAATTGCTTCAACTTATTAGATTTAGCAAAGTGGCAGAGTACAAGATCAGTATGCAAAAATCAGATTCCTTTACGTGTCTTAAAAAAAATCAGTAAAACAATATCATTTATATTGTTGTTATGTGCTGTGGAGTCGGTTCCGACTCATAGCGACCCTCTACAGGGTTTCTGTAAAACTGTAAGATGAGGCTGTAAAACTTTATGGGAGCAGAAAGCCTCATCTTTCTCCTGTGGAACGGCTGGTAGTTTAGAACTGCTGACCTTGTGGCTCACAGCCCTATTCGTAACCACTACGCTACCAGAGCTCCTTACTGTTGTTGTTGTAAGTGCCTTACTGTTAGTGACCCAGAAAATTACTTAGGAATCAATCTATTCAGACATACCAACCACCTGTGTAAAGATAATGAGAAACTTCAAGAAACCAAAAGAGACCTACACAAATGGAAGAATATACAATATTCACGAATAGGGAAAAGTGGGTTAAGTGCTGGGCTGTTGGTCACAAGGTCAGTGGTTCAAACCCACCAGCCACTCTATGAGAGAAAGATGAGGCTGTCTCCTTCCATGAAGATTTACAGTCTCAGATACCTGAAGGAGCACTGTGAAAATACCAGGGCTGCCCAAAGTGATCTGTAGACATAATGCAATCTCAATCCAGATTCCAACAGCATTTTTTAAGGAGATGCAAAAACTAATCACCAACTTTATTTGGAAAGGAAGGAATCTTGGATAAGCAAAGCAATGCTAAAAAAGAAGAACAAAGTAGGAGGCCTCACACTTTCCCTATCAAACTTACTACACAGCCACAACAGTCAAAGTAGCCTGGTACTGGGACCGCATAGACCAATAGAGCAGAACTGAGAACCCAGAAGCACATCTATCTATACAAGGATGCACTTTATCATCACTATGGGCAGCTATTCTTTGACAAAACGTTGAAATGCATTAAGTAGGTGACGAGATAGTCTCTTTAACAAATGATGTTATCAAATATTGGATATCCATTTACAGAAAAATGGAACAGAACCCATATCTCACACCATATACAAAAGGGAACACAAGGTTGATCAAAACCTGAAAGTAAAACTGAAACCTATAATGATCATCAATGAAAAACTAAAGCAAACTCAGGGTCCTAGTATATGGCATAAATACCCTATGAAACATAATTAAAAACAAGCAAATAGCGAAGTATAAACTAGATGATTGGAGCGTCCTGAAAATTAGACACTTACATACATTGAATGATATCTCCAAAAGTCTACAAAGGGAACTTACAGACTGGAGAAAAAGGTGTTGCCAATGACTTATCAGACACGGGCTAATTTCTAAAATCTAAAGAAAACTTCAACACCTCAACAAAGAAATGACAAATAATACAATTTAAAAATGTGTGGAGGACATGAACAGACACTTCACCAAAGACATTCAGGTAGCCAACAAAAACATGAAGAAATGTTGGTGAACATTATTAGTAAGTAGACAAACTCAAATCAAAACAACGAGATGTCATCTCATCCCAACTTTAATAGCAAAGTCCAAGAAAACAAAACAACAACAACAACAACAACAAGAAATTATAATGAGTGTGTGGACAGAGACTCTCATACACTGCTGGTTGGATGTAAGATGATGCAACCACTGTGGAATGCAGTATGGTGCATCCTCAAAACATTGGAAATAGAAATATTGTATGACCCAGAAATCCTTCTAATAGGTATATGTTGTTGTTAAGTGCTGTCAAGTTGATTCCTGCCCACGGAGACCCTGTATAGGGTTTCCAAGGAGCGGCTGGTGAGCTTGAACTGCTGACCTTGCGGTTCAAATGACTTTGCAGCCCAGTGCATTAACCCACAGCACCACACCAGGACTAGGCATATATCCTAGAGAAATATGAATCATGGTATGAATACATGTATGGATACCCATGTTCATCATAGCAGCATTCACAACAGCATAAAGATGGATCAACTTAAATTCCCATCAATGGAAGAACGGATAAACAAACTATAGAACATATACACATTATAATACTATACAATGTTTAACATTAATGATAAACATGCAAAATGCCTCATAACATGGATGAACCTGGAAAACATTTTGCTAAGTGAAATAATCAATCACAGAAGGAGAAATATAAATTATGTGAGACCTCTATTAGTAAAAGTCAAGAAATGGAAACATTTTACAAGAGTTTCTAGAGGCCAGAGGGAGAAGAAGCATAAACTACTAATTAGAGGGTAGACACATTAACTTGGGTGATGGGGAAGGAAATCTACAATGAGAGTGAGGTCAGAAGAAAAAAAAATTCATGAAAGCAAAGAGAGACACTAGGAAAAGAACAAGAGTTAAAGGCAATTGTAGATAGAAATACAAGTTAAACAGGTATGGGAAGGAGAATGGGACTACATGCACAAATGTATTTCGATTTGATGGAATATTTCTAACATATGTATTTACCTATGCTGCAAATACATTCATAAATAAAATAAAGCATATAGCAGGCAGTTATGAAAACTTTTTAACCATTACCAAACTTTAGAAAATAAGTTGCTGGGTCTAAGGGCTCAAGATTATAGTCCTGGCATACATTAAAGTCAATTAGCATAACACAGTCGACAAAGACAGTGTGCTACATTCTACAATGACTGAGGTCTAAAAAGCTCATGAGTATCCACTGAAGGTGCAGTTATTGGTCTCTTCCAATGTGGAGCAAAGAAGAATGAAGAAAATCAAAGTTTCATGGAAACTATTAGTACAATGACTTAATGGAGCACTTGAACCTAAGCTTCTCCAAGATTGTGAGACCAGAACTAGATAATACTGGTTACCACTACAAAGTTCTCTGAAAGGAATCCCATTAGATGTTCCTGGACACAGTGGATGAAAAATGTGGAACACAATTAAAAATCATAAAAAAGACCAAGCTTACTGGTCAAATAGAGACCGGTGGAGCATCCAAGATTATTTGTCTCTAACCAGGCTTGGAATTGAACTCACTCTCATGGCACATGTGGTTCAATTTTCAGCCAAACAATGGACAGGTCTGGAAGATGAACAACACTAGGGTGGTATATACTCCTTAGAATAATAAAAAATTTGAGATCAAAGGGTAGTATTTGCCCAAGGCAAAGTTCAAAAGGGTTAGGGAAGAAATGGGAATGGAAAATGGGAAACACAGAGGAAGTGAGATGAGCAATGTTTCATTGTGAGTATTTTAACCAATGACATGAAACAAAATGTGCATAAATTGTTGAATGGAAACTGATTTGCTACGTACGCCTGCACCTAATTCACAATAAAAAGAAAAAGGAAAGAAAGAAAGAAAGAAAAAAAAAGACCAGAGATACAACATTCCAAGGCACCTCTAGGAGAGAGGTGAAAACCAAGTCAAAGCCTTGAGTTTGCCTGGGTCCACAGACAAGAAGAGTGTGTTGGAAAACAATGGAAAGATAGGTTGTAAAACTGTGATTATGAGCTTGGGCCTTCATCCCAAAGATCCACCAGGAAAGTAAATTATATTTTTCAAAACTGGAAAATGAAACATCCAAAAGTATGAGGAAGAAAGCTTCCTTTTCAACAACTGTCAAAATTAATTCCCTAAATATTTGAACAAGTATGTACAACTACTGAACACAGGGAATCAACAAAGCAAGACCTCTAGAGGCTGCTGCTGGGCTGTGTCTTCTGAACAGACACCAGTTCAGTGTTCAGCTCCAAATGCTGGAGGGCAGTGCTGCTGCAGTCTGACTCAGTGCTCTTCCCTAAGGTCCAGTCTATGTTCCACCCAAGAAGTTTTCCCTAATTTGTTGCTGTGTATTGATTCTGACTTATGATGATCCCACGAGTTAAAAAGGACTGATTCATAGAGTTTTCAAAGGGATTTCAACGGTTATCATCTTTCAAGAGGTACATATTACATGATCAAGAACTGATGATTCTGAAGGAAAAAGTCTGAGCTGAACTGAAGGCATTGGTGAAAAATACAGCAGTTAGCAGTCTAGTGCTTATCCTACAGAGCTACAGTATTCACATACTATATTTATATAGTTCTATATATTTATGAGTCTTTCTGCTCCTGTTAAGATTTACAGCCTTGGAAAGCCTGTACAGGGTCACTATGAATTGGAACCGACTCCACAGCACATAACCACCACCACCATATATTTAGCTCTGGTAGCATAATGGTTACGAATTGCGCTGCTAACCTCAAGGTCGGCAGTTCAAAACTACCAGCTGTTCCACAAGAGACAGATGAGGCTTACTGCTCCCGTAAAGATTTGCAGCTTCAGAAACCCTGTGCAGGGTCACTATGAGTCAGAAGTGCCTCCACGGTACTTAACAACAACAACAACATATATTTATATGTAATTCAAGTATTATAATGAAATGTATGAAGACCTGGAGTTAGAAAACCAAAGGAGAACACATTCAACATTTCTCAAGCTGAAAAGAACTGAAGAAAAAATTCAAGTCTCAACTTGAAATACTTAAGGATTCTATGGACAAATTATTGAATGATGCAGGAAACATCAAAAGAAGATGGAAGGTATACACAGAATCACTGTACCAAAAATAAATGGTCGATGTTCAATTATTTCAAGAGGTAACATATCATCAAGAACCATTTAAAGTTGGACAATGAAGAAGGAATATAATAGAAGAATTTATGCATTTGAGTTATGGTGTTGGAGAAGAGTATTGAAAGTGCCATGGACCACCAGAAGAACAAACAAATCTGTGTTGGAAGAAGTACAACCAGAATGCTTCTTAGAAGCCAGGATGGCCAGACCTCATCTCTCCTACTTCAGATATGTTATCAGAAAGGACCAATCCCTGAAGAAGGACATCATGCTCAGTAAAATGGAAGGCCAGCAAAAAAGAGGAAGACCCCAAACAAGATGGGCTGGCATAGCGGCAGCAGAAATGGGTCAAGTGTAACAACGATTGCAAAGAGGGCACAGGACCAGGCAGTATTTCATTCTGTTGTGCACAGGTTTTTGAGTCAGAACCCACTTGATGGCACCTAACAACAATAGTAACAAAGCCTTGGAAACTTTACACAGGTCTCTATGAGTAGGAACTTATGGAATTGCACACTTCCATCACAATATATACAGAGAGGTTGCATATATGTTGCTGTTGTTGTTAAGTGTGGTGGAGTCAGTTTCTCAGGAGTGGCTAGTGGATTTGAACCACTAACCTTGCGGTTAGCAATCCAGCGCTTATCTTACAGTGCCACATACATATATATGTATATGTGTGCATATATACACATACACATATGCATATATGTGTAGTACTGGTGTAGCACTGTAGGATAAACACTGGACTGCTAACTGAAAAGTTGCCAGTTCAAACCTACCAACCACTCCTCGGGGTGGCTATGAGTTGGAACCAACTTGATGGCCTTTAACAATAATATACATATACATCAAATGGACATCTGGTGTGGCAATGTAGGATCAGCACTGGACTGCGAACCACAAGGTTGGTAGTTCAAACCCACCAGCTGCTCCTCGGAAACCCTACAAAGGATTGCTATGAGTCAAAACCTACTAGAAGGCACTTAACAACAACAACATACATCAAATGCATACATATACAGAGAAGTTTACATGAATGAAATGGCTTACACTGTAATTGTTGTTGTTGTTGTTGTTGTCAGGTGCCATTGAGTTGGAACCGACTCATAGCAACCCAATGCACAGCAGAACAAAACAATGTCTGATCCTGGGCCAACCTCACTACCGCAGTCACACTTCACACCATCAATGATGCCCCCTGGCTGATCTATCTCGTTGGGGGTCTTCCTCTTTTTCTCTGACCCTCCATCTTACCCAGCATGACATCCGTCTCCAGTGATTGTTCCCTCCTGACCATATGTCCAAAGTATGAGAGACGAAGCTTAGCCATCCTGGCCTCCAAGGAGCACTCTGGCTG
>NW_006408557.1:8220102-8224585 GCF_000296735.1 Chrysochloris asiatica | reverse complement strand
TTCAATTTCTTCAACTTCAGTGTGAATTTGCATATGAGTAATTGATGGTCTGTTCCACAGTCTGCCCCTGGCCTTGTTTTCACTGATGATATGGAGCGTTTCCATCTTCTCTTTCCACAGATGTAGTCAATTTGATTTCTATGTGTTCCATTTGGCAACAAGTTCCAATCCCATGGGTCAGATGTCAGGGACTCATGTAGTTGCAGGAACTGATGAATCCAAGATTGGTAGGTCAGAAGGCAGGCTTCTATCTGCAGAGACGAATGAATCCAAGGTTGGAAGGTAAGATGGCAGCTCAATGACAACTCCTAGGATTGGCAGGCATTACAGCAGGCCACACTGGCTCAAGGCAAAAAACGTGGAGGTCAGATTACAAGTCAACTGCAGGATCCACAACTCCCAAAATGCAATCAAGTTTTAAAAGCAACAAATTGGAAGCAGGCCACACCCACAAGGAAACCTCCTTTCAATTGATTGACTATCTATAGCAGATATTATCATAGTGGATTACTTTGTTTTGTTTTAACTACTGAACCACTGAAAATCCTGGTTCAGTCAATTTACCACAAACATTAACTGTCACAGTGATCATGTGCTAGACACCTGATAGGCTGCCTGACCTTCCCTATCTCATCTCTCCACTCTCCAACCAAATTTTCCATCCGTCACCTCCCAAATAAATTATGTGACTGAATTCTTGTCTAAGATCTACTTTTAGGGAAATCCAACCTCAAAAAAGGCCCTGTTTATATATTCCACTTGTATCTTCTCCCACCACAAGGGCTTGACTCCTACATTCCACATTCCCAAGCCCTGAGTAAATCTTGCTATGAATTGAATTCAGTGGTCTCTAACATCTCCTACTACTCCTCACTTTGCCTGAATTATTGAAGCTTTCATATTAAAGCTCTGGTAGCATAGTGGTTACAAATCAGGCTGTAAACCTTAAGGTTAACAGTTCGAAACTACCAGCGGCTCCGTGGGAGAAAGATGAGGCATTCTACTCCCGTAAAGATTTACAGCCTCAGAAACCCTGTACAGGGTCACTATGGGTCGGAACCGATTCCACGGCACATAACCAACCAACCAACCCATATTAAAACCATTCTTGAGTTTGCTAAACCCTCTGAATTAGTACCTGGGAAGCCAGGCAACCCTCAAGATGAACCTCTAGAACAGGGGTGGGGAATTTTTTTTCCTGCCAAAATTTATAACAATATTCATGTGCCATACAAAATTATCAACTTAAAAATTAGCCTGCTATATATTTGGTCACACATTTAATTAACTCACCCCTAATGTGATAGCTTTGTGCTCCCGTAAAGATTTGCTGCCTCGGAAGCCCTGTGCAGGGTCACTATGAGTCAGAACCTACTCCATGGTCCTTAATAATAACAATGTGAAGGCTAGAGTCCTGGTGTGGCGCTATGGGTTAATGTCCTGCACTGCAAGGTTGGTTTGAACTGCAAGGTTGGTGGTTCACACTTACCAGCCACTCCTTGGAAACCCAATACAGGACCGTTATGAGTCAGAATTGAGTTGGCACTTAACTCAATTAACTTAATGTAATGGCTAAGGTGCTCTGGTAGAGTAGTGGTTACGAGTTGGGCTTCTAACCTTAAGGTCAACAGTTTGAAGCTACCAGCTGTTCCATGGGAGAATGATGAGGCTTTCAGCTCCCATAAAGATTTACAGCCCCGGAAACCACAGGGTTGCTATGAGTTGGAACCAACTCCACGGCACACAATCGCCATCATCAATGTGATGGCTAGAGTCCAGTGTGCTAAGGTAGGATAAGCCCTAGACCAAAAGTTGATTTGAACCACAAAGCTGGCATGTCAAACTCACCAGTCACTCCTCAGAAACCCTATATAGGGTCACTACAATTCAGAACTGATTGTACTGCACTTAACAACAACAACAACATGATGGCTGGAACTGCGGTTGGCTTGGTAGGGTCAGACCAAATGATTTTGTGGGCCTTATACAGCCTGAGGGCCAGATGTTCCCCACTCCTGCTCTAAAACAAACTTAGAATCCTAAATGTCCAGTCTAAAGTCTTTAGATAAGCCCAGCACCATTCATAACTTGTTTGTCCTTCCATCCTGCAGCCAGTAGCAAAAGAGTGAGTTCAGGGTATCATACATGATTCACAGTTCATAGCCTACATCTGGAACTCCAGTCATTGGGAAATCTATACTAAGATTCTCATCCTAACATCCTCAGCTCCTTGATTCCTGCCTATACTCACTACACATTCATTGTGCCACCTGATCTGACAGCTATTCTTGTTTTTCTGATTGTGGTACCCTTTGTGCCTTCTCTGATTCTCTGTGCCTTTGGATATTTCAGAGGCCATTTTAGCTCCTTTCAGCCTCATCCTACGTGCTCTGCTGGATTGTGAGAACAGCAATTAAGAGGCTATTTCTGGTCTAGGGGAGAATTTAGATAAGTGCATGAGCAATTACAACCTAGTGTGAAATGTTCTATGATGAGGTGAGTACACAGTGCCACAGAAACATCAAGAGAGTCACATCAAACAAATGACTAGAATTAGCCAAAGGTAGAGTGGACATATGCAAAAGCCAAAAGGGGATGATAGGACTGCAATGAATCCTGAATTGTTATAGAGATGGAAGTAAATACAGGAGCCTGACAATTTTTAATGATACTATTCCTCTCAGCTGAAATTAAAACTTATGCATGATCTTATGCATTGGTGAAGTTTGCTTTCTCACAGAATACTATCTCTGAGTTACTTCTTATGTGTCTCTCCATCTCCACAGGGGATAAACACCATTATGCATATAACTATTTAGAAGCATCTACCAGGGAGCAAAAAGTTTAATTTAGCCCTCTATGTGTAGGCATCCACAAATCCAATCTCTGGGGAACTGAGGGAATTTCTCTGCTATGTGTAGGCATCCACAAATCCAATCTCTGGGGAACTGAGGAATTTCTCTTTCATTTCTCTTTTCTCTAGGTAAAGACAGCATCAAAATCAGCAGTTGGCAAACTTTTACCTGATATCAGACTCTCTGCCATCACCACAGCAAGAAATCTCAGGAAAAGAATACAACCTAGCCAATTTCTAACAAATTCTGCTGATCTCTTCATGACATTGCCTTGCCACAAACCCTGTCCCTAAAATGCAGGGTCTAGAAGAATTTCAGGTGAGTCCACTTTATTAGGACAGTACAGCTTAAAGAACTTCAGTAAATACACTTCTCCTTCATCATTATTTCCTCTTGATTTCCAGCAAACCTATGGAACAGGAGGGGAGAAAGGATCCTGTTTTCTGGAGGGAAATAGCAAAGGAGGTGCTCATGATCTGAAGAGGTAGATAGTAAAAGGCAGTGAGGACAGAGAGGTATATGGTGCCATTGGGGTAATCCATATTTGGTGAGACTGATAGAATATGAGTGGGTTCTGAGATCTGGAAGACTATTTTCTAGGTGGGTTAAGTGATTTTGAAAAGGGAAGGCTTGATCATGTAGAAATGTGTGCATGCACACACACACACACACACACACACACACACATTTCCTCTTTGTCCCTTCCTGCCAGTAGCGTATCCACCAAAATAATTAGCCTCACACAAGTGGAGAATGTTACATGATCTCCCAAAGAGCACCTTAGAAGTTATAGTCACTAGATTAAGGGATCATTACAGGCATTACATTACAGCTCTGGTAGCATAGTGGTTATGAATCAGGCTGCTAACCTCAGGGTCAGAAGTTTAAAACCACTGGCTGTTCTGTGGGAGAAAAATGAAGCTTTCTGCTCCTGGAAAGATTTATAGCCTTGAAACCCTGTACAGGGTCGCTATGAGTCAGAATCAATTCCACAGCACTAACAACACCAACAGGCAAGATGGCAGACTAGGCAGATATGCTACATAGATCCTCTACAACAAAGATATAGAAGAACAAATTAAACAGATGCAAATGATATTCCTGGAACGCTGAGATTCAGAAGAAGGAACAGAGAAGTAGATTGCTTACTAAGAGAAGAACAGAACAGGCAGAGCAAAATAAAACACAGATGAACTTTGTTGACTTGCCAGACACAGCCTGACCATCTTGAACTTTTGTGAGCAGGTGTGGAGACAGACAATAGTCTATAGGTACAGGTACACACTGGTTACAGGCAGAGAGAAAGTTGCGATTCTTTCTTGTTCTTCACACTCCCCTGGTGACCAGAGGTGTGGTCAGCCACACCCTCATTCACCTCCAGCGCACTCCTGTTCTCCTGTTCTCCCAGAGGTCAGACTCAGGCAGTTGTGAAGCACAAAATTATGAGTTGGGTGCTGTCTGCACCACCCCCGAACCTGGGTTACAGTGAGCCATACTCCAGACTTGCAGAGCTGGTTTCAGCCAGCCGTGGACTACTGGAAACTCTCGTGGTTGGTCATCTCACCCTCGGCCGCCCTCTGGCCCTGAAAGTCACTGATTCCCACTAGCTTTGAGTCCATCTAGCTTTG
>NW_006408557.1:8217689-8219808 GCF_000296735.1 Chrysochloris asiatica | reverse complement strand
CCTGCACTGGTTATTCATTTCATTGTTTTTGTTAATTCTTTCTTCTCCTCTTTCACTTCCCTTGTTGATTCTTTTAATGTCTTTTGGACTTTTTTGGTTTCTTTCATTTCTCTTTTCTCTTGATTTTTCTTTACTATTCTTTGATCTCCTTCTCTTTTCTTCTTCCCTCTCCCTGGTTTTGTTTAGTACTTTTTCTCTTTATTTCCTCTTATTTTTCTCTTCCATAGTTTTATCTCCCTTTATTTCATTTCTCTGTTTGGTTATTGTATTATTTTTTCTTGATTCAGCCTGTTCTTTTTCTTCCCCCCCCCCTTTATTGGTTTTCATTGTTGTTTGTTTTCTTTCTTCTATTCTATTAGAGTTAGATTTATGTATTTTGAGGCTCTGTCTTTGGGAGCACAGATATTATGGCTATGTAGACTTGTTCAATTGACTCTTTAATCATGATAAAATATCAAATTTAGACAGCAATCAACCACTAAAGCCAGTGATGATGAAATTGAAAAATTCTACCAACTTCTTCAGTCGGAAATTGATCTAATATGCAGTCATGATGCATCAAAAAATTACTAGTGGTTGGAATGTGGAAGTTAGAAACAAAACACCCAAAGTTCCAGATAGTACCCATTTGACCTAGCTTCAATGGCTTGATAATCAGAACTTGACTAGTGGAAGATTAAAAAAAACAACAAAAAACCGATAAAGGAAACAAGAGTAAATTGCTACAATTTGATGAACTTGGACCTATTCTTATGGAGGTTGTTATTGTTATGTGCTGTGGAGTCGGTTCCGACTCATAGCGAAGGGTTTCCAAGGCTGTAAATCTTTACAGGAGCAGAAAGCCTCTCTTTCTCCCGCAGAACAGCTGGTAGTTTCGAACTGCTGACCCTGAGGTTAACAGCCCGATTTGTAACCACTATGCTACCAGAGCTCCTTCTCATGGAGGTAGTAGCTCAAAATACCAACAGAGAAGGAAGAAGTCTTCATATCAAGTATCAATGCTGTCCCCTCTGTATACAGGATATATAGGGACAGGCAACTTAAACACTGGCCACCTAAAATGAGGGGGTGATAAAGGCATGAAGTGACTGGTTTACAAGGTTTCAGAAGGGAGTTTAGTTTAAGAGTGTTTGGGGAAAGATAGAGTTCCCACTAAGTAGTTCTCATCTTGTCTAGATGGGTCTGGTAAAAAAGTGATGGGGATAAGATTCTTATGATTCAATAGTGAGTAGTTGTTATCATGATTAATTGCGACTGTCACAATTATAAGGTAGAAGTATTGCAACAAAAATGGGGGAGCAGTTAATCTTACAGAACAGAAACAGAGGACCCTAGGGCCATCAAGGGAGAAAAGCACAAGTGGAATGTGAGACTTAATTCAGAGAAGCAGCGACACTAGAGATGGAGGCAGAGATGGGGACATGGAGAAAGGGAGCAGCTAAGGACTCTAGATTCATGGAAAGAGAGGGACTGACAGCTGGCGGCCAGGAAGCAGACTTGCAGAATGTGCCTTTTGGTGGTTTGAATTATTATATATGCCTGAGTGTTTAAAAAAAAAAAAAGAGCTGAATGAATAGAGAGAAATAATGTTAACTGATGGTACATGGAAGGGATTAGAACCATTGTAATGAAACAAAGTATATGATTTGTTGAATGTAAAACTGATAATCTTCCCTGCAAACTTTCACTCAATTCACAATAAAAACTTTAAAAAAAGAAAAGAAAAGGAAGTTGGAAACAAAAAAGGAGGCTCAAAGGATGCAATGTATTAGGCAAATCTGCTGCACAAGATCTCTTTACAGCATCCAAGAGGAAAATTATCAGTTTGAGAACTAAACTTTCCTGACTGAAACTATGATATTTTCAATTGCCTTATATGCATGTGAAATTTTTACAATGAATAAGGAAGACCACAGAATAAGTTATGCATTTTAATTATGGTTTTGGCAAAGAAATTGAAGGTACCATGGATTATGAGAACAAATGTGTCTTGCAAGAATTAAAGTCAGAATGTTCTTAAGATGTGATTGTTGTTGTTGTTGTTGTTGTCAGGTGCCATCGAGTCAGAACCGACTCATAGCAACCCCATGCACAGCAGAACGAAACAATGTTCGATCCT
>NW_006408557.1:8196631-8212449 GCF_000296735.1 Chrysochloris asiatica | reverse complement strand
TCCAGGCCCTCCACGTGAGAGAGATGAGGCTTTCCGCAACTTGCAGTTAAACAGCCTTGTGGCCCAGTATTCCGTGTTGTTGTTGGAGCTCCACACTACACATCTCGCTGCTGCTCGAAGTTCTCGCTGCTGCTCGCTGTGATAGAGGTTGAGAATTCATCTCTTGTACTTTGGACATATTGTCAGGAGGGATCTATCCCTGAAGACGACATCATGTTTGGGTGAAATGCAATGGCTTGCTGTTGTTAAGTGCAGATGAATTGGTTCAGACTTACAGCAACACTACATAGGGTTTAAATCTTTGCAGGACTGGAAAGCTTCATCTTTTTCATGTGGAAAGGCTGATGGGCTAGAACTACTGGCCTTGTGAGTCACAGTCCAGTGCTTATCTTACAAAGCTTCCTTATTCCCTGTTAAATTGTAGGTTCCACAAAAAAGAGGGAAACCCTCAATGAGATGGATTGACACAATGGCAACAAAAATGGGCTTAAACAGAACAGCAATTGTGAAGATGTCGCAGGACCGGGCAGTGTTTTGTTCTGTTGTGCATAGGGTTACTATGAGTCATAATTACTTGAAGGCACTTAGCAACAACAACATTTCCCTGAAGATTTCTTCACTCTTTGATTTAAGCCAAGTCAAAATGGCAGTGCTGGTATCATCAGGGAACTCAAATTGTGTTCTTTTCAATGTTCTTTAAATCTGTACAAAAAAAAAATGAACTCTGGACAGCCAAGATCAGGAAGGTAAGGTGGATAGGGCTAAGATTCCCCAATGAAATCTTCACTACTCTTGAAGCCCTTGCTACCATTGAAGAATGAGCTGATGCAGTGTCATGATAGAAAACAAAAATTCATCAGTGCACTATTTTTTGTTTTTATCAACGCAATTTTCAGTTGTCTTAAATCTCTTTTCTAGTAAGCCCTCATGATTGTCCTATATCATCTGAGAAAATTTATTAAGATTGTCCCCTCTAAATTGTAAATCATACTCACCATAACCTTCTCAGCCTTCAATTTAACTGGCTTAGCAGATCCCATCTCAGAAACACTATCTTGATTGGAACTTTTTTGTGTGTAGGTACCCTAACGAGACCAAGGTAGTGTTTAAGGGGACTTCAAAAAGTTCATGGAAAAGTTCCAATTTTTTTCCATTTATCCATGAACTTTTTGAAGTCCCCTTGTATTATTGAACTTGTCAACAGAACACAGAGACATGTTTAAACACATTTTGTTTGGAGTAGGCCTGTGCATGTATGAACCATAGTAGCAATACTTTTTGACTTATCCTCAGATATTTATATACATATATATAATTAAGTACATAGCTACAGACAGTTCTTATACACAACTAAACACTTTGTGGGATTGAATTTCTGGATTTGCAGGATTGTTGTTTTTAGGTGCTGTCTAGTCACTTCCAACAAATAATGACCCAATGTACAACAGAACAAAACATTGTCTGAAATCTAAACCATCCTCACAATTGTTATGTTTGGTATCACTGTGGATCCACTGGGTCAATCCATCTTTTTCACTGACCCTCTACCAAGCATCATTTCAGTCTCCAGAGACTGATCCCTTCTAATAAGAGAAGTACAAGAGAAGACTGTCGTCATCCTTGTTCTAAGGAGAATTCTGGCTGTACTTCCACCAAGACAAATGTGTTTGTTCTTCTGGAAGATCATGGTACTTTCAATATTCTTCTCCAACACCATAATTTAAGTGCATTGGTTCTTCTTCAAACTTCCTCTTTGTTTACAACCTTTGCATTCCAATCACCGGTAATTATCAATACATTTTTATTACATGTCCAATTTCAAACTGAAGAAGTTTGATGATGAAATTCTTCAATTTCATCATCACTGGCTTTAGTGGTTGGTCAATAAGTTTGAATAATACTGGTATTGACTGGTCTTCCTTGTAGGAGTATGGATATTATCTTATCACAGACATTATGTTTCAAGATAGATCTTGAAATTTTCTTTTTTATGATAAATGCAACAACATTCCTCTTCATCCTGACATAGCAAATCATATGTTTTGTCAGACTCAAAATGACTAATACCCAACCATTTCAACACACAAATGCTTAGGTTATCAATCTTTATGCATTGCATTTTTTACAACTTCCAATTTTCCTAGATTCATATTTCGTATAGTCTGTGTTCTAATGGATGTTTGTAGCTATTTCTCCTCTTCTGAGTTGTGCTTATCAGCAAACGAAGATACACCATTTGTGTCATCATAGTCAACTCTACTTTGAGGAGGCAGCTCTCCCCCAGTCGTATTTTGAGTGCATTACAACCTGAGGGGCTCATCTTCTGACACTATATCTGCCAATATTCTGGTACTATTCTTCATGTTTCAATAGTCAATATTCTGGTTCTATGTGACAGTGCCCCACTGCTATTCATAAGGATTTCAATAGTACTGTCTGCAAGTTTGGACGTTCTTGTGCATCTCCCCTCACTTCATATCAGCTGGATATTTCACTCTCAGTTCTAGCCCTCCATGACTATGTCCTTGTTCATGGGCTCAGGAGTTCCCAGATCTCACCATACTTCAGACCAACCAGCCTTTCCTCTTCTCTCTCTCATCTCCAGGTCAATGAGAGTCTATGGAACGTGGTTGAATTCAGCCCATATCTTCATTGCTGCCTTTCCCCCTCTTCCATTCATCAGTAGACCAGTGTGGTCAACAGCAACTTTACATGTCAGCTCATGTATTCCATTTGAGTTTCAGTCTTGGGGGGGGGGGTTGTCCTGAAGGGACTTGATTGCTTGCCTTGATGGATCCCCAGAAAACAACTTGCTTGTTCTTGTAGTAGGCAATCAGACTGCCATTTTTGCTTTGGATTTTTCCTGCTGGTCTTTCTTTCCTTTCAAAAAGTATCTTTTGTGTCTGTGTGGTACTGATGAAAGGAGATGTGGATAGCACTCATGTGGTACAATAGTGAATAATTACTATCAGTACGGACTGTGAGTGTTGGAAATGTAAAGGTAGATGTTTTGTAGCAAAAGAAGGGGAGTGGTTGACTTTACAGTCCAGGAGCGGAGGGCCCTGGGACCATCAAGGGAAAAGAGCAGAGTGCGGGACCCTACCCAGAGAAATAGTGACACCAGAGATGGAGGCAGAGACAATGACCTGGAGAGATGGAGTGGGTGGGAACTGTAGACCCAGAGAGGGAGAGAGGCTGTGTGCTGATGACCAGGGGGCAGGCTTGCAGAGTGTACCATTTGATGGTTGGTTGATGATACATGGAGGGGATTGTAACCATGGCAACTGACGATCTATAATAGGATGAATGTAAAGCTAATGTTCTCCCATGTAAACTATCCATAATTCACAGTAAAACATTTTTTAAAAAACAGTATCTTCTATTCATCTAGCGGTTCCAGGCTGATCTACTTGTCCTTTCCAGTGGGAATGTCCCACCTCAGAAGGTTCTGGATGGGGCTCAGGATTCCACCTAAGGTCCTATACACTACAAAGACTCTGCAAGAATCCTATTTCATTGGGCAAGTTCTAGAACCCCTTTAAGATACTCCAATGAGTTATAGGCTGAAGATGGGCTTACAAGCTTTCTATAATCATGTTGCCCAATATTCCTTTCTATCCCACTCAAGTGTCTATTTTACAATAGCAGGCGAGGGAAACCAATATTCATAAGACAGTCAAGCATCTTAACATTTTCCCTCTTTTACTCATTCAGACTGTGCCTCAATCCCTGTATCACAGAGCCTCATTGTTCCAAGGTTCAGCATACATCACTCTTTACCTCTGTCCCATGCAAATCTGCCTAAATGTTCCCCTATCTACCTTGTTCTTCCATCCCCTCCCTCTTCTTGTGTTCAATATGTCTTATTGCATGTTTAATCAATTTCAGACTGAAGAAGGTGGTAGAAGTCTTCAGTTTAATCATCACTGGCTTTAGTAATTGGTTATTAAATTTGAATAATAATGGTGCTAACTGATCTTCCTTGTAGGTATATGGATATTATCCTTTCAGACAGCATTATACTTCAAGGTAGATCCTGAAATGTTCTTTTTGATTATGAATGTGATGCCATTCCTTGTCAGTTTGTCATTACTAGCATAGTAACCCATATGATTATTAGAATCAAAATGGCCAATACCAGTCCATTTCAGCTTATTAATGCCTGTTATATCAATCTTTATGTACTCCATTTCATTTTTGAAAACTTTCAATTTTTCTATATCCATACTTTATACATTCCATGTTCCAATTATTAATGGATATTTGCAGTAATTTCTCCTCTTTTGAACTGTGCCCCACAAGTAAATGAAGATCCTGAAAGCTTGATCCATTCAAATCTTCATGGTGAAGTCTACTTTGTGAAGGCAGCTCTTCCCCAGTCACATTTTGAATGCCTTTAACCTGAGGGGCTCATCTTCCAGCACTATGTCTGATAGTAATCTGGTACTATTCATAATGTTTTCAACTTCCAGCACTTTCTGACAATATTCTTCTGCCATTATTATTTTGCTGCTAACCATCAAAAGTAGTCTTCCTCTCCTTCTTCCTAGTCTGTCTCAGTCTGAAAGCTTGGATGACCTTGCTAGTATTTAAAATACTGGTGACATAACTTCCAGCAATATAACAGCATGCAAGCAACCACAATACAACAAACTGACAGGCACCTAAGTGGGGAACTCCATAGAATAAATCCTGGACTGGATTTAACAGTATATATATAACAGTATTTACCTCTATCCCCTTTAGATATATATGGCTAAGTGTCCAATCTGGGGGAGGTAAGTCATCTAGTTTAGCTTCAGCTGTTTAAACAATTTTACTTATGTTTGATTATGTATTTATGTCATGTATTAGGGTCCAAAGTTTGTCCCTGTTTCCTTCAGGTCTTTACATTTTTAGGTTTTACATTTATGCCATTCTTCCATTTTGAATTTGTTTTTGTATCTGATGTGAGATATGCTTCATGTTTCATTTTTCTACAAATGGATATCCAGTTTTGCCAGAGCCTATTGTTAAGGAAAGGAGCTCTGGTAGCGTAGTGGTTACGAATTGGCTGTGAACTGCATGGTCAGTAGTTAGAAAATACCAGCTGTTCCGCAGGAGAAAGATGAGGCTTTCTGCTTCTGTAAAGATTTATAGCCTCAGAAACCCTGCACAGGGTCGCTATGAGTCGGAACCGACCACAGCACATAACAACAACAACAACAACAAATTTTGGCCTTGGTGATAGAAATTATGCTGGAGATAGTGTGATAGAGTTATGTAAGACCAATGACTTATTCATTGCAAACACTTTTCTTAAACAACATAAAAGATGACTATAGAACATGGACTTCATCTGGTGTAATACACAGAAATCAAATTGACTACATCTGTGGGAAGTTATTGTTAGGTGCCATTGAGTTGGTTCTGACTCATAGTGACCTTATGCACAACAAAACAAAACACTGCCTGGCCCTGTGCCATCTTCCCAATTGTTAAGCTGAAGCCCACTGCTGCTGCCACTGTCCCAATCCATCTCGTTGGGGGGTCGTCCTCTTTTTCACTGATACTCCACTTTACCAAGCATGATATCCTTTCAGGGACTGGTCCCTCCTGATAACATAATGAAGTCTCGCCACCCTGCATTCTAAGGAACACTCTGGATGTACTTCTCCCAACACAGATTTCTTTGTACGTCTAGCAGTTCCTGGTACTTTTAATATTCTTTTCTAACACCATAACTCAAATGCATCAACTCTTCTATAGTGTTCTGATTCATTGTCCAACATTCACACGCATATGAAGATATTGAAAAAAACCAGGGTTTGGATCAGGCACACCTTATTCTTCAAATTGACATCTTTGCTCTTGAACATTTTAAATGGGTCTTGCTCAGCAGATTTGCCTAACATAATATGTGACCTGATTCCTAGTGGGCCCAAGCAAAATGGGAAGACATGGCGGAAAATCTCATTATCATCAGCAAAAACCAGGCTAGGGACTGACTGAGGAACATATGCAAGTTAAGGCAGAAGGTGTACAAAATTAAAATAAGCCCACAAGAGCCAAATTTTGACCTCAAACATATCCTGCCTGAATTTAGAGATCATCTCAAGAACAGATTTGATGCATTAGACCAGGGATGGGGAACATCCAGCCCACAGGTCCTATAAGGCCCATGAACTCATTCAGTCTAGGTTTGCCAAGGGCAATGGCAGTTTTAGTTATCACATTGTTGTTGTTAAATGCAGTTGAGTTAGTTCTGACTCATCACAATGCTTTATAGGGTTTCCAAGGAACTACTGATGAGTTTGAACAGCCAAAGTTGTGGCTCAAACTGACTTGTCCAACACTTTATCCTACAGAGCCACATGAGGACTCCACACACTAGGGGTATGTTAATTAAATGTTTGACCAATTATAGCAGGCTAAATTTATGTTGGTAGTTTTGTATGATGATCGCAAATGATGTTATAAATTTTGGCAGAAAAAGAGTTCCACACCCTTGCATTAGAAGTTAAGGACCGAAGATCAGAAGAGTTATGGGATGACATAAAGAACACAGTACAGGACGAAAGCAAAGGATCATTAAGAAGACAAGAAAGAAGAAAAAGACAAAATGGTTATCAGAAGAGACTCTGAAACTTGGATTTCAGGGTAGAGATGCTAAAACAAATGGAAGAAATGTAGAGGTCAAAATGCTGAACAGAAAATGTAAAAGGGCAGTTGGAGAAGACAAGGTCAAATATTATAATGCAATGTGCAAAGACATGGAATTAGAAAACCAAGAAGGAATAGCATACTTACCATTTCTTAAACTGAAAGAAATAAAAAAATCAAGCCTGGACTTTCAATATTGAAGAATTCTATGGGCATATTGTAGAACCGACCATCAATAGCTCATATGCAAATTCAAACTGAAGCTAAAGAAAATGAAAACAAGTTCATGAGAGCCAAAATATGACCTTGAATATATCCCACCTGAATTTAGAGGTCATCTGAAGAACAGATTTGATACATTAAACACTAAAAACCAAAGACCAGAAGAGTTGTGGGATGGCATCAAGAACATCATACACGAAGAAAGCAAAGTCATTCATTGAGAAGACAAGAAAGAAGGAAAAGGTCAAAATGGATGTCAGAAAAGACACTGAAACTTGGTCTCCAGTGTAGAGATGCTAAAGCAAATGGAAGAAATGAGGAGGTCCAAAAGCTGAGCAGAAAAATTCAAAGATCAGCTCAAGAATATAAAGCCAAATATTACAACAAAATGTGCAAAGATTTGGAATCAGAAAACCAAAAAGGAAAAACACACTCAGCATTTCTCAAGTTGGGGGAACTGAAGAAAAAAATCCAAGCCTCGACTTTCATTATTGAAAGATTCTCTGGGCAAATTATTGAATGATGCAGAAAGCATAAAGAGAAGATGGAAGGAACACGCAGTCACAGTGCCAAAAGGAAATGGTTAATGCACAACTGTTTCAAGAGGTACCATATGATCAAAAGCCAATGATATGCAAAGAAGAAGTCCAAGGTGAATTGAAGGAATTGGTAAAGAACAAGGCACCAGGAATTGATAGAATAAAAATTGAAATCTTTCAAGAAAGTGAGGCGGCACAAGAGGCACTTACTCATCTCTGCCAAGAAATTTGGAAGACAACTATCTGGCTGACTGATTGGAAGAGTTCCATATTTGTCCCCATTCCTAAGAGAGGTGACCCAATGTTATGCAGAAATCATCGGGCAATCTCTTTGATATCCCATGCGAGTAAAGTTTTAC
The DNA here is from genome assembly GCF_000296735.1 of Chrysochloris asiatica. Taxonomy (NCBI): domain Eukaryota; kingdom Metazoa; phylum Chordata; class Mammalia; order Afrosoricida; family Chrysochloridae; genus Chrysochloris; species Chrysochloris asiatica. The sequence continues at coordinate 8,204,687 of NW_006408557.1, read as the reverse complement.
TAAAAATAATACAGAAACAGCTATAAGCATACATTGACAGAGAACTTTCAGAGGTTCAAGCCAGATTCATAAGAGTCTGTGGAATGAAGGATATCACTGGTGATGTGTGTTGTATCTTGGATGAAAGCAGAGATACCAGAAATATGTTTACCTGTGCTTTATTGACTACGCAAAGGCTTTCGATTATGTGGATCATGACAAGCTATGGACAACACTGAAAAGTATGAGTATTCCTGAACACTTGATTGTGCTCATGAGGAATCTGTACATGGACCAAGAGACAGTTGTTCAAACAGAACATGGGGACACTGAATGGTTTAAAATTAAGGAAGGTGTGTGACAGAGTTGTATTCTTTCACCATACTTATTCAACCTCTATGCTGATCAAATAATCTGAGAAGCTGGGTTATATGAAGAAAAACGTGACATCCGGATTGGAGGAAGGCTCATTAACAACCTGTGATATGCAGATGATACAACCTTGCTTGCTGAAAGTGATGAGGACTTAAAACGTTTACTGATGAAGATCAAAGAGCATAGCCTTCGGTATGGATTGCATCTCAATGTAAAGAAAACAAAAATCCTCACCACTGGACCAATAAACAACATTCTTATCAACGGAGAAAAGACTGAAGTTATCAACAGTCATGGAAGCAGCAGTCAAGAAATCAAACAATGTGGCAAAATGCACGTAGAGCCGGGAGCGACGCTGCCTGTGGAGATCTGTGGAGGCCGAGAGGGTTCGTTGGCTGCCATCGTCTCTGCTGCCATGTACTTGGTGAGGGTCTCTTCGGGCAGAGCAGTGACAAGAATAGAAGAGGAGTTATGGGAAGAAGAATTTATTGAATGCTGTTTCCAAGAAATGTTGGAAGAGGAGGAAGAACACGAGTGGTTTATTCCAGCTGGGGATCTCCCACAAACTAGGGACCAAACCCAGAACCAATTTCATGACCTTGCTATCAGTGATGGCTCTTCTCTGGAAGATCTTGTGGTCAAGAGCAATCTAAATCCAAATCCAAAGGAGTTTGTTCCTGGGGTGAAATACTAAAATATTTGAGTAGAATGGGGCCCTCTTTTAGTGAATGTAGCACAATTTCCACACTATGAAGGCAGTATTAGAAGACTTAATTGTAAAAGCTCTCTTGTCACTGTGTTACACTTGTGCATTGCCAAAGTTTTGATAGTCTTGCATTCTTAATAAAAGTGCTGAGATTGTTATTAAGTAAAAAGCTGTCAAACATTTACTGAAAGTAGATTTGGCCCTATGGCTTGATGTGAAGGCAGCAAGGAAAGACACAACAGTCAAGTTGAGACAAAGTACCCAACTAAATGACCTTTAAATCTTACCTACTTGTCTTTTTTGAGGCTAAACTGATCCTTTAGGGTTAATTAACACGTGCTGATATCTAAACATTTTTAAAATTAGTGAATCTAAATTAAGCCCAAATGTTAAGGAAATTTTTCATCTCAGACTTCAATTTGCATTTTCCTCTTTAAAAAAAAAAATATTTTTCCAAGAAGGCCAGCTAATGATTTGACATAATTCATTATTAAAGACCAGTCTGGTTACTAAGGTTAGAAGGTGGTAACGCGATGAGAGAGCTGTTCATGATGTACATGGCATGCTGTCATGTCAGAACTAGTGAATTCTCCTAGTACTACATGAAGAGATAGGTGATTGGAGATTTGCCATCTTCTAAGGAATCCACTGGATCAGCTCTCTGCCTGTATGAAGTCCAGCATTTGACCAACTCATAGTCAATTGAAGAAAGAAATTGTGACGTTCTGATATGAGTGGTGCTTTTCCTTGCTTTGTTAATTATCACAATAGTCTACAGCACAACTTTTCTTTTAACAAAACTAGAACAGTTTTGTCTTCTTAAACTTCATATTTTGTTAGGTTATGCTGCCATACGTGTTCAGTGTGAATAGTGGTTAAGTTGAAAATATTGTAAAAAAATTATATTTTTTCAAAAATATTTTTACAAGATAAATAATAGTAGAACTGAAAAAAAAATTAAAAGAAATCAAACAACATATTGCATTAGGAAAATCTGCTGCACAGGAACTTTTTAAAGCATTGAAAAGCAAAGATGTCAGCTTGAGGACTAAGGTGCGCCTGACCCAAGCCATGGTATTTTCAATAACCTCATATGTACACGAAAACTGGACAGTGAATAAGGAAGACTGTAGAAGAACTGATGCTTTTGAGTTATGGTGTTGGAGGAGAATATTGAGAGTGTCATGGCTGCCAAAAGAACCAACAGATCTCTGTTGGAAGAAGTGCAGCCAGAGTGCTCCTTGGAGGCCAGGATGGCCAAAGTTCATTTCTCACACTTCGGGTATATTGTCAGGAGGGACAAGTCCCTGGAGAAGGATATCATGTTTGGTAAGATGGAGGGTCAGAGAAAAAGAGTAAGACCCCCAGCGAGATGGATTGGCAAAATGGCAGCATCAGTGGGCTCAAGCATAGCAATGATAGTGATGTTGGCCGAGGATCGTGCAGTGTTTCATTCGCTGTGCATAGGGTCGTTATGAGTCGGTACTGACTCGATAACACCTAACAACAACAACAATGGGCAAAATACTGATTGGTGCATAAAGATTCAAAACTAGGTAGAAGGAATATACAAGGTCACTGTACCAAAAATAAATTGTTGCTGTTCAACTATTTCAAGAGATAGCATAAGATCAATAGCCAATGGTACTCAAGGAAGAAGTCCAAGATGCACTGAAGGCACTGGCAAAGAACAAAGTAACTGATACAAACAAACTAATGCAGCATTGGAGGCACTCATTCATCCTTATCAGGAAATCTGGAGATAGTTGCCTGGCAAACTGACTGGAAGAAATCCACATTAGTGTCCATTATAAAGATAGGTGATCCAACAGAATGTGAAAATCATCAGACAGCATGTTGTTTTTAGGTGCCACTGAGTCAGTATTGACTCATAATGACTCTTAGCACAACAGAACAAAACACTGCCCAGTCCGATACCAACCTCATAATCAATGCTAAATCTGAGACCATTGCTGCTGCCACTGTGCCAATCCATCTCACTGGGGGTCATCTTCTTGTTCTCTCACCCTCCACTTTACCAAACATATTGCTCCAGGGGCTGGTCCCTTCTGATAATATGACTAAAATATGAGTGAGGAAGTTTGGCCATCCTGGCTTTCCAAGGAGCATGCTGGCTGTACTTTTTCCAATACAGATTTATTTGTTCCTTTGGCAGTCCATGGTACATTTAATATTCTCCTCCAACACCATAACTCAAATCATCAATCCTTCTATGATCTCCCTTATTCACTGTCCAACTTTCACATGCATTTGAGGTTACTGAAAATACCATGGCATTGGTCAGACCTACCTTAATCCTCATACGACATCTTTGCTCTTCAGCACTTCAGAGGTCTTGTGCAGATTTGCCTAATGTAATACATTGTTTGATTTCTTGACTGCTGCCTTCATTCGTGTTGATCATGGACCTAAGCAAAATGAAGTCTTTGACTATAATCTTTTCTCCATTTGTCATGATGGAGAAGAATATTAAAAGCACAAAGCACTGCTAGGAGAACAAACAAATCTGTTTTAAGAAGTACAACCAGAATGCTCCTTAGAAGCCAAGATGGCAAGACTTGTAATGTATCTTGGACATATTATCAGGAGGAACCAGTCCCTGGAGAAGGGCATCATGCTTGGTACAAAGGAGTGGCAGCAAAATAGAGGAAGAACCTCAGTGAGATGGATGGCAAAGTGGCAGCAGAAATGGACTCAAGCTTACTAACAATTGTAAGGATAGTCCTGAACAAAACATAAGGTCACTAAGAGTCAGAACCAACTTAATGGTACCAAACAACAGCAACATCATCATATTGGTATTGTTTTCCTAATTTTCTTTTCAGTTTTCATTGTCAGAGTAAAGGAATCCAACTAATTTTTGTGTTTATCTTGTATCCTGAGTTTGTATTTTTCAATGAGTTCCAGTAACTTTCTTGCTGCTTCTTTGGGATTTTCATGTCATCTGCAGATAAAGAGAGTTTTACTTTTCTTTGCTAATTTGGATGCCTCTAATTTTCCTTTCTTTCCTTATTGTTCTGACAAGACAGTATATATAATATTAACAGAAATGGTAATAAAGGTCATCCTGGTCTGGTTCCTGTTCACAAAGGGAATCAGTCTCTCTCCATTGAGACTTATGTTGGTTATAATTTACATATATGCCCTGAAGTATGTTTAGTAATTTCCTTTCTATTTCTTTTTTGTTAAGCATTTTTATTTGGGATAGTTATTAGAATTTTGTCAAATGCCTATTCTGCGTTAATTGATGACACATATGGTTTTTTTTTTTTTTTTTTTTTTTATTGACGTGAATTACATTGTTTTTCTAATGTTGAACCAATCTTGTATGTCTGGTATGAATCTCATTTTTCCACAATGTACTTTGTGTGTGTGCACGCTCTATGTTGTTGAAATCTATTGGCTAGAATTTTGTTGAGAATTTTTGCATCTATGTTCATCAGGAATATTAGTCGATGATTTATTTTTTATGGCAGTCTTTATCAGGTTTTGGAATCAGGGATACGCTTGCTTCAAAAATGATTTCAGAAATATTTCATATTTCTATATTCTGTTCTATATTCTGAAATAGTTTGAATAGAATTGGTGTCAACTTTTCTCTAAATGTTTGGTAGAAATTTCCAATGAAGCAGTTTGGATTTTTGTTGGGATTTTTTTAAAACCTGTTCAGTTTTTTCTTTTGATATGATTCTGTTCAAATTATTTAGCTCAGTCTCTATTAGATGAGGTAACTAATGTGTTTCTAGAAATTTGTCTATTTCTTCTAGTTTTTCTAATTTATTTCTTTATAGTATAGCTTTCATAGTATTCTATTACCCTTTTTATTTCATTTAGTTCTGTTGTAATGACACCCATTTTATTTATTTGTGCTATTTGCATCTCCTGCTTTTCTTTTGTTAGATTTGCCAATATTTTGTTGATTTTATTAATCCATTCAATATACCAGCTTCCTGTTTTGTTGGTTCTTTTGATTGTTTTTCTGCTTCTGTTTCTGTTCCATTTACTTCTGCGCTAGTCTATATCATTTCTTTTCTAGTGACTAGCCTTTATTTTTGTTGTTATTCTTTTTCTTTTTTAATTGCTGGATACACTGGGTTGAAGTGTTGACTTTGGTTCTTTTTTCATGTGTGTACTTATTGCTATAAATTGCCCTCTGAGCACTACTTTTACTGTGTCCCAAATGTTTTGCTTTGCTGCATTTTTAATCTCATTTATTCAATGAGGTTTTTATTTCATTTTTATTTGTTTTAATACCTAGTAGCTTTTTTAAAGGGTATTTAATTTCCATGTAATTTTTTTTTCCTTTGCTCTTCCTATTGCTAATTTCTAATGTTGAGTATCATGGTTACAGAGAGGGAATCACAGTGACTCTATAGGATAAGCACTGGACTATGAACCATAAGGTCAGTGGTTTGAGCCCACGAGCTACTATGCAAGAGAAAAATGAGGCTTTCTGCTCCCACAAAGATTCACAGTGTTAAAACCCTAAATGGGACTGATTTGAGTTGGAGCTCACTCAATGGCATTTAACAACAAATGGTGAGAGAAGACGCTTTTCAGTATTTCAATGTTCTTAAATTTGTTGGGGCTATGTTTTTTTTTGCCTAACATATGGACTGTTTTGGAAAATGTTCTATGTGTGCTGGAAAAGAATGTATATCGTGGTTTGTTATTGTTGTTAAGTACTTGTCAAATAGGTTGCTACCCATAGAGACCCTGTTTAGGGTTTCCAAGGAGCTTCTGGTGAGTTTGTACCACCAATCTTGTGGTTGTTGGATGGAGTACTCCAATATATCTTTGAGGTTGTGTGTGTGATTATTCTGTCTTTGAGTTTCTTTCTAGTTGTTCTGTTCCTCATCAAAACTAGTTCATTAAAATTTCCTACTATTATTGTGGATTCCTCATGTGACACTGTAGGGTAAGCACTGGATTGCTCACCAGAAGGTTGGCAGTTCAAACCCACAAGTCACTCCTTGGAAACGCTATACAAGTTCGCTATGAGTAAGAAGTAACTCTATGGCACATAACATAATTGTTATGGCGCTGTCTGTGCCTCTTTTCAAGGAGCTCTGGTAGTGTAGTGGTTACAAATCGGGCTGTGAACCTCAAGGTCAGCAGTTCGAAACTACCTACTGTTCCGCGGGAGAAAGATGAGGCTTTCTGCTCCAGTAAAGATTTACACCCTTGGAAACCTTGTACAGGGTTGCTATGAGTCAGAACCGACTCCACGGCACATAACAACAACAACAACATGCCTCTTTTCAGTCTGCTCAAGCTTGGTTCATGTACTTTGCGACTCTTACATTACGTGAAGAAGTACTTATTAGGCTAGAGCTCTTGTTTTATTGATTCTTGAATCATGTGTAATGCCTTTTCTTCTATATCTGGTTTCTTGATGATCTTGCCATGTGTACTAAGTGCAGGTTGGTATCTGCCATTGTTGTTTCTCTGTCCCAAGAACTCCCTTAAATATTTCTTGGCATGGTTTGTCTGATTTTTTTTAAAATTTAATTGATTTTTCTTTATCTTGAAATGTCTTCATTTAATCACCAAATTTGAGGGACAATTTTGTTGGGTATATAATTCTTGTGGGGCATATTTATTTTTCTTTTAGGGTTTTATATATGTCATTCCATTGTCTTCTTACCTGAATGGTTTCTGCTGAGAAATAGAATTTAGTTTTGTTGGTTTATTGTTTTTCATGATCTGCTTTCAGAACTCTTTGATTGTGATATGCTTTGCTGATGTTCTTTTAGAGTCTATCCTATTTGGGGTTCACTGATGGTGGTGGTGGTGGTGATATGCTGTGTATTTGGTTCCAGCTTATAGGAACTCTGTATAGGATTTCCAAGACTATAAATCTTTATGGGAGCAGAAAGCCTCATCTTTCTCCTATGGAACAGCTGGTAATTTTGAACTGCTGACCTTGAGGTTAATAGCCCGATTTGTAATCACTACACTGCCAGTACTCCTTTTGTGATTTAGTAAGCTTCTCGAATGCATATCTTCTCATCTTACATGATGTTGTTGTTGTTGTTGTTGTTATGTGCCATCAAGTCAATTCTGACCTATAGCAACCCTGTATAGGGTTTCCAAGGAGCAGCTGGTCAGCTTGAACCACCGACCTTGCAGTTCAAACAACTTTGCAGTCTGACCCATTAGCCTAAAGTGCCACACCAGGACTCCTTCATGATATTAGGAAACCTTTATTTCAAAAAGTCTTTGACAATTTTCCCTGAACTTTTTGTTGTTGTTGGTTTGTTTTTTGTTTTTTGGTCTGGAATACAGATCACACTTAAGTTATGCCTCTTGATGGTGTTACACAGAATTCTTGGGAATTCTTTCTATTATTATTATTTTATCTTTTGTGGTTTTTTTCCCCCTAATTGTTCCCTAACAAATAAACATTGAGAGATTTGTTTCCAATCTCACTAATTCTGTCTTCCACTGATTGTGTTATCTTTTTCTTAAACCTTAGTATCAGTCTTCTGGATTTCCATTTGTGTTTTTTGTACAGTTTATATTTTTTTCACTTGTCAATTTGTTCTTTATTATTTTTCTGAATTCTCCTAGAGCTTGTCTCTTTTTTCCTTGATTTTGTATGTGCTTTCCTTTATCTATTTCTCAGTCCTTTGAGCAATCCAAGCCCACTGCCAGAGTTGATTCTGACTCACAGATATCCTATTGGAAAAAGCAGAACTTCTATTTTACATTTCCCAGATTATAAATCTTTATAGGAGTAGACAGCATCATCCTTTCCCCACAGAGCGGCTGGTGGGTTTGAATCACTGACTTTGGGGTCGTTGCTGTTAAGTGCTGTAAAGTTGGTTCCAACTCATAATGATCTTTTATAGGATTCCCAAGGAGTGACTGGTGAGTTTAAACTGTCAACCTTGCAGTTAAAACCAACCTTGTAGTCCAGTGCTTATCCTACAGTGCTAAACCAGGACTCCAACTTTGGAGTTGTTGTTGTTG
>NW_006408557.1:8192108-8192979 GCF_000296735.1 Chrysochloris asiatica | reverse complement strand
TGATAGTTGATCCAAGAAGAATGAAGTCCTTGACAACTTCAATCTTTTCTCCATTGATAAGAATGTTTTTTATTGGTCCAGTGGTGAAGATTTTTATTTTCTTTACATTGAGATGTAATCCATACTGAAGTCTGTGCTCTTTGTTTAAACACCTCTTCACTTTGAGCAAGCAAGGTTGTATCATCTGAAAATCACAGGTTATTAATGAGGCTTCCTCTAATTATGATGCCACATTTTCCTTCATATAACCCAGCTTCTCAGATTATTTGATCAGCATACAGGTTGAATAAATATGGTGAAAGAATACAACCTTAACACATACCTTTTTTAATTTTAAAACATTCAGTGTTCCCATGCTCTGTTTGAACAACTGCTTCTTGGTCCATGTGCAGATTCCTCATGAGTACAATTAAGTGTTCTGGAATACTCATACTTCGCAATGTTGTCCATAGCTTGTCATGATCCACATAATTAAAAGCCTTTGCATAGTCAATAAAGCACAGGTAAACATCTTTCTGATATTCTCTGCTTTCAGCCAAGATACCTCATACATCAGCAATGATATCCCTCGTTCCACGGCCTCCTCTGAATCTGGCTTGGACCTCTGGAAGTTCTCTGTCAATGTATGCTTGCAGCCATTTCTGTATTACCTTTAGTAAAACTTTACTCATATGGGATATCTAAGAGATATCTGATTATTTCTGCATTCTGTTGGGTCACCTGTCTTTGGAATGGGAACAAATATGGATCTCTTCCAATCAGTAGGCCAGATAGTGGTCTTCCAAATTTCTTGGCAGAGATGAGTGAGTGCCTCCTGTGCTGCCTCACTTTCTTGAAAGATTTCAATTTTGATTCCATCAATTCCTGGTGC
>NW_006408557.1:8184206-8192008 GCF_000296735.1 Chrysochloris asiatica | reverse complement strand
GGAGAAACATAAATTAAAGGATTTGTAAAAAAAAAAAAAAAAAAGAAGAAGCCAACTTTACAAAAAACACTAAAGGAACTCTTTTGGACTGTGAAACAACAATATCAGACAACAACAAGAGATTGACATGCACAACAATACCACCTGGAAATCAGTCCAGACGTGGAAGTGTCCACAGTAGAACAAACTACAGGGCAAAAAACAGGGGATCCACAAACAAAAGAAGACAAATAGATTATTGGGACATTCTAAAATTTAGAAACTTATGTGCATCAAAGAAAAGAGTAAAAAGGGAGCCCACAGGATGGGAAAATACCTTTTGTAATAACAAGGGACTAATTTCTAAAATCTGTAGGAAACTACAACACCTCTATAAGAAAAAGACAAATAATCCAATTTAAAAATGGGCACAGGATATGAACAGACACTTCATCAAGGATGAGATTCAGGCAGCCAGCACACATATGAAGCAATGTTCATGATTATTAGCCATTAGAGACATCCAAATCAAAACAACAATGAGATATCATCTCACACCAGCAATAATAGCAAAGGTCATAAAAGCAGTGGACAATAAATATTGGTGAGGATGTGGAGAGACTGGGACCCTCCTACATTGCTGGTGGGAATGCACAATGGTCCAACCACTCTTGAAAACATCATGGTGCAATATACAAGGAGATGGGCCTTGATAGCAGATCTGGGAGAAGGGCAGTGAGGATCTCCATTAGCAATAACACAGAATGCTGGGCAGAGTAGGTTCGAGGGATGGTCCCAGAACTCTGAACCACATATAAAGGATTATTTATAAACTTTGATGATAGCTTACAGCTAGTGGAATTTATAGTGAAAGAAAGAAATCTAGTGCTTTCTGATCAGCTTGCTTCAGCAGCTCCCAGAGTGTCCATCTTAGGCAAGATGAAACAGGGGAAGGATCAGAGCCTGCACGGACACCTAACACATGATCGATCCTTGGAGATAAAGGTGTGGGTGTTCTTTTTTCATGTGTGTGTCTGTTCATTGGTCTTTCACTGTCTGTGCACCTTCATTCTGGTGACTTGAGATGGTGCCTGAGAGAGTGGACATTTTTCCATCCCCCTCTCCCCAAGGGTTCTACTATGCTTATGCACAGATCTGCTCAAAATGTAAAGGAATAGTTTCCACTTAAAACTAAATGGCAACACAAAACAGTGACAGCTGGCCCTGAACTGTTTATCACTAGGAAAAAGGCCTGAATGAGGGTTATGGAGCGGAAGAAAGACAGACTAAAAAGAAAACAGGCTGAAAATTAAATCCTGAATTCTGTCATAATGACCAACAGTGGCATCTTGAAGTTTCTCAAGCAGCCTTGAAGGCAAGAAGCTGAGAGAGGGCCATTAGAGGCATACTCATATTTGGCTACAGAATTTTTTTTTTCTCTTCTCTCTTTTCTGCAACGTAAACTATAGTATCCAATCTGTCTTTTTTTGTTGTTGCTGTTTTGTTTTTCGTTTTCCTCTTTACCTTTATGGGGCTCTTTCTCTTCCTACATTACCCAAGAAGAGATAGCAATTGCGTTCATATAATCAGGTTAATGCGCCAGACTGCAAAGCCATTTGAACTGCAAGATCAGTGGTTCAAGCTCACGAGTCTATCCTCGGAAACCCTATACAATGTTGCTGTGGGTTGGAACCGACCTGACGGAACATAACAACAACAAGTCAAGCTACAAATACACCCTATAAAATCCCACCATCTAGGCAAGAACCAATACCTGTGCTATGCACCAGGTATCAGCCAACACTTACAACAGTTACCCTGAGTTGAATGATAAGAAGAGTGAAAAGGGAAGCCAATCTCCTGATCACATCTACCTGGAGACAATCAGAAAGCTTAAAAAATTACCAAAACATACATTCATCTAAATATTAAGGTCACAGCTAACTACTGAATATGCCCAAGAAACAGATGATCATCTCTGGACATGTCCAGAAACAAGACAAAGTGACTGACACAAATAAGATGGAGGTAGACCTTGACTTAATATTGGAAGAAGGGCAGGCTTTGGAAATACCTAAGAAGGAATTCAGAAAAAATTATTTTAAAATGTTTCAAAAACACTTTACAGAGGAGTTGAGAAAAATAAGGAAGAAGTCAGGAAAGCACTACAGGAATAATCAGGTAAGATAGATACAGCATTGGAAACAATTCAAAACCTACGAAGAGAGGTCTAAACAATAATAGAATATCAGAAATGGACAATACACTGAAAAAGCAAAGGAGTAGAACTGAAGAGATGGAAGGCAGAACTAAAAAGCTGGAGTACAAACTTTCAATACTACTATGATAGAAGAACAAGGGGAAAAAAAGGATAAAATCTGAAGAAGGTCTAAGATTCACATTGGACAGCATGAAGATGACTAACTTAAGAATTATCGGCATTCCAGAACAGGAAGAATCACACAAGTCCACAAAGGGAATTGTTGCAGAGCTGCTGAAAGCAAAGTTCCCTAACATCCTGAAAAGCAAAAAGATACGCATTCAAGAAGCGCAACAAAACCCAGGAAGGGTAGACCCCAAAAGAAAATCATCAAGACATATCATAATCAAGCTCTGCAAAATCAAAGATAAGGAGACACTTCTGAAAGCAGCTAGGGAAAACAGAAGTGTTACATACAAAGGCAAGCAAGTCAGATTAAGTTTGGATCTCTCAGCAGAAACCATACAAGCAAGAAGGCAATGAATGGGGAGACATATATAAAACCCTGAAAGAAACAAAATGCCAACCAAGAATCCTCTACCCAACAAAGCTGTTAATCAAATACGACCATGTAATCAAAATATTCCAGGATAAACAGAAGCTAAGGTATTTTGCCAAAGCCAACCCTATGCTGAAAAACATCCTAAAGGAAGTTCTGTGGACTGAGAACCAACAAGAACAGACAACAACCAGAGATTGACATACGTGGCAGCATCACCAGGAACTCAATCAATAAATGGAAGAGTTTAGAACAGAACAAAACAGAACAAATTCAGAAGATCTGGGAGGTCAGTCTATGATCAAAACAATTAAAATGTGAAAGAAGGTAAAAACATAGGAACAGAGATCCAGGTGGTGAGAAGTTCAGGTAGATTACAGGATAAATAGACTGTTTTAAATGGAGGGAAAAGTTAATAGAATATAAGGTAGTCTCAAGGAAATTTAATACTTCGCAACATACCAAGAAAAGGAAAATCCAAGAAGAACATGGAAACATTGAAACTATGAAGAAACTGACAAGAAAGAACAACAAAAAAATTATGAACTCAGCACAGGAAGACATGCAGAGCAAAGTAACCAGCAGCACCACAGAAAAACAAACATGACAGCAATTAATCCATACTTATCAATAATTAAACTGAACGGAAATGGATTAAGTGCACCAGCTAAGAGATGGAGAGTGGCAGAATGGATAAGAAAACAAGATCCTTCAATATGCTGTCTACAAGAGACACACCTTACACACAAAAACAAAAACAGACTGAGAGTCAAAGGATGGAAAAAAATATACCAGTTAATTGCAATCAAGAATGAGCAGGAGTGGCAATACTAATCTTTGATAAAATAACTTTAAGGCAAAAACCAGCATAATAGATAAAGATGGACATTGTCTCATGATTAAAGAGACAATTGCAGGACCTTATCCAGAGAAGCAGCAACACCAGGGATGGAGGCAGAGATGGGGACATGGAGAGAGGGAGCAGCTGAGGACTCTAGATTCATGGAAGAGAGGGAATTGGAGCTGGTGGCCAGGAGACAGACTTGCAGAAGGTACCCTTTGGTGGTATAAATTATTATATATGTCTAAGTGTTTGGAAAAAAAAAAAAAAAGAGCTAAAGTGAATAGGAAGAAGTACTGTTATCCGATGGTACATGGAAGGGATTACAATTATTGTAATGAAACAAGGTGTATGATTTATTGAATGTAAAACTTTCTAAACTTTCACTCAATTCACAATAAAATTAAAAAAAAGAAAGAAACAGAAAAATTTTAAAATGTCAGTTATGTCTCAGAAGGGCAATGTAATTTACATTTTGGTACACATTTGCTTACACTGACAAAGGAGAAAGACAAAGGAGCTTTCCGAAGACAAGATACAGAAGACTACCAAGTCACAGAACAAGCATGCCAATAAGGGAGAGGCGAAAGGTTGAATAGGAAAGTAGAACAAAAGTAGGTTGGTAGGAGTAAGACTTTCTCCCAAATAGTAGTCAGTTGGGTTAAAATACAAGTTTTGTTTTGTTTTTGTTTTTTACAAGCAGTAGATTTAATAGATGAAGAGAAAAAGTAAAGAGAAAAGAAAAAAGATATAAAACAAATGTTTCATTCATGTGGGGAAGCAGTGAGAATTGACCTGTTAATAATCTGGTTTCCAGTTTGCAATTGCAAAGTTTAAGGCAGTGTCATGAAAATCTTTACCAAATAAAGGAAATATGGTTTGGCAGTAGGGGAAAAGCAGGACTTTATCTACCAGCGGCAGGAGTCCTGGTGTGGCATTGTGGGATAAACACTGCTCAGCAAGGTCGGTTTGAACCACAAGGTCAAGGGTTTAAACTCACCAGCCTCTCTTTGGAAACCATACACAGGGTTGCTATGAGTCAGAACCAGCTCCACTGCACTTAAAAACAACCCACTAGTAGAGTGCAGAGGACAAGAATGTGGAAAGAAGAATATCATTGCTGAGGTCAGATGGATCTTGGCTAAAAGTAGAGAATACCAGAAAGACGTTTACCTGTGCTTTATTGACTATGCAAAGGCTTTTGACTGTGTAGATTCTAAAAAGCTGTGGATAACTCTGAGTATTCCAGAACACTGAATTGTGCTCCTGAGGAGCCTGTATGTAAACCAGAAGGTAGTCATTCAAACAAAACAAGGGAACACTGAATGGTATAAAGGTGTGCATGAGGGGTATATATTTTTCAACATATTTGTTCATCTGTATGCTGAGCTAATAATCCGAGAAGCTGAATTATATGAAGAATAATGTGACATCAGGATTGAAGGAAGACTCATTAACAACCTGCAGACATATGCAGATAATACAACCTAGATTGAAGAAAGTGAAAAGGGCATAAAACACTTACTGATGAAGATCAAAGACCACAGTCTTCAATAGGGGTTGCACTTCATCATAAAGAAAACAAAAATCCTCACCACTGGACCAATAAATAATAAATAAAAATGACAAAAGATGAAATTCGTCAAAGTCTTTATTTTGTTTAGATCCACAATCAAAGTTCATGGAAGCAGCAGTCAAGAAAACAATCAAAAGATGTATTGCAGTAAGCAAATCTACACAAGACCTCTTTAAAGTGTTCAAGAGCAAAGATGTCAGTTTGAGGACTAAGGTGTGCCTGACCAAAGTAATGTTGCTTTAAATAGCTTTATATGCATGTGAAAGCTAGACAATGAATAAGGAATATCATAGAAGAATTGAGGTATTTAAGTTATGATACTGGAGAAGAATATTACAAGTACCATGGACAGCCAGAAGAACAAACAAATTTGTGTTAGAAGAAGTACAGCCAGAATGTTCCTTAGAAGCCAGGATGGCAAGACTTTGTCTCTCATATTTCAGACATGTTATCAGGAGAGACCAGTCCATGGAGAAGGACATTGAGTTTGGTATAAAGGAGGTCAGTGAAAAAGAAGATGGCGTCCATTGAGATGGATTGGCACAGTGGCAATAGCAATGGGCTCAAGTGTAACAATTGTAAGGATGGTGCGGTACCAAGCATTGTGTTTTGTTCTATGAGTTGGATGGCACCTAACAACAGCAACCACCCACCAGCTGCTCTTCAGAAATCCTATATAGGTGACTATGAGTCAGAATCAATTTCACAGCGCTTAAAAAAAACAACTTGTAGTATTAGATTGTACCTTAATATTGATTCTGCGGGCTTCAAATTGGTTCATCCTGGTTCAATTCCCTGCTGAGAATTTGCATTTGCTCCTCAGGTATAATGAATCAGAATTCTTACGTTTTGTTGTTAAGTGCCATCTAGTGGATTCCGACCATAGCGACTCTGTATAGGGTTTCCAAGGAGCAGCTGGTGAGCTTGAACCACCGACCTTACAGTTCAAATGACTTTTGCAGTCTGATGCATTAGCCCACAGTGCCACACCAGCATATTAACAAATTCATATACATTAATAAATTCAACTAATAAAAAGAGAGAAAATTGAAGATGACATAACCATAATAAATATCTATGCTCCCAATGAAAAAATTCCAAAATATACAAAGCAAACTCTAACATATTTGAAGAAAGAAATAGATGATTCTACAATAATAGGGTGAGGTTTTAACGCATCACTTTCAAAAAAAGATAGGAACAGCTAGACAAAGGCACAGAGGAACTATACAACACTATCAGCCAACTGAACCTCATAGATTTGCACAGCGCATTCAACCCAACAACAGCACAATACACATTCTTTTATAAGGCACATGGAACATTCTCCAGAATAGATCATGTGTTAGGCAACAAAACAAGCCTCCAATAATTTACAAACATCAGAATACTACAAGCATCTTCTCAGACCACAATGATATCAAATTAGAAATGAACAATAGGAAGACCAAGGAAAAAGTCACATACATGAATAACACCTTGTTGAAAAGTGACTGGGTAGTCGAAGAAATAAAACATAACTTCACAAAGTTCCTAGAAACAAATGAGAATGAATACACAACATACCACAATCTTTGGAACACAGTAAAAGCAGTACTGAGAAGACAATTTATTTCAATAAATATATATATCCAAAAAGAATAAAGAACCAAAATCAACACATTAACACAACATCTCCAACAAGTAGAAACAGACAAGCAGAGTACAGCTACAGTCAACAGAAGAAAAGAAATAATAAAGACTAGATCAGAAATAAATGAGATAGAAAACAGAAAAACTATAGAACGAATCAACAGGACAAGAAGCTGGTTCTCTGAAAGAATTAATGAAATCAACAAACCATTGGCAAACCTAACAAAAGGGAAGAGGGAGAAGACACAAATAACATGCAAAATAAACCACATGGGTGATGTCACAACAGAACCATCAGAAATAAAAAGGAATAATAACAGAATATTATGAAGAGTTGTACTCCAATAACTTTGAAAACCTAGAGGATATGGATACATTTTTAGGAAAGCATAACCTGCCTAAACTTTACACAGAGTGAAGTAGAAAACTGAATAGACCTATAACAAAGGAAGAAATTGTCCAGGTCTTCAAAAAACTCCCAACCAAAAAAAGTCCAGGTCCAGATGGCTTCAGTGGTGAGTTCAACCAAACACTCAGGGAGGAGATGTCACCAATTCTACTCAAATTATTCCAGAACATAGAAGAGGATGGAAACTCCCTAATACATTATATGAAGCAAGCATAACCCTTATGCACAGCAGAATGAAACAGTGCACAATCCCGGGCCAACCTCATTACTGTTACCACGCTTGAGTCCATCGATGTTGTCACTTGGCCAATCCATCTCATTGGGGATCTTCCTCTTTTTCTCTGATCCTCCACCTGGCCAAACATGATATCCTTCTTCAGTTACTGGTCCCTTCTGACACTATGTCCCAAATCTTTATATGTGAGACAAAGTTTGGCTTTTTTGGCCTCCAAGGAGCACTCGGCTGCACTTCTTCCAAAATGGATCTATTGGTTCTTTTGGCAGGCCATGGCACCCTCAATACTCTCCTCCAATACCATAACTCAAAAACGTCAATTCTTCTATAGTCTTCCTTATTCACTGTCCAGCTTTTGCATGCATATGAGG
>NW_006408557.1:8123009-8182376 GCF_000296735.1 Chrysochloris asiatica | reverse complement strand
ACTTATCCTTCCTCTTTGCTCCCAACCTTTGCATTCCAATCACCAGTAATGATCAATACATCTTGATTGCATGTTTGATCAATTTCAGATTGAAGAAGTTTATAGAATTCTTCTATTTCATCCTCATTGGCTTTAGTGGTTGGTGTGTAAATTTGAATAATAGTGGTATTAACTAGGCTTCCCTGTAGGTGCATGGATATTATTCTGTCACAGTCGGTGTTGTACCTCATGACTGATCTGGATATGTTCTTTTTGACAATGAATGCAACACTATTCCTCTTCAATTTGCCATTCCCAGCATAGCAAACCATGAGGTTTTCAGATTAAAAATGGCCAATACCAGTCCATTTCAGCTCACTAATGCCTAAAATATCGATGTTTATGCATTCCATTTCATTTTTGACAACTTCCAAATTTCCCAGATTCATACTTCGTACATTCCATGTTCCGATTTCAATGGATGTTTGCAGCTGCTTCTATATATATTCACAAGAAATATGAGCCATAACACGAGTAGATATATGTACACTAATGTTCATAGCAGCACTATTCACAATAGCAAAAAAGATGGAGACAGCCAAAGTACCCATCAATGGAAGAATGGATAAACAAACTTTGGTCAGTCACAAAAGACAAATATTACATAAGACCATTATTGTAAAAGCTTAAGAAACGATACTCATACTAAAAGAGGGGGATAATTCTTTGTTGGTTACCAGTGGGGATAGGGTGGGAGCACTTGGGGGAGGTGGAGGAAGGCAACATTAGAGCACAGAGTAGGGGAAGACACATCATAGTTCGGATGTTGGTGAGGGTAATACACAAGAAGGTGGAGGGGTCTAAGAACAAGGTAGATAGGGGAACACTGAGACAGGTTTGCATGAGCTAAGTGGGACAGAGGTAAATAGTGATGCATGCTCAACCTTAGTACAACAGGGCTCTGTGATACAGGGATGGTGGCAAAGTCTGAAAAAGGGAAATAATACTAAGATGATTGACTGTCTTATGAATATTGGTTTACCTTGCCTACTATTGTAAAATAGACACTTGAGTCAGATGGAAAGAAATGTCCAGAAACATGATTACAGAAAGCTTGTAAGCCTGTCTTTAGCCTATAACTGATTGGAATACCTAAAAGGGGTTCTACAACTTGCCCAGTGAAATAGGCCTCTTGCAAAGCCTTTGCAGAGTATAGGACCTTAGGTGGAATCCTGACCCCAACCAGAACCTTCTGAGGTGGGGCATTCCCACTAGAAAGGACAAGCAGACCAACCTGGAACAGCTAGAGCAATAGAAGATACATCTTCAAAGAAAGATCACGAGGAAATACCAAACAAAACAAAAATGGCAGTATGATTGGTTACTACAAGAATAAAAGCAAGTTGTTTGCTGGGAAGCCATCAAGGCAAGCAATCAAGTCCCTTCAGGACAAAACCCCCTCTAAGACTAAAACTCAAAGGTAACATATGAGCAGGCATGTAAGCTTGCTGACAACCACTTTGGTCTACTGGTGAGTGGAAGAAGAGGAAAGGCAGCAATGAAGAAATGGGTTGAGTTCAACCACATTCCACAGACTCCCGTTGACCTGCAGATGAGAGAGAGATGGGGAAGGGCTGGTTGGTCCAAAGTATGGTGAAACCTGGGGACACCTGAGCCCATGGACAAGGACATAGCCACAGAGGGCTAGAGCTGAGAGTGAAGCATCCACCTGATATGAAGTAAGGGGAGATGCACAAGAATACCCAAACTTGCAGATACTACCATTTCACCTAGCCTCGATGGCTTGATAATCAGAACTCGACTAGAGAAGATAATTTTTTTTTTTTTTGATAAAGGAAATGAGGGTATATTGCTACAATTTCATGAACTTGACCTATATTCCTGGAGGTAGTAGTTCTAAATACCAACTAAAAGGAATGGTGTCTTCACATCAAGTATCATTGTTATCCCCTCTGTACGCAGGGTAGAGAGGCATGGGCAACTTAGTCATTGGCTACCTAAAATGAGGAGGTGATAAAGGCATGAAGTGACTGGCTTACAAGTTTTCAAGAGGGAGTTCAGTTTAAGAGTGTCAGGGGAAAGATAAAGTCCGCACTGAATAATTTTTCATTTTGTCTAGGTCTGTTAAAAAGAGATGAGGATAAGATTCTTATGATTCAAAAGTAATAGTTATCATGACTAATTGCAACTGTTACATTTTTAAAGGTAGAAGTTTTGTAACAAAAATGGGGGAGTAGTTAATCTTACAGTCCAGAAACAGAGGACCCTAAGATCATCAAAGAAGAAGAGTTCAAGTGGAACTTGAACCAGAGAAGTGGAGTCCTGGTGTGGTGCTGTGGTTAGTGCGCCAGACTGCAAAGCCATTTGAGTTGCAAGGTTGGTGATTCAAGCTCACCAGATGCTCCTTGGAAACCCTATACAGGGTCACTATGGATCAGAACTGACTCGGCACTTCACAACTACAACATCCAGAGAAGCAGGACACTAGCGATGGAGGCAGAGGTGAGGACATGGAGAGAGGGAACAGCTGAGGACTCTGGACTTATGGAAAAAGAGTGACTGGTTGCTGGCAGCCAATAGGCAGGCTTGCAGAATGTGCCCTTTGGTTGTTTGAATGATTATATATGCCTGAGTGTTTTTGTGTAAAACTCTCCCCACCTCCCCCACTAAAAAAAACCCAGAGGGAATGGAAACAAATACTGTCGAATGATGATGCACAGAGGAATTGTAATCATTGTAACAAAGTGATGATGTAAAGCCGATGTTTTCTCATGTAAACTATCACTCAGTTCACAATAAAAACTAAAACAAACAAACAAACACAGCAGGTAAGAGAATATTAAAGAAAAAAGGAAACAAAAACAAAGCAAAAATAATACTAGATAAGGAAAAGAAAAGAGAAAGAGAATGCTGTTGTTGTTAAGTGTCCCCGAGTTAGTTCCAACCCATAGTGACCCTTCATAGAGTTCCCAAGAAGCAGTTTGTGAGCTTCAACCACTGATCTTGTGGTCCAAACAAATCTTGCAGTCCAGCACATTAACCCACTGTACCACACCAGAATTCTGAAAAAGAGAACAGCAAAGAGTAAAATAAGAAAAAGAAAAAGAAGAGAAGAAAAAATGGTTAAAGGTAAAGAAAGAAAACAGAAGAAGAAGAAAAAAATGAACCAAGGAAGCAGTTGGGGACAAGGTCAGAGTTTCTACCAGCCTAGAAGGTGGCTGGAGGCAGCATGAATGATGCCAGAAGAAGCTTATGAAGGCATTGGATGGAGGCTACTTAGTCATGTTTGGATTTCTGCTGCACAAAGATTGACTGGCTATTGTGTACCTGATTTTAGAATAGGTTCCTGCCAGCTTAGAAAGTTCCAAGGGGCAGTGTTCCTGGTCCTGAAAGAGATTCCTGATAGTTTAGAAATCAGCTGAGGGTAAGGTGCCTACTCCTGGAAGGCAACCCTGACAGTCCAGATGGTGGCTGTAGCTATGACCTGTTCCTGCCAATCTAGATAGCAACAGATAGCATGGCAGCTGGATGGAATTTCTGCTTGTCTAGAATGTGGGAACATCTAGCTGACACTCTTTTACTAGGTCCAGGAGGCAAAGAGCATGTGCCTCCAAACATGGGGGTGGAGTGCATTCAGCACTGATCCATGATAAAACACCTTTGACCTCAGTCAGAGTACTGATTGCTTGGGGGAAGACATGGCACTAGTGGCACTGATCAGGACAGCAAGTGTTTTTAACTCTGGCTTTCTAAAGGAGCACGTGTGTGTCACTGGTTATTGGATGGGTGGGGATGGGTTATGTCAACACTGCTGGTCACCGAAAAGATGTGGGGAATAAAGGAAGGAGAATAAGTTGGTGACCTTTCTGGTCACCAACTACTTGTGTGGGCATCAATGGAAGCAGAACTGAGTATCAGGTTGGAGTCCCAATTAGACCACTGCTTGCAAAACATCAAACTGGTCACACTATGTCAGGCTAGCTGACAATTCACTAACCCCTTTGTCTCCTTGTTGAGTAATTTCATTGTTTCTTCTTCTAGTTTCTATTTCATTCACTTTCTTGTCCTCTCCTTTGAATTAAGGGTTCCACGATTCTCATCCATATCTGCTTCATTTGATTTCTCATGTTTTGTTACAGAGGGTCTGGGTAGCTTGTCTGCCTAGTCGGCCATCTTTCTGCAAGTCTGTTCAACTAATTTTTGACAAGTGCTAAGTCCATTTGATAGGGCAAGATGATTCTTTTCAATGAATGATGTTGGAAACATTGGATTTCCACATGGGGAAAAAATAAAATAAAACTGGTTACAAACCTTACCATAAAAAACAAATTCAAATGGATTTAAAACTTTAACATGAAAACTAATGCCACAATTTCTTATAATAAAAATGCAGAGGCAAGGCTGTCTTTGGATTTTTGAGGTAGCATATTCTTTATTTGAATGTGCTGCCCTGGCTTATTTATCAATTGACTCAAAAAGCTGCTAGTTTTGACTGAGGTACAGAAGAGAAGGCTCTGCAACAGGTTCAGACTGCCATGCAAGTTACTCCACCACTTACTGAAATAGACAATCTGGATATAGATTTGTCATCCCTGCACACCATGCTTCACCAAAACTACCATTCTTAGACTTAGAGAATACTTTGTCCACTGTTGTGACATTCCACATAGCATTGACTCAAATCAAATGACTCACTTCATAGCACATGAAGTGTGGAAATGAGTTCATGCTCATGAAATACACTGTCTTGTTCCCCATCATCCTGAGGCATCTGGATTATTAAAGCAATGAAATGACCTTTGAAAGACACAATTAGGGCATCAGTTATGTGGCAATACTTTGTAAGGTTGGAACAATGTTTTCCAGGAGATTGTATATGCCCTAAACCAGTTTTCATTAGAAGGTACTGTTTCTCCAATAGCCGGAAATCACAGGTCCAAGAACCAAGGGGTAGAAATGGGAGTGGCACCATTTACGATTATTCTTAGTGACTCACTTGCAAATGGCAGAAGAAGGTAGTTCTAAACACCAACCATATAGCCATGTGATCAATTGCAGCAGAATTTAGAAATAATTGTTATGTGTATTCCCTCCTTGTATGTGTGCATCAAATATTTATGTTCTATTCACTTATAAAATATAAGCTACAATGGGGTTAGTGAGTTTTCAGTTGTATCATGTTAGGTGCCAATTATGACTGTATATGATGTTGTATTAAGGAGCTCTGGTAGCGTAGTGGTTACGAATCGGGCTGCGAACCTTAAGGTCAGCGGTTCGAAACTACCAGTCGTTCCGCGGGAGAAAGAGGAGGCTTTCTACTCCCGTAAAGATTTACACCCTCGGAAACCCTGTACAAGGTCGCTATGGGTCGGACCCGACTCGATGGCACTTAACAACAACAATGATGTTGTATTAGGCTGGATTCTCTAGAGAAACAAAACTATGAAAATTATATACGTATTTTTAAAGGGAAGTTTATATCAAGGAAATGGTTCACAAAGATGCAGAAGGTGAGCGAGTCCTAAGTCCAAGTCATATGAACCAAGATAAACAGGTAAGATAGCAAGCAGATCCCACAGGATGGCAAGTCCAGCAGGCAGACAGACGGGTCTGACAGGTAAGAAGGCAGGCTGCTAATGGCTCTCAGGATTGGTAGGAAATAGAACAGGCCACTGGCTCAAGTTCAAGAACTAGAGATCTAATGATGAGCCAGATACAAGATACACACCTATCAAAAAGCACACAAGCTTTGTCTGAGTACCTAATATACTGGAAGCAGACCATAACTCTGAAGAAATATCCTTTCAATTGATTGGTTGCTCACAGCAGAACTCATCATAGAGTCAATTACATTGTGTTAGATCTCCTTATCAGCAAGGACCTTTCTGTTTATCGCATTGTAGTGGCTTGGTGAGGTTGGAAGCTATGTCACTGTGGTTTTTTTTTTTTTTAGAGAGCTTGAATATTATATGTCTTGGTGATTGTCTTTTAGGGTCTATCCATCCTGGGGTTCGTTGAGCTTCTTGAATGCTTATCTTTTCACTTTTCATGATGTTAGGAAAATTTTCTTCCAGAAGCTCTTTAACTATCTCCTCTGTGGGCTTGTGTGATTGTTCCTGTTCTGGAATGCCAATAATTCTTATGTTATTCCTCTTCATGTTATCCAACATGAGTCTTAGGCTTTCTTCGGATTTTTTTATCCTATTTTGTATTTGTTCTTCTATCTTGGTAGTGTTGAGAAATTTATCTTCTAGCTCACTAGTTCTAGCTTCTATCTCTTCAATTCTATTCCTTTGCCCTTTCAATGTATTGTCCATTTCTGACATTCTATTATTAATCGTTTGGACCTCTTTCTGTAGGTTTTGAATTGTTTCCAGGGCTGTATCTATCTTACTTGATTGTTCCTGTAGCACTTTCCTGACTTCTTCCTTATTTTTCTCAACTGCATTGCATAGTGTTTTGATACCTTTTATAATCATTTTTAGGAGTTCCTTCTCAGGCATTTCCAAAGCATGCCCATCTTCCAGTATGGAGTGTAGGTCTACTTCCAGCTCATTTGCCTCAGTCACTTTATCTCGTTTCTGGACATGTGCAGATATGGTTGTCTGCTTCTGTTTTTTGGGCATCTTTAGGGGTTATCTGTGGCCTTAATAGTTAGATGAGTGTATATTTTGGTGTTTTTTTATGCTTTCTGAATGCCTCCAGGTAGATGTGATCAGGAAATGGGCTTCCCTTTTCACTCTTCTTCCTGAGAAGTTTCAAGATACCACTGTTGGTTGTTTTGATGTAACTTAGGATTTAATTTGCAGCCTATTTCCTCTTTTGTCTGCTTGTCCCGCTCCACAATCCCCGTTCAGAACTTGTTTCTAGTTGGAAACAGTTCAGGGCCGGCTGTGGCCGTTTGGTTTTAATTGGAAACTGTCTCTTTAAATTTCAAGGGGATCTGTGCACATGCGTAGTAGAACCCTCCGAGGGTGGGGCTGGGGTGCCCACTAGCTCAGGCACCCCTGTAGTCACCAGAATCGAGGTGCGCAGACAGCAAGGGACCAATGAACAGCTACCAAAAGAGAAGACTGTCCACACCTTTCTCTCAGCGGTTCTGCCAGGCGTCTGTGGCTGCTCCGATCTTTCCCCCACGTGGTCTCACCCAAGATGGCGGCTTCTGGAGCAGCCGAGCGTCCCGGACTAGAAAGCAATAGATTTCTTGCTTCTGCCACAAATTCTCCCAGCTGTGGGCCTTCCAACCTTCTAAGTATTCCTTTATATGTGGTTCAGAGTTCTGGGACCATCCCCTGAACCTGCTTGGTCGGGTATTCTGTGTTGTTGTTGGCAGAGCTCTCTGCTATACGTCCACCCGATCCACCATCTTGTTTGTTCTCTGGTTTTTTTTTTTAAATACCAGCAGTGTCACTTATAGGAGACAGTATTCAATGAAGCTTCCAGAATAAGACTAGTAAAAAGAGGAGATGGACTACTTCAGAGTATTTAGCCACTGAAAACCTTAAGAATAACAGTGGAAAATGGTCAGATAGCACCAGAATGTTAAATATGGAAGCATGATGAATAGCACTAGAATATTTTAAGATACGGTGCCAGAAAATGAATCACTCAGATTAGAAGACACTCAAAATAACACTGGGGAAGGAGTTCATCCTCAAAATACAGTTAACAGTGATGATGCAAGTGGTGAAAAACTTATGGGACCTTCATTTGCTGATGGGGCAGAACTCAAAATGAGGAGAAACAGCTATAAACACCCAGTAAGAATCAGAACATGAAATGTACAAAATATGAATCTAGAAAAATTAGAAATTGTCAAAAATGAAATGGAATCCATAAAGATTGATATCCTAGACATTAGTGAGCTGAAATGGACTGGTGTTGACCATTTTGAATTTGACAAACACATGATTTACTATGCTGGAAATGACACACTGAAGAGGAATGGTGTCTCATTCATCATAAAAAAGAACATTTTAAGATCGACCTTGAAGTACAATGCTATCTCTGATAGGATGATATCCATTCACGTAGAAGGAAGACAAGTTAATACCGTTTTTATTCAAAGTTACCTACCAACCACTAAAGCCAGTGATGATTAATTTGGAGAATTCTACAAAACTCTTCAGTATGAAATTGAAAAAACGTGCAATCAAAATGACAGTTGAGAATTACTGGTGACAGGAATGCAAAGATTGGAAACAAGGAGGAAGGATCAGTATTTGGATAATATGGCCTTGGTTATAGAAATGATGCTAGAGATCACATGATAGAATTATTCAAAACCAATGACTTCTTCATTGCAAACTATTTTTAAGCAACATAAAAGACAACTATACACATGTACCTCGCCAGATAAAATAAACAGAAATCAAATTGACTACATCTATGGGAAGAGAGGTGGGAAAGATTCAAATAATCGGCCAAAATCAGGCAAGGGACAGACTGTGGAACAGATCATCAGTTGCTCATATGCAAGTTCAGGTTGAAGCTGAAGAAAATTAAAACAAGTCCACTAAAGCCAAAATATAACCTTGAACATCTCCAACTTGAGAATTTAGAGATCATCTCAAAAATAGATTTGATGCATTAGACATTAATGACCAAAGATCAGAAGTGTTGTAGGATGACATCAAGAACATCATTAAGGATGGATTTAAAAGATCCTTTAGAAGACAAGAAGAAGGAAAAGACCAAAACGGGTTTCAGAAGAGACTGAAACTTACTCTCCAGTGTAGAGATGCTAAAGCAAATGGAATAAATGAAGTAAATGAGCTGAAAATAAAAATTTAAAGGGCATTTTGAGGAGACAAAGTCAAGTTTTTTAATTAATATGCAAAAATATGCAGTTAGAAAACAAAAACAAATAACATGCTCAACATTTCTCAAACTGAAATAACTGAAGAAAAAATTAAAGCCTTGACTTGGGAGATTGAAGGATTCTATGGGCAAAACTTTGAATGATGCAGAAAGAATCAAAAGAAGATGCAAGGACTTAAACATTGACTACCCAAAATGGGGGGCTTTGAAGGCAAGAAGTGACTGGCTTACAAACTTTCAAGAGGGAGCCTAGTTCCAGAAGCTATGGGTGAAGGGAGAATCTCCACTAAGTGGTTTCCAATCTGTTGGGACGGGGCTGCTGAAAGGAAATGGGGATAAGACTCTTGTGGTACAATAGTGAATAATTGCTATCAGGACTGACTGTGAGGGTAGGAAATGTAAAGGTAGATGTCTTGTAACGAAAGGAGGGGAGTGGTTGATTTTGCAGTCCAGGAGTGGAGGTCCCTGGGACCATCAAGTGAGAAGAGCAGAGAGCAGGACTCTACCTGGAGAAGCAGTGATGCCAGAGATGGAGGCAGAGACAATGACATGGAGATATGGAGTAGGCAGGGACTTTGGACCCAGGGAGGGAGAGGGGCTGTGTGCTGATGGCCAGGAGGCAGCCTTGTGGGGTGTACCCTTTGGTTATTTGATGATGCATGGAAAGGATTGTAATCATAACAATGAAATGAAATACTACAGGATGAATGTAAAGCTAATGTTCTCCCATGTAAACTATCACATAATTCACAATAAAAACTTTTAAAAAAAAGAGAGAGAGAAGATGCAAGGAATTCACAGAGTCACTGTATCAAAAAAAATGGTTGATGTTCAGCCATTTCAATAGATAGCATATGATCAAGAACCACTGGTACTGAAAGAAGTCTAAGCTGCATTGAAGAAATTGGCAAAGAACACCATTCCCGGAACTAATGGAATACAAATTTAAATCTTTCAACAAACTGATGTAGCATTTAAGGCACTCACTCATCTTTGTCAAGAAATTTGGAAGACTTGGCCAACTAATTGGAAAAGATCCATATTTGTTTCCATTCCAAAGAGAGATGAATTAACATAATGTGTAAATCATTGGACAATATCATTAAAGATAGTATAACTAAAGATAATTCAAAAACAGCTGCAACAGTCATTGACAGGGAATTTAGGAGGTTCAAGCTGAATTCAGACAAGTATGTGGAACAAGGGATATCATTGCTAATGTCAGATGGATCTTGGCTGAAAGCAGAGAAGACCCGAAAAATGTTTACCTGTGCTTTACTGACTGTGCTAGGGTTTTTGATTGTGTGGATCATGACAAACTACGAAAAACATTGCAAAGAATGGTTATTTCAAAACACTTAATTGTGCTTATAAAGAACTTGCACATAAGCCAATAGGTAAATGTTAAAATACAACAAAGGGAAGCTGAATGGTTTAAAATCAAGAAAGGTATGCACCAAGGTTGTAATCTGCAAACTGAGAAAATAATCTGAGAAGTTGGATTATAAGAAGAACGTGGCATCAGAATTTGAGGAATACTCAGTAACAACCTACAATATGCAGATGATACAACTTTGCTTTTTGAAAGTGAAGTGGATTTGAAATACTTTCTGATGAAGATCAAACACCACAACTTCCAGTATGGGTTGTCCCTCAATCTAAAGAAAACAAAAATCATTCCCATTGGACCAATAAATATCATGATAAGTGGAGAAAAGATTGAAGTTGTCGAAGACTTCACTGTCCTGGATCCACTATCAACACTCATGGAAACAACAGTTAAAAATTACACAATGGGAAACTCTGCTGAATAAGACCTCTTTAAAGTGCTCATGAGGAAAGATGTCAGTTTCAGGACTAAGGTGCAACTGACCCTAACTATGGTATTTTCAATAGCCTTGTATGCATGTGAAAGTTGTACAATTAATGCAGAAGGCCATAGAATAATTGATACATTTGAGTTATAGTGTTGGCAGAGACTATTAAAACCACTATGGACTGCCAGAAGAACAAACAAATCTGTGTTGGAATGCTCCTTAGAATCCTGAATGGTCACACGTTGTCTCTCATACTTTGGACATGTTATCAGGATGTCTCTGGAGAAGGACACAGATGTATACAAGTGTCAGGTTGGTATATTGTGATAGTTAAGGGTTTGTGTCAACTTGCCTGGGTCTGGATTCTTAGTGGTTTGACAGTTAAGACACAGTTGTTGTTATTGTTGTTAAGTGCCATTGAGTCAGTTCTGACCCATAACAGCCCTGTATAAGGTTTCCAACCTTATAAGCTTGAACCACCAACCCTGTGGTTCAAACCAACATTGCAGTCCAGCATATTAACCCATGGCACCACACCACAACTTCTAAGACACAGTTGTTGCTGTTGTTGTTATGCACCGTGGAGTCGGTTCCAACTCATAGCGACTCTGTACAGGGTTTCTGAGGCTGTAAATCTTTACGGGAGCAGAAAGCCTCATCTTTCTCCCACAGAATAGCTGGTAGTAATCACCCATAATTAAATCTAATATTATGTAATCACTTCCATGATGAGATCTACTTTGAGCAGTCAATTCATTTAACTTAAGTTTCCTGAGGGGTATGGCCTGATACCAATATATTAGATGTTTGGACAAAGCTTGCTTGCTTTATGCTGCATGTGGATTGTACATCTGGCTTGTCATTGACCTCTAGCTCTTTGGACTCAGGCCAGTAAACTGAAATGTTGACTGTCAATCCTGAGAGTCATCAGCAGCCTGTCATCTTACTTGCCAACCTTGGATTCCTTCACCCCTGCAGCCAAAAACCTGCCATCAAACCTGCCAATCTTGGACTTATCAGCTGTGTGAGTCAGATGAAGACTTCAGTCTGACATCTGACCCAAGAACTTGGAATTTGCCCATTTCTACAGCTGTGTGAGTCATTTCCTTGATTCCTTGATATAAACCTTTGTGTGTGTGTATGTATGTGTGTATTTTACTAAATTTTGCTTTTCTAGAGAACCAAGCCTAAGACAGAGATGAATAAAAAATAAATAGCAAGATCATAAATTCAAATCAACCTTATAAATAATTACATAAATTGAATGATCTAAACTACCAAATTGAAATATAGAGATTATCAGATTGGCATATTTTCAACAAGAACCCATTTTAAATATTAACGACTTAGATTGGTTTTAAATAAAAGTAGCAGAAAAGATGCACCATATAAATACTTATTCAAAGAAAGCTAAAATGCTATATTACATTAAAGTAGACTTTAAAACAAGGATAACAAGAACAAACAAAACAGAAATAGGGAACAATTACATAATAATGAGGTCAATTCACCAAGAAGATACAATTATCCTAAACATATGAGTGTTTAACAACAGAACTTCAGACGACACTCAACAAAACTCATAAAATGGAAAGTGTAACAACAAATTCACAATTATAGCTGAAAACTTTAACACTTTCTCTCAGTAATCAATAGAACAGAAAAACATTTACAGATATAGAAGATATGTTTGATGCTATGTATCAACTTGACTTAATTTATCTTTATAGAACAATCTATCCAACAGCAGAACACATGTTATTTTCAAGTGCACATGAAACATTCATCAAAAAATGCCAGATTCTTGCCCATAAAACAAATTAAAACAAATTTAAGAAATTTGTATTCATCTAAAATATGTAAGCAAAATAATTAAATGAGAAACTAATAACAAAAAGAAATCACCCAATATTTAGAAACTCAGCAAGCAACAGTGAGGAAATAAGGAGAGGAAAGGAAGATGAAAGCAAGGAAAATAGCAGGGGAGATAGAGATCAAGGAGGAGAGAAAAAATGGAAGGTGGAGAAGAGAGCAAAACAGAGAGATGTATGTGTGAAGAAAGGAAGGAATCAGTGAGGGAGTGAGGAGAAGAGAGGAAGGCAGATCCTGAAATATTTCTTACCAAAAGGACGTGCTGTGGTGGATTTTTAAAGAATATTTTTGTTATCAGAAGAGAAAATACCTTAAGTTGGTGAAAGTAAAATCAGGAGTAGACAATCTGATGAGTCTGATAGCAATCTATCCTGAGCATCCCAGAATTAGTCAACCTAGCACTTTGTTGCTCCTGATCCTTCTCAAAAAGTTTTGAGTCCTATATTCTTTGTGGTTCTATTGTTCATCACAAGTTGTGCCTGCTTAAAAGTGAAAGATGCCCAATATCATGTTGGTTTGTTGTTGTTGTTGTTATGTGCCGTGGAGTTGGTTCCGACTCATAGCGTCCCTGCACAGGGTTTCCGAGGTTGTAAATCTTTACGGGAGCAGAGAGCCTCATCTTTCTCCCGCGGAACAGCTGGTAGTTTCGAACTGCTGACCTTGAGGTTCGCAGCTCAATTCGTAACCACTACATTACCAGAGCGCCTTATCATGTTGGTTTAGTCCACCTTTAATTTTAGTCAGCTCTACTAAAGAGTTCCTTGTGAGATAAGATTCATCTCAAACACGTACAGTATTCACTTCACTTTCTTCTCCCATGTCTTCTAGAGAAGCACTCAGGATGACAAAGAAACTAATATCCCAGTGGCTGCCCACAAAAATGGAGGGATGGGTCTGGGATTTGGGAAAGAGTGAAGGGAGGAGGATAAATGCCCTAGAGTTTCATCTTGTAGGGGGCAACTCTGGAACACTCTCTAATGTGTCTCAGAGGTCTTAGCAAAATTAAGCCCCTTAGAAAAACTCTTTTTGATTCTTTCTCCCTCTGTCTCAGTCTGTCTGCTTTTCTTCCTGCTTCATGGGATTATCTCCCAGTAATTCTACCTGCACCCAGGACCTAGTCTCAGGCTCTACTTTTGAGGGGAACTCAAAATAAGACCATTACTGAAGATTCAGGTCAGACTTGTCTGACTTTGTCAGTCCAGAAAGAGCCACTCCTATATACCCTACCACCCCCTTTCTTCCAGCCAAGAAAAAGTCACATCTGCCATAAAGAACCATCAAGTTGGCCATTCTTAAAAGAGGTACCAATTCTAGGAGAGTGAAATAACAAGGTGAAGGCTGCCCTTACAGGGACCCGCTATTGCTTCTGCATTTCTTTTCCCACTGACATGAATACATAGAGGTGCCAAGACATTTGGTTAGACAACCAACTGTCCTTCCGTTATCTAATTCCAAGGCCTCCATCAGACAAATACAAATATACACACACTGTGCTAGGATTAAAATGGGACATCAAATAATGACAAACTTATGACCAAGTTTGGATCTAGATTTTTTCCTCTGCTAATCCGTCTGTGTTTCTAAGGGGAGAGAGTCAGGGCCATGTGCCACAGAACCTATTGACCCTGTTAATTAACAGCAGGAGACAAGAATGACAAGCCCAATCTTGGAGAAGTTTCCAAGCAGTACAGTCATCCAACAAGATCTCCTCTCCTCCCTGTCTACCCTGACCTCTGTGTGTGAGTCACCTCTCTTCCTTCCAGCCTGACCACCAATTTATCAAAGGACCAAAGGACAGCCCTTTCCCTTTTAAGAGCAAAATATGTTTGCTAAAGTACTTGATTTGGAGCCATTCAGAGATTCCTGGAGGAATTCCCAAAGTGAAAGAGTTTGGAGCTTTTCAACTCACTCCACCCAGGTGGAAACTTTATTGAAAGCCTCCTGCATGCACATATAGCATGAAAGGTAGTCCCTTCCTTCTCTCAACTAGATTTCAGTCTAGCAGGAGAGTGACAATTAACAGCACAGGGTTTTTCAAAAAGGGCTTTCTGTTACTTTTATTGTTATAAAAGTACTCAAATATATAACATCTGCCAATTCAACCTTTTCCAGGTGATATAAATTACATTAATCACGTTATGTTAACATCTTCTCTCAAAGTTCATGATACACCTAGAAGATAGACTTATATCATGCGCTATTCCAGTGGTTGTGCTTCTGGCCTAAGTTTTCACATAGAAAACTGAGTCACTAAGATACTAAGGGACACATAGACCAGTAAGAAATAGAACAAAGGTCAAAAGGGTACTTGTCTGTGGAGAGAAAGTGAGTCACCCTAAACTTGGCCCATGCTCTTTTTGTTGCTCCAATCTAAAGCCTCCTTGAGGCTAATCCAAGCATCTGTGTCTGTTGCTATAGGCACTATGGCTGGTTTAGGAATGCCCCTGGACCAACTCAATCAGCTTGCATTTGGTTAGTAAGGTTGTGGGGCCCCACTAAACCCCAGCTGTGGGATTAATTTTAAAAGCCATAGAATTCAGTCATGATGAGAAATAAAGTCCTGATACATGCTAAGACATAGATGAATCTTAAAGACATTATGCCAAGTGAAGTATATCAGACACAAAAGGACAAAAATGGATCCCACTTAAATATCTAGAATAGACAAAAGTAGATTAATGGTTACCAGGGGCTAGGGAGGAAGAAATGCAGTTATTGTTGGATGAGTATTGAGCTTTTGTTGGAAGTGATGAAAATGTTTTGGAAATTGATAGTGGTAATGGTTGCATAGCATTGTTAATGTAATTAATAACATAGAATTACACATTTAAAAATGGCTCAAATGGCATATTTTGTGTTATATTTTACTACAATAAAAGCCACTAAACTCCTTTGTAAAATTATCTTACATTAACTCTCAGAAATATGCTTTAATTAAAATTGGCTTGACATCTGGATCCTCTGTCTCAACCTATAAAATTATCTCAACATACCCCTGAGGTTCACCTGAGGTCTGCTGGTCTTAAAAGATTTTCCAAATCCAAGATTTATATCCCAGAATACCCCCATGCTGATGGGAGTTAATGATGACTTCAACATTCCTCCCAATGAGAGGTCTGGTTTGTGCCCTTAAAACTGGGCTGGTCTTGGTGACTCGCGTGTCCAAAATGTGGCCAGAAATGAAGTTCTGAAAAGTCTCAGGCTCAATCTTGGAATGCTTTATTTTGGTTTTATTCTGTCAGAAAGTAGCCACTAGGTTGTGAGAGGACCAGGCCACATGGAGCGGCCACAGGCAGGTGCTCCAGGGTGGCCCTACGAAGAAGCATTTTTGCATAGATCGCTTCAGTCCCACCCACCACAATTACATGGGAGTTCCTGGTGGAAACCTATCCAAATAAACCCAGTCAACACACAGAAGCATAAGAAAAAAATAATAAATGGTAGTTTTAAACTATTAAATTAGTGTCTAATAGTTTAAAACTACATTTTAAGCTACTAAGATTAGTGTCTACCACTCATCTATTAGTTTATCACACTGTGGGGGCCAGAATGTTGCTGTAATGTAGAAGCTATGCTGTTGTTGTTGTTGTTTAAGTGCCATGGAGTTGGTTCTCACTCATAGGCACCCTGTATAGCATTTCCAAGGAGCGACTAGTGGGTTTGAACCACCGATCTTGTGACTCAACCTTGCCTTGCAGTCCAGTGCATTATCCTATAGTGCCACATCAGTATTTTGAATGCTGACAAGGTAAAACATGGTTGACAGGTTTCAGTTGAGCTACCTGACTAAGACAAACTAGAAAGAAGGAGACCTAGACTGTTTCTGAATGTTTAGAAACTGAAACCCTTATGAATATCAGTGGAACACTGGAACATAGCACCAAAATATTGAATATTGAAACATTCTGAATAGCAGCAGAATGGTATCATATACCGTCCAAGAAAATGAGTCTCTCAGGTTTGAAAGTACTCAAAATACAAATGGGAAGAGTTTCCTCCTCCAAGAAGAGATGACTGTGAAACAAGAATGGAGTAAAGCTATCAGGACCTTCTTTGCTGATGGAACACAACCAAAAATGAGAATAAACAGCAGCAAACATCCATAAATAATAAGAACATAGAACGTACAAAGTATGATTCTAGGAAAATTGAAAATTTTCAAAAATAAATGGAGCACATGAACATTGATATCCTAAGCAATAGTGAGCTAAAATGGACTGATATTGGTCACTTTGAATCTGACAATTACATGATTTATGATGCCAGGAATGACAAATTGAAGAGTAATGGTGCCACATTCATCATCAAAAGAGTATTTCAAGATCTTGAAGCACAACACTGTCTGTGATAGGATAATATCCATATGCCTACAAGGAAGACCAACTAATATCATTATTCAAATTTACATGCCAACCACAAAAACCAGTGATGATGAAATTGAAGAAAGTTACCAAATTCTTTACTCTGAAATCGATTAACCATGCAATCAAGATGTATTGATAATTACTGGAGATTGGAATACAAAGGTTGGAAACAAAGAGGAAGGATCAGTAGTTGGAAAATGCAATCTTGGTGCTAGAAACAATGCTGGTGACCACATGAAAGAATTTTGCAAGACCAATGACTTCTTTATTGCAAATACATTTTTTTTTTTAACAACAAAGATAACTGTACACATGGATCTCACCAGATTGGATACACAGAAATCAAATTTACTTTATCTAAGGAGCTCTGGTAGCATAGTGGTTACAACTCGTGCTGTGAACCTTAAGGTCAGCGGTTCGAAACTACCAGTCGCTCTGCGGGAGAAAGATAAGGCTTTCTACTCCCGTAAAGATTTACACCCTCGGAAACCCTGTACAGGGTTGCTATGGGTCGGAACTGACTCGACGGCACTTAACAACAACAACAACAAGGAAAAAGATGGTGGAAAATCAACCAAAACAAGGTCAGGGTAGACTGGGAAAGACAATCAATTGCTCAGGTTGAAGCTGAAGAAAATTAAAACAAGTCCACAAGAGCAAAATATGACCTTGAACATATCCCATCTGAATTTTGAGATCATCTCAAGCCCAGATTTTATGTATTAATACACAGACGAATGAAAACCAGAAGAGTTGTGAAATAATATTAGGAACATAATACAAAAAGAAAGCAAAAGTTCGTTAAGAAAAAAAGAAGGAAAAGACCAAAATGGATGTCAGAAGAAACTCTGAAACATGCTATCCAGTGCAGACGTGCTGAAACAAATGTAAGAAATAAAGAGGTAAAAGAACAGGACAGAAAATTACAAAGGGAAGCTCTAGAAGAAAAGTCAAATATTATAATTAAGTGTGCAAAGACCTGGAGTTAGAAAAACAAAAGTACACACACAGCGTATCTCCAACTGAAAGACCTGAGTAAAAAATTCAAGCCCTGACTTGAAATACTGAGGGATTCTACGGGCAAAATATTGAATGATGCAGAAAGTATCAAAAGAAGATGGAAGGAATCCACAGAGTCACTGTACAAAAAATAAAAGTCAATGTTAGGCCATCTCAATAGATAGAACTGGAGGTATTCACTCATGGATGCCAAGATATTTGGAAGACGACTACCTGACCAACTGATGGGAAGAGATCCATATCTGTGCCCATTCCAAACAGAAGTGACCAAACAGAATGCAGATACCATCAGACAGTATAATTATCATATGCAGATGATACAACCTTGTTTGCTGAAAATGAAGAGGACTTAAAATATTTACTGATGAAGATCAAAGAGCACAGCCTTCATTATGGATTGCATCTCAATGTAAAGAAAACAAAAATCTTCACCACTGGACCAATAAACAACATTCTTATCAATGGAGAAAAGATTGAAGTTGTTAACGTCTTCATTCTTCTTGGATCAACTATCAACACTCATGGAAGCCACAGTCAAGAAATCAAACGACATATTGCATTAGGCAAATCTGCCGTACAAGATCTTTTTAAAGTGTTAAAGAGTAAAGATGTCAGCTTGAGGACTAAGGTGCACCTGTCCCAAGCCATGGTATTTTCAATAACCTCATATGCATGTGAAAGCTGGACAGTGAATAAGAAAGACCATAGAAGAATTGATACTTTTGAGTTATGGTGCTATGTGTTATGGACATATCATTAGGAGGGACCAATCTCTGGAGAAGGACATCATGCTTGGTGAAGTGGAGGGTCAGCAAAAAAGAGGGAGACCCCCCACATGAGATCGACTGGCACAGTGGCAGCAGCTATGGGCTAAAGCATGACAATGATTGTAAGGTTGATGCAAGACTGGGCAGTGTTTTGTTCTGTTGTGCATAAGGTCACTATGAGTTGAAATCAACTTGATGACATCTAACAACATAAGATCAATAGCGTTTTTATTCAGCAGGGAGATGACAAGAGCACATGTGCAAGGGAGATGGATCAGAAACAAGACCTGATCCATATCAAGGGACTGGATTCCCTAACTCAACTATTCCTCCCTCTGTGGTCCTTCACCTCCTCTATGGCCCTGCGGAACTCTAGAGAGAGAAACTTTGCTTCTGAACTCCAACTGAATGAAGCAATTGGACATCAGTTTCAGGAGGGATGGAGGAGACTCTTCAATCCAAGAGCCTCGTTATACAAAGAACCTGAAACTCAGATAAATGAGAAGGATCCATTGCTCACAGGGGCAGGGCAACAAGCTGGTTCACTGGACATCCAGGTACAGAGTTGTACTGATGCTTCATCTGTGCTGAAGCAGAACAGGCAGAGGCTTTCAAACAGACTCTGCCAAAGGTAACTCCTTTCCTGGCACTTATGGTAAGGATCAAGCAAAGCTGCTTGCAAGCAACCTCTAAATTAATCTTTCCATAAGTTTGTCCTAAGGAGCTCAGGTAGCATAGTGGTTATGAATCGGGCTGCTAATCTCAAGGTCAACAGTTCAAAACTACCAGTGGTTCCATGGGAGAAAGATGAGGCTTTTTGCTCCCGTAAGGATTTACATCCTCGGAAAACCTTATAGCAGGGTCGCTATGAGTCGGAACCGACTCCATGGCACATAACCACCACCACCAAGTTTATTCTGTCATGTACAGGACAGACTGCCAAATTATGCCCCTTCAAATTTATTCATTACACCTAGGTTCAGCGGGAGAAAGATGAGGCTTTCTACTCCCGTAAAGATTTACACCCTCGGAAACCCTGTACAGGTTCGCTATGGGTTGGAACCGACTCCACGGCACTTAACAAACAAACAAAGGTTCAGCAGCTCAGGTCCCACTCAGATTTTCTAAATCATAATCTGCATTTTAACAAGTTTCCTAAGTGATACCTGCGCATATTAGATTTGGTTTAAGTGTAAGTACTGACACCAAACTGACTTCAAAGTCTTGCTCTGTTCCTTTCTAGTTGTGTGAATCTTTGGTAAATTATTATCCTCTCTATGCATCAGTTTCTCCATCTGCAAACTAAAAATAATGACAGTACTTACTGTGTAGATTTATAGGTAGTCCCTGGCTTACAGTGCGCTTCCATTCCAAAACTCTGTAGAAGTCAGTCTGACATAAGTTGAAAGCCTTTTTCTTTCTTTTTGCTTTCATTATTGCCTTTTATTATGTCTTTGTAGATCATAACACTGAGCATTACAAATGAACATCTGAGAATGATAGCATCAGCAAATTATGCATTGTAACATTGCATGCAGTACAGATTACTAACAATTAAATGTATCAAAACAAACAAACAAACATCAGATGGTTGTGAAGTGTTCATCATAACTTGAATACATCAAAAATTGAGTATGTCTTAGTTAAGAACTACCTGTATTAGGATTCAATTAGTTAATACATACAAACCAGTTAGCAAAGTTTCCAAGAAACAACTTGGGAGCTTGCTAAATTTTGTGGCTATTGCTACTGTTATAATTATTTTCATTGGTGTTTCCAAATTTTTTAAGAAATGTGGGAAGACCTTAACTCTGGCTCTGTACGTGGTTACCTTCCCTGGGTTGAACAGTTGAAGGATCACAAATATACCAATTCCTTGTTTCCTTTTGCTAATAGCTCTTCCCTCAATATTTCCTATCCTATTCTTATTTTACTATAAACAGCAAGATAAAACCAGGCTGCACTCTGTTCATACTTTGTCTGAAAATGACTTCACTTAAAAATACCCAAGTTCACTATTTATAAATTCTGCTTTTCATACAATTATAGGACACAATTCAGCCAACTTTTGTGCCATTAAATAACAAGGACTTCCTTTTCTTCAGTTTCCAACAAATTCCTCATTTTATTCTGATTCCTCAACAAGTGATTTTAAGGCTCATATTCCTATCAATACACTGTTTATTATAATATCCAAGTTGCCTTCTAAGATAATAAAAGATTTCGCTACCATACACTTCACTTATCCTGAGCCTCACTGGCATAGTCTTTAAATCCATAATATTACAATCTGTTCAAGGTAATATACACTTTTTCTATCAAGGTCCTCAAATATCTTTCAGCTTTTATCCATTACCCAATTCCAAAGGAACTACCACATTATTGTTGTTATGTGCCGTGGAGCCGGTTCTGACTCATAGCGACCCTGTACAGGGTTTCCGAGGCTGTAAATCTTTATGGGAGCAGAAAGCCTCATCTTACTCCCACGGAGCAGTTGGTAGTTTCAAACTGCTGACCTGGTGGTTCGCAGCCCAATTCATAGCCACTATGCTACCAGAGCTCCTTTATTATGTAGCTGTTAAAGCAGCACTTCACATCCAAGTACCAAAATCAGCCTAGTTACCTACTGCTTTTACAACAAATTATCACAAACAGTAGCTTAGAACAACCCAAAATTACTATTAGAGTTTTGGTTCACCATTGTCTGTCACTTTGTCATAATGTGGTGACTTGTGTTGCTATGATGTATTTGAAATATTAGCAGGGTCACCCATGGTGTACAGATTACAGCTGAGCTTTCAAACTAAGGTGGAGGAAAGGCAGACCACTTCTAAAATGTTTAACCATTGAAAACCTTATGAATACCAATGGAACACTGTCAGATATAGTACCAGAAAATGAAAACCTTAGGAATAGCACCAGAATATGTCAGCTATAGTAGTAGATGATGAGCCATTCAGATTGGAAGGCATTCAAATGCGAAAGGCAAAGAGCT
This sequence comes from Chrysochloris asiatica, assembly GCF_000296735.1. NCBI lineage: Eukaryota > Metazoa > Chordata > Mammalia > Afrosoricida > Chrysochloridae > Chrysochloris > Chrysochloris asiatica. The sequence goes on along the minus strand of NW_006408557.1, from coordinate 8,160,721 downwards.
GCCTCTTCAAAGTAGAGTTGATCATGATGACGCGAATTCAGCCAAGTTTTTGGAACCTTCACTTGATGTTGGGGCACAACACAAAAAGAGGAGAAACATCTGCAAACATCAATTAATTCTCTATATTTGTGCCATTCCCCAAACCAAAAGGAATGGGGAAATCATTGGATAATACAATTAATAACAGATGTAAGTAAAATTTTGGTAATGATAATTCAAAAATGGCTGTAACTGTACATCAACATGGAACTGTCAGAAGTTCAAGCTGGATTCAGACAAGGATGTGGAACAAGTGGTATCATTGCTGGTGTGAGATAAATCTTGGCTGAAAACAGGGAATACTAGAGAGCTATTGACTGGGCTTTACTGATTATCCTAAGGTTGTTTTTGTTTTGTTTTTTCCATTAAGTTTTTATTATGGATTGAGTGAAAGTTTACAGGGCAGATCATCAGTTTTACATTCAACAAATTATACAACGTATTTCCTCACAATGGTTACAATCTCCTCCATGTACCATCAGTTAATAGTAATTTCTCTCTATTCACTTTAGCTCTTTAAAAAAAAAAAAAAAAAAAAAATTCAGTCATATACAAATAATTTACACCACCAAAGGGCATATTCTGCAAGTCTGCCTCCTGGCCACTATCTCTTAGTCCCTCTCGTCCCATAAATCTAGAGTCCTCCGCCATTCCTCCTCTCCATGTCCCCATTGATGCATCCATCTCTGGTGTCGCTGCTTCTCTGGATAAGGTCCCGCATTTCGCTTTTGCTCTTCTCTTTCAATGGTCCTAGGGTCCTTTGTTTCTGGACTGTAAAATTAACTGTTCCCCCATCTTTGTTACAAAACTTCTACCTTTACAATTGTGACAGCAGCAGTTATTCATGATAACAATTGCTCATTATTGAATCATAAGAATCCTATCCCCCTATCTTTTCACCAGACCCATCTAGACAAGATGAAAACTATTCTGTGGGGACTCTTTCTTCCCCCACACACTCTTAAACTAAACTCCCTCTTGAAACCTTGTAAGCCAGTCACTTCATGTCTTTATCACCGCCTCATTTTAGGTAGCCAATGTCTAAGTTGCCCATCCCTAGCTACCCTGTGTACAGAGGGGATAGCATTGATACTGGATGTGAAGATTCTTTCCTTCTCTGTTGGCATTTAGAGTTACTAGGTCAGGTTTATCAAATTGTAGCAATTTACCCTTGTTTCCATTATCAAAAATTGTTTTTTTGTTTTTTATCTTACTCTAGTCGAGTTCTGATTATCAAGCCATCGAGGCTAGGTCAAATGGGTACTATCTGCAAGTTTGGGTGTTCTGGTGCATCTCCCCTCAAGTCATATCAGATGGATGCTTCACTCTCTGTTCTAGCCCTCTGTGGCTCTGTCCTTGTTCATGGTCTCAGGTGTCCCCACGTCTCACCTTACTTTGGACAAATCAGCCCTTTCTCTTCTCTCTCTCATCTCCAGGTCAATGGGTGTCAATGAACCATGGTTGAACTCAGAAACTTCAGTGCTGTGTTCTCCCCTCTTTCACTCACCAGCAAACCAATGTGGTCACCAACAAGCTTACATGTCGGCTCATGTAAGCAGTTTCAGTCTTAGAGGGGAGTTTGTTCTGAAGGAACTTGATTGCTTTGAGTTTCAGTCTTAGAGGGAGGGTTGTCCTGAAGGAACTTGATTCCTTGCCTTGATGGCTTACTGGCAAACAGCTCGCTTTTTCTTGTAGTCACCAGTCATACTGTCATTTCTGTTTTGGGTTTTTCCTGATGATCTTTCTTTGAAGATGTATCTTCTGTTCCTCTAGCTGTTCCAGGCTGGTCTGCTTGTCCTTTCTAGTGGGTATGTCCCACCTCAGAAGGTTCTGGGTGGGACTCAGGATTTCACCTAAGGTACTGTACTTTGCAAAGGCTCTGCAAGAGGCCTGTTTCACTGAGCAAGTTGTAGAATCCCTTTTAGGTATTACAATCAGTAATAGGCTGAAAATGGGCTTACAAATTTTCTCTGATCATGTTTCCTGACATTCCTTTCTATCCCACTCAAGTGTCTATTTTACAATAGTAGGTTAGGGAAACCAATATTCTTAAGACAGTCAAGCATCTTAGCATTATTTCCCCCTCTTCAAAATATGCCTAGGTCCCTGTATCGCTGAGCCCTGTTGTTCCAAGGTTGAGCATGCATCACTCTTTACCTCTGTCCCACTTAGCCTGTGCAAACCTGTCTCAGTGTTCCCCAATCTACCTTGCTTTTTCACCTTCTCCCCCATCTTGTATTGCCCTCCCCAACACCTGAACTATGATGTGTCTTCCCTTACTCTGTGATCTACCATCATCTCACTCTACCCCCCTAAAGCCCCCACCCCAACCCCACCATTGTAGTTATCTTATATTCCATTAACTTTTCCTCCATATAAGACAGGCTATTTTATCCTGTAATCTACTTGACCTTCTTACCACCTGGAACTCTGTTCCTCTGTGTTTACCTTCTTTCACATTTTAATTGTTTTGATCATAGACTGACCTTCCAGATTATCAGAATTTGTTCTTATAGTTTTATTCTCTTCTCAGCATTTCCATTTGTTGATTGAGTTCCAGGTGATGCTACCACATACGTCAATCTCTGGTTATTGTCTGTTCTTGTTGGTTGTCAGTCCACAGAACTCCCTTTAGTATGTTTTTCATCACAAGGTTAGCTTTGGAAAAATCCCTTAGCTTCTGTTTATCCCGGGATGTTTTGATTACACCATCGTATTTGATTGACAGCTTTGCTGGGTAGAGGATTCTTGGGTGGCAGTTTTTTTCTTTCAGAGTTTTATATATGTCTCCCCATTGCCTTCTTGCCTGCATAGTTTCTGCTGAGAGAGCAGAGCTTAATCTGGTTTGTTTGCCTTTGTATGTTACACTTGCTTTTCCCTAGCTGCTTTCAGGATTCTGTCCTTTCTTTGATTTTGGAAAGATTGATTATTATATGTCTTGGTGTTTTTCTTTTAGGGTCTATCCTTCCTGGGGTTTGTTGAGCTTCTTGAATGCTTATCTTTTTGCTTTTCAGGATGTTAAGGAAATTTCCTTCCAGCAGCTCTTCAACTATCTTTTCTGTGGACTTGTGTGATTCTTCCCATTCCAGAATGCTGGTAATTCTTAAGTTATTCCTCTTCATGCTGTCCAACTTGTATCTTAGATCTTCTTCAGATATTTTTTATCCTTTTTCTGCTTTTTTTTCTATCTTAGTAGTATTGAAAGATGTATCTTCAAGCTTACTAGTTCTGGCTTCCATCTCTTCAATTCTACTCCTTTGCTCCTTCAGTGAATTGTCCCATATCTGACATTCTATTATTAATCATTTGGACCTCTTCCTGTAGGTTTTGAATTGTTTCCAATGTATCTATCTTATTCCTGTAGTGCTTTCCTAACTTCTTCCTAATTTTTCTCAACTCCATTGTAAAGTGTTTTGATACATTTTAGAACCATTTTTCTGAATTCCTTCTCAGGCATTTTCAAAGGCTGCCCTCCTTCCAGTATGCAATGTAGGTCTACTTCCATTTCATTTGTCTCAGTCACTTTAACTTGTTTCTTGGCGTGTGCTGATATAGTCATCTGTTTCTGTTTTGGGGGGCATATTCAGTAGTTAGCTGTGGCCTTAATAATTAGATGGGTATGTGTTTTGGTGTTTTTTATGCTTTCTGATTGCCTACAGGTAGATGTGATCAGGAGATGGGCTTCCCTGATCACTCTTCTTCCTTAAAAATCTCAAGATGCCACTGTTGGTCATTATAACTCAGGATTTGATTTTCCGCCAGTTTCCTTTTTAGTATTCGTGTGCAGCTCTACAAGCCCCATTCAGGCCTTTTTCCTAGTGATGAAGAGTTCAGGGCCACTGTGGTCATTTTGTGTTGACCTTTGGTTTTAAGTGGAAATTGTCCCTTTACATTTTAAGGAGATCTGTGTGCATACGTAATAAAACCCTCTGGGGGTAGAAGTGGGGTGTCCACTCACTCAGACACCACCTCTAGTCACCAGAATGAAGGTGTACAGACAGAAAGAGACCAACAAACAGATACACAAAAAAGAATGTCCACACCTTTATCTCCACAGTTCTGTCAGGTGTCTGTGGCTGCTCTGATCCTTCCCCGGTTCGGTCTTGTCCAAGATGGCTGCTCAGGGAGCAGCTGAGCTCCTTGGATTAGAAAGCACTGCATATCTTGCTTCTGCTACAAATTCCACTGTCTGTAAGCCTTCCAACTTTCTAAATATTCCTTTATATGTGGTTCAGTGCTCTGGGCCCATCCCCTCCGCCTGCTTGGTCTGGTATTCTGTGTTGTTGCTGATGGAGCTCTTCACTGCACTTCTACCCTATCTATCATCTTATTACTCTGTATCCAAAGGGCTTTGACTGCAGATCATGACAAACTATAAACAACATTGTGGAGAATGAATTTTCTAGAACAATTAATTGTGCTAAGGAATTTATACATTTCATGATCGAAGGAGTCTCTGGGAAAATTGAGTGATGCAGAAAGTATCAAAATAAGATGGAAGGAATACACAGAGTCACTGCACCAAAAGGAAACAGTTGATGTTCAACTATTTCAAGAGGTAGCATATGATCAAGAGTCAATGGTACTGAAGAAAGTAGTCCACAGTGCATTGAAGGAATTGGCAAAGAAAAAGGGCACCAAGAATTGATGCAATAAAAATTGAAATATTTCAAGAAAGTGAGGCAGCATTGGAGGCACTCACTCATCTATACCAAGAAATTTGGAAGACAACTATCCGGCTGACTGACTGGAAGCATTCCATATTTGTGCCCATTCCAAAGAGAGGTGACCCAACGGAATGCAGAAATCATCAGACAATAGCTTTGATATTCCATGCGAGTAAAATTTTACTAAAGGTAATACATAAATGGCTGCAAGCATATATTGACAGAGAACTTTCCGAGGTTCTGATGTCCAATGGATCTTGGCTGAAAGCAGAGATACCAGAAAGATGTTTACCTGTGCTTTATTGACTATGCAAAGGCTTTCGATTGCATGGATATTGACAAGCTATGGACAAAATTGTGAAGTATGAATATTCCTGAACACTTAATTGTGCTCATAAGGAATCTGTACATGGACCAAGATGCAGTTGTTCAAAAAGAACATGGGAACACTGAATGGTTTCAAATTAAGAAAGGGTTGTATTTTTTTACCATACTTATTCAACCTGTATACTGAGCAAGTAATCCAAGAAGCTGGGTTATATGAAGAAAAACTTGGCATCCGGATTGGAGGAATACTTATTAACAACCTGTGATATGCAGATGATACAACCTTGCTTGCTGAAAGTGAAGAGGACTTAAAATATTTACTGCTAAAGATCAAATAGCACAGCCTTTGGTATGGATTTCATCTCATGTAAAGAAAAGAAAATTCCTCACCACTGGACTAATAAACAACATAAGAATGTTGTTTTTTTTCTCAATGGACTAAAGACTGAAGTTGTCAAGGACTTCATTCTTCTTGGATCAACTATCAACACTCACGGAAGCAGCAGTCAAGAAATCAGACAACGCATTGCATTAGGCAAATCTGTTGCACAAGACCTGTTTAAAGTGTTGAAGAGCAAATATGTCAGCTTGAGGACTAAGGTGCACCAGACCCAAACCATGGTATTTTCAATAATATGCATGCAAAATCTGGACAGTGAATAAGGAAGACTGCAGAAGAATTGATGTTTTTGAGTTACGGTGTTGGAGGAGAATATTGAAAGTGCCATGGGCTGCCAAAAGAACAAACAGATCTGGGCTGGACGAAGTGCAGCCAGAGTGCTCCTCGGAGGCCAGGATGGCCAAACTTTGCCTCTCATACTTCGGACATATTGTCAGGAGAGACCAGTTGCTAGAGAAGGTATCATGTTTGGTAAGGTAGAGGGTCAGAGAAAAAGAGGAAGACCCCCAGCGAGATGGATTGGAAAAGTGGCAGCATCCATGGACTCAAGTATGGTAACAACTGTGAGGTTGGCCCAGGGCCGGGAAGTATTTCATTGTGCTGTACATAGGGTCACTATGAGTCAGTACCAACTCAATGGAACCTAACAACAACAACAACCTAGAGGCAGTCATTAGAACAAAACAAAGGTACACTGAATGGTTTAACCAGGAAAGGTGTTTGCCAGGGCTATCTTCTTTTTCATACTTATTCAATATGTATGCTGAACAAATAATATGATAAAATAGATTATATGAAGTATGTGGCATCAAGTTTTGAGGACGACTCATTGAAAATCTCTGATATGCAGATCATACAACCTTGCTTTCTGAAAGGAAAGAGGACTTAAAATACTAATGAAAATCAATGACCACAGCCTTCAGTATGGGTGGCACCTCAATGTTTAAAAAAAAAAAAAAATCATCACCCTGGACCAATAAATAACATCATAGTAAATGGAGGAAAGATTGAAGTTGCGAAAGACCTCATTTTGTTTGGATCCACTATCAACACTCATGGAAGCAGCAGTCAATGAATCACATGACATATTGCATTAGACCAATCAGCTGCACTAGAGCTCTTTATCATGTTCAAAAGCAAAAGTGTCAGTCTGAGGGCTGAAGGTACACCTGACAAAAGTCATGTTCTTTTCAAAAACTTCATATGCGTGTGAAAGTTGGACAATGAATAAGGAAGATCATAGAAGAATTGATGCATTATGTTGTTATAGAAGAATATTAAAAGTGCCATGAACTGCCGGAAGAACAAATAAATTTGTGCTGGAATAAGTATAGCCAGAATGCTTTTAGAAGCATGGCAAGATATCATTTCTCATACTTCAAACATATTATCAAAAGTGACTAGCCTTGGAGACTATATCATGCTTGATCAAATAAAGGGTTCATCAAAAAAGCTGCCACTTGTCTGTCAGTTTGTCTCACCATGGTGGCTTGTGTGTTGTTGTGATGCTATAATCTGGTATATTGAATGCTGCAGGGTCAACCATGGAGCACAGATTTCAGATGAGCTTCCAAATAAAGACAGACTAGGAAGAAGGAGACACAGTGCCCTACAGAATGTTTAGCCACTGAAAACTTTCTGAAGAGCAGTTAAACACTATCAGAATATTTTGTATTGGAACATTATAAATAGCACCAAAATATTGTAAGATATAGTGCTGGGAATTGAGCCCCTCAGGTTGGAAGGCATTCAAAACACAACTTGGGAAGGGCTGCCTCCTCAAAGTAGACTTGACCATGATGGAAATGGTATAAAGCTTTCAGGACCTTTACAGATAGCTGTAAACATCCATCAATAAATAACTGGAGCATGAAGTGTACAAAGTATGAATCTAGAAAAATTGGAAATTGTAAAAAATTAATTGGAATGTATAAACATTGATATCCTAGGCATTAGTAAACAGAAATGGACTGATATTAGCTATTTTGAATATGATAATCACATGTTTTATTATGCTTTGAATGACAAATTGAAAAGGAATGGTGCCACTTCATCATCAAAAAAAATTTTCAAGATCTTGAAGTATACTGCTGTCTGTGATAGGATAATATTCGTACACTTAAAAGGAAGACCAGTAAATACCAATATTATTCAAATTTATGCACCAAACACTAAAGCCAGTGATGATGAAATTAAAGAATTTACCAACTTCTTCGACCTGAAATTGATCAAGCATGCCACTAAGATGTGTTGATAATTACTGGTGATTGAAATGCAAAGGTTAGAAACAAAGCAGAAATATCAGTAGTTGGAAAATATGGCCTTGGTGATAAAAATGATTCTGAGATCCCATGATAGAATTATACAAACTTATTAACTTCCTCATTGAAAATACCATTTTTAAGCAACATAAAAACAACTATACACTTGGACTTCACAAAATGGAATACACAGAAATCAAATTGACTATATCTATGAGAAAAGAGGGAGAAAAAAATCTGTAACATCAGCCAAAACCACGCCAGATACAGACTGTGGAACAGACCATCAGTTGCTTGTATGCAAGTTCAGGCTGAAACTGTAGAACATAAAATCAAATCTATGTGAGCCAAAATAAGATCTTGAACATATCCCATCTGAATTTGGAGATCATTTGAAGAACAGATTTGATGTACTAGACACTAATGAACAAAAATCAGAAAAATTGTGGGATGACATCAAAAATATCATACATGAAGAAGGCAAAAGGTTAAGACAACAAAGAAAGAGAAGACCAAAATAAATGTCAGAAAAGATTTGGAAACTTGTTCTACAGCATAGAGATACTAAAGTAAATGGAAGAAATTAGGTGGTAAAAAAAACTGAACAGAAAATTTCAAAGGGCAGCTTGAGAAGACAAAGTCAAATATTATCATTAGCAAAGATGTGGAGTTAGAAAACCAAAAGAGAAGAACATGCTCAGCATTTTTCAAACTGAGAGAACTAAAGAGAAAATTCAAATCTTGAATTACAGTACTGAAGGATTCTTTGGGGAAAATATTAAATGATGTAGAAAGCATCAAAAGAAGATGGAAGGAATACACAGAGCCACTATACCAAAAACAAATGGTCAATGTTCAACCATTTCAAGATAGCATATGATCAAGAACAAATGGTATGGAAGGAAGAAGTCCAATGTGCACTGAAGGCAATGGCAAAGAACAAGGCTCAGAATACAAACTGAAATGTTCCAACAAGCTAATGCAGCACTAGAGGCATTCACTCATATATGCCAAAAAATTTGGAAGACAGCTACGTGGCCAGGTGATTGGAAGAGGTCCATATTTGTGCTCATTACCAAGAAAGGTGACCCAACAGAATGCAGAAAAAAATTGGACAATATCATTAATTTCACATGCAAGTAAAATTTTGCTAAAGATAATTCAAAAATGGCTCCAATAGTACATTTACAGGAACTTCCAGAAGTTCAAGCCTGATCAGATGAAGACATGGAATGAAGGATATCACTACTGACATCTGATGGATCTTGACTGAAAGAGAATACCAAAAGTCTTTTGACTGTGTGGATCATGACAAGCTATGGATGGTATTGTGAAGAATGAGTATTCCAGAACACTTAATTATGCTCATGAGGAACCTCTACATACACCAAGAGGCAGTCATTCGAACAGAAAGCAGACAATGAATGCTTTAAAATCAGAAAATGTATGCATCAGGGTTACATTCTTTACCATACTTATTCATTCTGTATGCTAAAATGATTCAATCTTAGAAGCTGGATATTGAAAGAACAAATGTGGCATAAGAATTGGAGGAAGACTCATTACCAACCTGTGATATGCAGATGAATGCAAGCTTGCTTGCTGAAAATGAAGAGGATTTAAAATACTTACTCATGAAGATCAAAGACCACAGTTTTCAGTATGGATTTACCTCAATGCACAGAAAATAAAAACCCTCCCTACTGGAACAATAAATTACTTCATAATAAAGATAAGACAGGAATTGTCAGAAATTTCACTGTGCTTGGATGCACCATCAACACTCACGGAAGCAGCAGTCAAGAAATCAACTATGTATTGCATTAGACAAATCTGCTGCACAAAACCTCTTTAAGATGTTCTAGAGCAAAGATGTCAGTTTGAGGACTAAAGTACACTTGACCCAAGTCATTGGGTAAAGTACACTTGACCCAAGTCAATAGCCTCATATGCATGTGTAAGTTGGACAATAAGTAAGGAAAACCATAGAATAGCCAATGCATTTGATTTATGATATTAGAAAAGAATTATCAAAGGTACTATGGACTACCAGCAGAACAAACAAATCTGTGTTGGAAAATTATAAGCAGAATTCTCTTTAGAAGCCAAGAAGTCCAGACTTTGTCTCTCATACTCTGGACATGTTACAAAGAAAACCAGTCCCTGGAGAAGGATATCATGCTTGGTAAGCTAGTTGTTAAGTGCTGTCCCAGTCAGTTCTGACTCATAGAGATCCTGTGTAGGTTTTCCAAGGAGCAACTAGTGAGCTTGAACTGTCGACCTTGTGGTTCAAACTGACCTTGCCACACCAAGACTCCTTGGTAACGAAGAGGGACAGCAAAAAGGAGAGAGAACTCCAACAAAATAGATTAGTACAATGGGCTCAAGCTTAGCAGCAATTGTCAGATTGGCGCAGGACTAGGTGGCATTTCGTTCTATTGTACATAGGTTTGCTATGAGTCAGAACCAAGTTGATTACACCTATCAACAACCAACACAACATAGTTTTGGTTCATAGTCTAAAATTAAGATGTCAACAGAGGTAACACAAAATGAGGATGAAGTATGCATATTTTGATGACTGCAAATCATGTCACTAAAAAGTACATCCATACACACAAAAAAGACCAGTTGGTAATTGTTAGTATATGTGTGTGAGTGTTGAAATAGCAAAAACAACCAAAAATAACTGTGCCAGTATGTTTATATTTTATATATTTATTTTTTATATTTGTTCATTTTATATATATATTATATATATAATTTATATATATTATATATATAATATATTTATATTATATTCTGACTCATAGCAACCATTTATAGGGTTTCCAAAGGAGCAGCTGGTGGTTTTGAACCACTAGCTTTTTAGTTAGCAGTCCAGTGCTATTCCTATAGTATCACATCAGGACTCCGATACATGTATGTTGTTAAGTCAGTTGAGTCAGTTATGACTCAGTGACCCTGAATACAGTTTCCAAGGATTGGCTTATGGGTTTGAACCACCACCGTCATGATTAGCAGTCCAGGACTTATGTGCATGCATGTGTGTGTGTGTGTAGATATACTTATGAATATTCAAATTAGGTCTATTATAATATAATCATCTCCATCATGAGCTCTGCTATGAGCAGCTAGTAAATTGAAAGTCTTCCTCAGGGCTGTGATCTGCTTCCAATATATTGGACACTGAGAAAAGTTTTTTGTTTCATTGTTTGCTTGTTTTGCTTTTTGCTGAGTCTGGATCCTACATCTGGCTCGTCATTCAACTTCTAATTCTTTGGACTTGAGCCAGTGGCCTGCTTTGTTGCATGTCAATCTTGTGTGTCCTCAGCAGCCTGCCATCTTAACTGCCTGGCCTTCCTACTTACATCTGACCTGCTGATCTTTGGTTCATCAGTCCTATGTGAATCAGAAGTTTCCAGCCTGGCATCTGGTCCACAGGTGGGTACTTGTCCACCTCTAGAACTGTGTGAGCCATTTCTTAGATATAAACTTCTCTTTATAGATACACATAGAACCTTCACTGATTTTGCTTATCTAGAGACCCCAGCCTAAGACAAACTAGGATGTAGACTATGTGACTATATGCACATATACTCATAAAATAAAGAACCTAGGGGCATATGTGTAGCTACTTAGACATGATTAAACACTTCTTTGAAATCTCCGGGGACATCTCAGTCAATTGCCATAATACAGTTCATAAAATAATGTTTTACATCCTAGTTAAATTCTAAATATAGTCACTGTTCTAAGATGGCTATCTGAGTTCTATTTTACTTGGGCGGTGGTGGTGGTGGTGGTGGTGGTGGTGTGTGCCATAGAGTCGATTCCGACTCACAGCAACCCTGTATAGGGTTTGTGATGCTGTAAATCTTAATGCAAGCAGAAAGCTTCATCTTTTTCCCTTGGAGTGTTGTATTCAAATTGCTGACCTGAGGTTAGCAGCCCAATTCATAATCCACTAATGCTACCTCGGCTCTAAGCTAAAACTTTCTCAGTGCCCCATTTCAATTCCCCAGTTTTGTTATTCATTTCATAATTTTGAGAAATGGAGCATTGTGTCTGTCTGGCTGCTTCCTATTGAATAAGGTGCTGTGGATGAGAAATTAATGTAATCTGGCATAGCCAGGGGAAGGGATCAAGTTATGAAAGCTGGAGAAATTTTGCTGGATTCACTGGCAGAGATCTGTAAGGCAAAGACCTAACCCACCTTGCCATTATTAACTGATCCTTGAGTCACCATTTTATTAAGAGACAAAAAGACAGTTAGCAGTATTATAATTCATTCCTATAGTAGCTAATGGAACAAACAAAGATCACAAAGTAGGGAAGAGATAGGTGAACTAGCCTCCAATCTCTATCTCTTTGGGTTTAATATGGTCTACTCTGCTGCCTTGCAGATGGTGTGGATTCTGAGTTCAACGTCTCCAGTGCTATTTATACAAGTACAGCAAGTTTTGTTAAAACAGTACAAACCCCTCCAAATTTAGTAAGCAGAAAGTCCAAAGCAACATGAGTTATATAAAACTACATTGGCTAACAAATTCAAGGATGTGTATTGGGACCTCAAAACTTATTCTGTACTCAAAACTAGGAGATGAATTGTGTGAAATAAATTACATATGGTCATTTATATTTGATATAACCCCAGTCTTGGGTAGTAGTTTACAGAAACCATCATCCAAATTCTGTTTCTTCTAAAATGGAGTTATATCCTTCTCCTATCTAACTTAATGTGAGATCACTAGTATCTCCTTTTGACCTGTTATTGGACAATTAGGAGTGGATTTGGGTAGGAAAGGTCAGGAAATCCAGTTCATTTCATAGTCAAGCACTGAGACTTAAGTAAGAGTCACACTTGACTAGGGTTGTTGATGATACACCCAACAAACTTCCAACTTCCCTCCTTTTTCTATGACTTAGGACACAGTAGCTAGCCCATTAGGGAATTAGTCCCATACATCTGGAACATATGATAACTCTTGCACTCTGACAATAAAAATGTGAATTTTCTTTCCCCACGTGACCTCTTTATTCTTATTTTGTATTTTCTAGTACATGACACAATAATAAGACCCAGCATTTGTGGGGACACTTCTTGAATGGAAATGGAAAAATCTTTATTTTGGGGTTGGGTTTTATCAGCTATGTTGTTGTTAAGTGCTGTCAAGCTGGTTCCAACCCATAGTGGTTTTTGAATATGAGCTGCCAACCTTGTGGTTCAAACTGACTTTCCAAGCTAGTGCATTAACCCATGGCACCAGACCAGGACTTCACTTTATCAGCTATAAGACTCTTCATATTAGTTTGCAATTAGGATTTATTGTGGTGGTTGTTGTTGTTAGGTGCCATCAAGCAGTAGAGACTCATAGCGACCTTATGCACAGCAGAACGAAACACTGCCCGATCCTGGGCCAACCTCATTACTGTTGCCACACTTGAGTCCATTGATGCTGCCACTTGGCCAATCCATCTCACTAAGGGTCTTCCTCTTTTTCTCTGACCCTCCACCTGACCAAACATGATATCCTTCTCCAGTGACTGCCCCCTCCTGACAATATGTCCAAAGTATGAGAGACAAAATTTGGCCATCTTGCCTCCAATTCTTCCAAATGGATCTATTGGTTCTTTTGGCAGCCTATGGCACCTTCCATACTCTCCTCCAACACCATCACTCAAAAGTATCAATTCTTCTATGGTCTTCCTTATTCACTGTGCAGCTTTTGCATGCATATGAGGTTACTGGAAATACCATGGCTTGGGTCAGGTCCTCAAGCTGACATCTTTGCTCTTCAACACTTTCTAAAGGTCTTCTGCAACAGATTTGCCTAATGCCATACGACGTCTGATCTCTTGACTGCTGCTTCCGTGAGTGTTGATAGTTGATCCAAAAAGAATGAAGTCCTTGACAACTTCAATCTTTATCCATTAATAAGAATGTTGTTTATTGGTCCAGGATTTATTAGGACTTGATATTTCAAATGACCTTTATAGCAGAGCTTCTAGTTCCTAGGTCTCAATTTATTCACTTAAAAGACCAACTGGGTGAGAGAACCTTGGAGAATGAGAGAACCCTCATCTTACAAGACAAGTCTGGGGGCACCTTTCTCCTAAGTGGGTGTCTCTAAAGAGAAAAAAAAACACATGAAAATGGGTAAAAAGTTAACAAACAAGCTATTTGATCTCTTAGTAAATATATACTTAGGCTCAGTTTGGAGGTGCAAGGGAAAGAGGAGTCAACTTTGTGTTTTTTGTGGGTGCTGGTCCTTCTATACCTTTACTTAGTGTGTAATCGCTCACAAGGAATACATAGTTTCCCTGTGGAAAAGGGTTCATAACCATTCACATTTGTGAACTTCAAATCATAGGTAGGGAAGAGGTTTTCTTTAGGAATGGTTTTCCATACACCACTTCACAAAGGCTCAATTTGAACCTACTTTGAGGTGCAGCTCTGATTCTGAGTGGGGCAAAAGGAAGCATATGGTCCCAAATTAGATTAGTCTCTTAGCAAGGTTTTCCCAGGTTTTCTTTAGGGTGTAGCTCCCAATTTACTTAGCAAGTTCTTGAATTTCTAGCCAGCTGCTCTTTTGAAATCTTCAGGAATGTACTTGGATGTGAATATCTTCAGCCCACAGTTGAGGTTTAGGGAGAGGGGCTGCAAGGATGGGAGTCAGGTTGTTGCCTTGGAAATTTTGTCAGTGCAATTGTTTCCTTCAGCTTTTGTGGTAGTGTTGTTTTGGTGACCTGAGCATTATGTGATTGTTACTGCAGCTGGTTCTTGAATGGCCTCCAATAGGTACAAAATTTCTGAGACAGGTCATACATATCTTGCCTCAGGGAGTCACTTCCCCATTCGCAGGGTGGGTTTTGATCATTCATCTTGTCAATCTCTTTCTTGGCTTGCTCTAAAACCATTCTCAGCTTTTCAGTGGGGGCAAGGTGTGAGGTGGAGAAAGGAATGTTAGATAAACAGTCATCTGTGGGGCCCTCTTTCCTCATCAATGCTTATGGGGACCTCCTTTAAAGGGAATTGCCCTGCCCAGTCAGAGTTTACCTCCTGACCAAACTGAATACCCTTCTGGAGTGGTAAAATCTGACTCTGAATTTCCCGGAGAATCAAATCAGTCGTGCATGAACAGGGTACGCCGTAATGGATTAGTTTTTGTTTTGTCTTTTGGAATGTAATATTACGTTTCTTTTAAAGGGTTTATTCTGATACAATGGCATATACACCTAGATGTATGCAGGTTTGTCCCACTTACCCTGTCTTTTATAAAATAAATCTAGTTGTTAAACTGCCTGGTAAACCAAAAAAAACATTCCTGGGTCATTTTTTTCCCCAAATCAAGGGATTATGGGCCAGACAACATTACAATAAGATTATTTTCCTTTATGTTTAGAAAATACTAGTTTTGCTCTCAAAATTACCTTTTCCTTAAATAAAACACATTGTATAATATTTAATCTTTAAAGTTGTCATAAACACAAAATCTTTAAGATAAATTCACTTCATCAATTTAACACAGTGTTAAAAACTATTTAACCCACAAGCATCCATCTGTCTTTAAACCAAATTAGAGTAAATGATTATAAGCCCCGAACAAGAAGCAGTTTTCTGTTGTTATTATTATCAGAAGGGGTGGGGGGAAATATAAGATATTAGATTGCCCTAACATTAATCATGGCCTTTAACATGATATAAAAACAGTAGCTTAAACGAAGTAAAGAGTCCTGCTGTGGCATTGTAGGATAAAGTACTTTACTGCAAGGTCAGTTTGAACCACCAGGTTGGCAGTTCAAACTCACTAGCTGCTCATTGGAAACCCTATTAAGGGTCACTAGGAGTCAGAACTGACTCAAACAGTACTTAACAAAAATACAGTAAGCTCTCCAAACTAAATTAAACAAAGAAATTATACATGGCTCAAATTCATGTTTTATAGATACTGTATAACATAACCATATGGAAACCAAATGAAGTTATTTTTCAAAACTTTAGCTAAATTATCTCTAGATATAAGTAATCTTATCTTTTGGAAATTTTTAAGTATACCACATAACAGGTTTAAAACAATATATTAAATCATTAAGTTGCTAAACAGCTGAATTCAATTTTATAGTATACTGGAACACCTCAGTTAAGACCACTGGCTTTTGTAACTTTAGATTTAAAAGAAAGTTGTAACCAAATTTTGTGACCAAAAATTCAAAATTATAACATTATGTGGTACTCTAGAATAAGCACTGGACTACTTTCCACAAGATTGGTGATTCAAACCCAACAGTCATTCCTTGGAAACTCTAAATAGGGTCATTATGAGCTAGATCTGACTTAATGGCATTCACCAACAACACCCAATATTAGGAAAACAGGTAAGGGGAAACAGTAGCATGAATTTTTAACTTAAGCACAAGTTAAGACACCTCTCTTGTTAAATAAAACCTTTTAGCATCTTTTTCATAAACAGAAAAATCCTTTGTGACTTTTCTATAGCATTCAAAATTGTTAGGTGGAGTTTATTATGCTCAGGGAATTTGTTCAGTTAAAATAAACCTTGTTTTCAAAGGAAATTGTAGATAACTAGAACTGAATTCAAGAGCCTTGACCATATCATACAAAAATCCTGAAACTTGTTACTATTCTTTGCCTTTGCTATATATTTTCATACCACAGTCACTTTTAGACACAAATACACATTTTTTTCTATTCTTGTGGCAAAAGTTGAGCCTTCTGTTTAATTTTCCTCTAACCATCTATGAGTTTTTTGTCTATTTAAATTCTCATCTTGTTTCTATGTTTTTTTAGGTTTTCTTTTAAAAAACCTTTTTTTCCCCCATTGTGGGCTCATAATGGAAGGTTTTCCAATTCTTTAATATGCAGTTTAAGTAGGGAGCTCACTGGAATTCTTTCTAGTTTCCCCTACTGTCTCTTGTTGTTATCTCTTTGTTAAGTGTCATGGAATTGGTTCTCATAGTCATCCTGCATAGGGTTTCTGAAGAGTGCTGGTGAGTTTGAACCACTGACTTTGTGGTTCAAAGTGACCTTGTGGCAGTGCTTATGCTACAGCGCCACACCAGGACTCTTGATGGGTAGGGTCCCCACAATCTCAGTCAGCAGGCTGATTTGACTGTTTGAGGGCCCATCTGCAATTGACATCTTTCATTTCCTGGGAGTGATCAGTCCATAAAATGACACTCGACTCAGCTTGGTAGCTGCCCATGGTGGTCTCACAGTTAGGATAACTTTCATTTCTTCCTGTGTGTCAGCTCCCACACCCACGACAGCCACCCTTCTCTATTTCCTGGTTTCTTTTTCTGTATGTCCCACCCCAACTGCTTAAATACGGGCTCAATTCTCTTTCCCCTGTCTCCCCGGGATGGATCTTATGAGTTGTCTTAAAAATCAAAACTCGAAACTACAATAAAGTCTGAGAAAGCCAAAAATTCAGGTTCCCATTCATAGACAAAAAGACAAAAACACAGGACAAATATCTGAACACATCAAGTGTTGAAATCCCAATGACCCTTTACATCATTTGATCATTTGTTTACCTCACTCTTACATTCCATTTCTAACTCAGGGCTTACTTAACCTAGGGCCCGGGGGCCACTAGATGATGGACAAGGAAATAGTCTGATGGTGAACTTCTTGGTAAACCAGGCAGAGGTCAGTTAAAAGGCTAATTATCCCATATTGTGGTGTTCTGGTGTAGTACTGTAGGATAAGCACTGGACTGCAAACAGTAAGGTATGTTGTTCAAATCCACCAGCCATCCCTCAGAAATATTATACAAAGTCATTTATGAGTCAGATCTGACTCCATGGCACACAACAACATCCCATACTCTAGGAGGGCAGCACTTATCAGCAATGGGTATGAAAATATTTTTTTGGACTCTATATAAGATGAGAATAACACTTTACCTCTGTGGTCTTACTTCAAAGAACATATGGCCTCAGTCTCATCATGAATACAATATCAGGTAAATCCCAATAGAAGGATATTTTTTACCAATTCTCTTCAAAATTGAAAGGTCACCAAAAACATGTAAAGTCTCAAAAACTGCTACAGGCAAGAGGAGCCTAAGGAAACATGACAACTAAAGTTAATGTGATATCCTGAAGCAATGAAAAGTACAGCAGCTGAAACCTAAGAAAATCTGAATAGAACATGATGAGTTGTTAAGTATCTGCAAGTCGGTTTCAACTCATAGTGACATTGTATAGGGTTTACGAGGATCAACTCATGAGTTTGAACTGCTGATGTGGTGGTTCAAACTGATCTTATGGTCAAGTAAGTGCTTATCCTACAATGCCATACCAAGATGTTAGTTAATAATGTGTCAATATTAGCTTAATAATTTTAACAAATGTACCATAGTAAAATATTAATAAGGGAAAATGGATTGGGGGTATATGAAAGATTTGTACTATCTGCAAAAGCTATTTCTAGAAATCACCATTTAGCCAAATAAACAATAATACCAGTAAGTAATGTGCTCACTTAAACAATCAACTGTATAAGGACAAATGGTCAACATTTACCCTAAAGTAAAAATGAGATGGCAAGGAGAGGAAATAATGAAACATATTGTGACATCTGTGAAGCAATTGACATATTATGGAAATTATAATCAATGTCAGCAAAACATGTGTATAAAAATTGCTAAATGTGAACCTAATTTTCTTTGTAAGCTTTCATCTGAAATACAGTATTTTTTACAATAATAATAGAAAGCTTAAACTGAGAAAAGTAACACAAAATTCCTGAGACTTGAGGAAGACAGTGCTGTTGAGTTGAAAGAGAAAATAGTGGTAGTCTTGCAGGAGATCAATCTGGTTAGCTAGGTTTAAAACAGTATTGGCGTAGGCCAAGGTCGAGGAGTCCTGGTGGGGTGCTGTAGGTTAATGCACTGAACGGCAAAATTGTTTTGATCCACAAGGTCAGAGGTTCGAGCTCACTAACTGCTCTACAGAAACCCTACAGTGTCACTATGGATTGGAATTGACTCGACAGCACTTAGCAAGACCAAGGTTGAGAATAACATGTAGGAAATAATGAATTTTGGGCCATTTTCCAAATTAACTTCTTAGCAATACCACATTATCCCCAGCACCACTACATATTGGAGTCCTGGTGTGGCACTGTAGAAAAAGCACTGGGTCACAAGGTCAGTTTGAACTGAAAGGTTGGTTGTTCAGAGTAACTAGCCACTCCTCAGAAACCCTAAATAGGGTCAATATGTGTCAGAACTGACTCAACAGCATTTAACACCACCACATATCCTTATAAAGTCCATGGATCATACCTCACTTCAGATACCAGGCTCCTTATGTGTTGTTGGGTGCCATTGAATTGGTTCTAACTCATAGCTACCCTATGCACAACAGACAAAACAATGCCTGGGCCACCATCATAAAAAAGTTACTCTTAAACCCATGGCTGATGATACTGTGCCAATCTATCTTGAAGGTCTTCCTTTTTTTGGCTGACTCTCCACTTTACCAAGGATTCTGTCCTTTCTCTGGGGACTGGAACCTCATGATAATATGTTTGAAGTATAAGAGACAAAGTCTCATCATCCTGGCTTCTAAATGGTACTCTAGTTGTATTTCTTCCAACAGAGATTTGATTATTTTTGCAGACCATGGTACTTTTAATATCCTTATCCAATGCCATAACTCAAATGTATAAATTCTTCTACAGTCTTCATTTTCATTGCCCAATTTTAACATGCACATAAGGTTATTGAAAATACCATGTCTTAGGTCAGGTGCACCTGCTCATGAAGAAATTAAAGAGATCTTGTGCATCAGATTTGCCTAACACAATATATCTTGACTGTTGTTTCCATGAGTGTTGATAGTGGATTCAAGCAAAAGAAAGTCTTTGATAACTTCAATCTTTTCTCCATTTATCATGATATTATTTACTGATCCTGCGGTGAGGATTTTAGTTCTGTTTACATTGAGGTACAATCCATACTGCAAGTTGTGGTGTTTGATCTTCATCATATATATTTTAAGTCATCTTTTCTTCCAACAAGCAAGGTTGTATCATCTGCATATTGCAGGCTGTTACTTCCTCCAATCTTACCAAATTCTTCATATAATCCAGCTTCTTGGATTATTTGCTCAACCTACAGATTGAAAGAATACAACCCTGGCGTACAACTTCCCTGATTTCAAACAACTCAGGATCCCCTTTTTCTGTTCAAACAATTGCCTCTGGTTTATTTACAGGTTCTTCATGAGCACAATTAAGTGTTATGGAATACCCATTCTTCATAATGTTATCCACAGTTTGTCATGATTTACAGAGTAAAAAAAAAAAAAAACTTTGTAAGCATCTCCCTAAAATTCTCTTTCAGCCAAGATTCATCTGATGTCAACCGTGGTATCCCTCTTTCCACAAAATCTTCAAAATCTGGATTGAATTTCTGGCATATCCTAGTCTATGTACTGTTGCAGTTGTTTTTGAATTATCTTCAGAAAAATTTTACTTGCATTTGATATTAATGATATTGTTTGATGATTTCCGCATTCCATCGGGTCACGTTTCTTTGGAATGGGTACAAGTATGGATCTCTTCCAGTCAGCTGGTCAGGTAGCAGTCTTCCAAATTTCTTGGCATTAATGAGTGAGCATCTCCAGTGCTGCAACAGGTTATTGAAAGAGTTCAATCTGTATTCCATCTATTCCTAGAAACTTGTTTTTCACAAATGCCTTTAGTGTAGCTTGGACTTTTTCCTTCAGTACCACTGGTTCTTGATCATATGTTCCCTCTTGAAATGGCTGAACAATGACCATTTCTTTTTGGTACAGTGATTCTGTGTATCAATGAACCTTCCTTCTTGTTTTGATGCTTTCTGTTATCATTCAATATTTTGTCCAAAGAATTCTTCAATATTGCAAGTCAATCTGATGTCAGCTTGAATTTTTTTCTTCAAATTCCTCAGTTTGAGAAATGTTGAATGTGTTCTTTCCTTTTGGCTTTAGCACCTCTATACCAGAAAGCAAATCGCAGAAACTTTTCTGACATCTGTTTTGGTCTCTTTCTTCTTTTCTTGTCTTCTTAATGACCTTTTGTATTTTCTTGTATGATGTTTTTTATGTCATTCCACAACTTTTCTTGTCTATAACCATTAGTGTCTAATGCATCAAGTCTGTTATTGAGATAGTACCTAAATTCAGGTGGGATACATTCAAGGTCATATTTTGAGTCATATGGACTTGTTTTAATTTTATTCAGCTTCAACCTGAATTTTAATATAAGCAACTGATCTGTTCCACAATCTGCTCCTGGCCTAGTTTTGGCTGAAGTTTTTGAGCTTTTATACCATCTCTTCTCACAAATGTAGCCAATGTAATTTCTGTCTTTTCCATCAGATTAGATCCATGTGTATATATATATATCTTTTATGTTGTTGAAAAAAGTTTTAGCAATGAAGAAACCACTGGTCTTATGAAATTCTATCATGCAACCTCCATCATTATTTGTATCACCAAAGTCATATTTTCCAACTATGTATCCATCCTTTAGGTCTCCAACCTTCACATTCTAATCACCAGTAATTATCAGTACATATTGATTCCATTTTTTAATCAATCTAAGAATAAAGTTGATATAATTCTTCAATTTCATAATCAGTGGCTTCAGTGGTTGGTGCATAAATTTGAATAACAGTGGTATTAATTGGTCTTCTCATAGTCATATTGATAATTATACTATCACAGACAGCATTATACTTCCAGATAAATCTTGAAACGTTCTTGATAAATGAAATGCCATTCCTCTTGAGTTTATCATTCCTGGTATAGAAAACCTTATGATTGTCAGACTCAAAATGGCCAATATCAGTCCATTTCAACTAGCCAATTCCTAGGGTATTGATCATTATGTGTTCCGTTTCATTGTTGACAATTTCCAATCTTCCTAGAATCATACTTTGTACATTCCATTTTCTGATTATTAATGAATGTTTCCAGTTTTTATTTCTCATTTTGAGTTGTGCCCTATCAGCAAACGAAGATCCTGAAAGCTTTACTCCATTCATGTCATAAAGGTCAACTCTACTTCTAGGAGGCAGCTCTTCCCTCAATCATATTTTGAGTATCTTCAAACCTGAGGGGCTCATCTTCTGACACTGTATCTGACAATATTCTGGTGCTATGGATCATTTTTACATATTCAATATTCTGGTCCTATCTGACAATGTACCACTGCTGCTATTTGTAAAGGTTTTAGTGGCAAACATTCAAGTGTAGTCCATTTTTTCTTCTTCCTTTTCTGTCTTAGTCTGTAAACTCAGCTGAAACTATCAAGGTTGAATTGTCATCTTTTAGAATAGTGTTACTATACATCCAAAGAACTGTGAAGGCATTGACACACTATCTCTACACAGAAGTAGTTAGGAAGACAACAGGCTTAGGGAAATGAAAGATAGGGTTTTGTGTTGGTTTTTTAATAAGCATAGACAGTCTTACAGAAAGAGGCAAGAATGGGTTTCCATCTTGCAAAAGAGAAGGTGAAGCCTCAAGTACAATTTAGCTATTTCCTTATATATCCCTTTGTCAGGGGAGTGGGCTATACTTCTGGTTTGAGTGCATAGGTAACCAATCTGGGAAACTGGTCCACATACGATTTCCTTGAGTCTTGTCTTCAGGTTTCAGCTTATTAGTATCTATTTCTCCTCTCAATAATATCCCCTCTCACTTACTCCTCTTAACTAACTTTATGTCCTTTTGCAAACAGTCTCCTCTCTCCCAGACCCTGTTCAGAAATTCCTCACTGTTGAAGGTAGCTTGTTTCCTGCTAAGATAAGCCATACTTAGAGTGACAAGAGACCCATTCTTTCCCTCTTTTAACTCCCTAATAAAACCTGTCCACCAAGGGTGATCATGCTGGTTTTTTAAATACTGGTAGCATAGTTTCACAGTAACATGCAAACCACCACAGTACGATAAACTGACAGACAATTGGTGGACTAGGCTCCTTAGTTAGGTAGATTAAAATGACTATTAGAATCCAGGTGAAAACTTGACTATCATGGTAAACAGGCCATCAAAACACAAGCTTGAAACTTGGTCTCCATTAACTTTAATCCCTAAAGAACATGAGTTGAATAACTAAAAACTTAATACATAACCTGAAATTTCATCCAGCTGTAAGTCTTTGCTGTGATTCCAACATATACCATCATTCTTAAACGATATTTTTTTGTCCCTATTATAAAACCTGCCTGAGTTTGCTTCTGAAATAGACTAAAAGAACCCAGCAAAGCAAGTTTTGGTCAAATTCATTTGACTTTAGTGTTTAGCTCCCCAACAAAATTGCAGGCCAATCAATCAGAATACAATTTGTTGAAAGTGTGCTCTTTGAACATGAGCATTAGCCAACACAGAGAAACAAGAAGCATGATGATGGTACATTCCATTTACAGAATGCAGCAGCCAGTCACTTGGCTAAGATAGGGTATTTTGAAGTAAACAGAGGAAACTGAGCAGTTTCCTGGTTTCTGTCAACTGAAGATTAGTAGGCAGATGTTAAATGTAGGCATTTTCCCCTCCATAAATGAAATGTATCCAGAAAGTTCTTTGTAAAACATTCTCTGGATGACTATACTTTATGGACAGTGTCCATGCATCTAGAATACAGAAAGATTTTCTGGACATATTAAACATAAAGCACTGTTCTCTACCTCAAAAAAATCTACATGACAATCCCAAAGGTCCATGTAAGAGAAAAGAAATCAGTAATGAATTGAATGATATAAGATGAGGGAATGAGAGGGTAAGGAGTGATGGTGGTTTGGGGGTGGACATGTTTGGTTGGTTAGTTATTTTGATGTTTGGTCTTGGTTTCATCATATTTTTAGGTATCCTTGTTTCTCTAACAACAACAAAAAGTTAAGCCCCTTAAAGAGCCCATCACCTGGATCATATGCATCAATCATTCTAAATCAAGCACAGGGTTTAACTTAACACAAGGTGCTTCATCAACAAACATCAGTAATGGCAGAGAAGGCACAATCCATCCAATTTCTAAACCACAGAGACACCTGATAGCCACCACGGCCCTGGTAATGTTAATGGATTATGTGCTGGGCTGCTAACCACAAGGTCAGCAGTTCAAATCTACCATCCGCTCCTCAGGAGAAAAATGAGGCTTTCTGCTCCTGTAAAGGTTTACAGCCTAAGAAACCCTATACACAGAGTTTCTATGAGTTGGAACTAACTAGGTGGTACACAACAACCACCAACCACAGAACAGGTGGGTGCCTATGTGAAAAACAGGAAACAAACAAAAAAATCTTTAGACCATGAAGTTCTCTTCAAGTAAGAGACAATAGCTCAAAGCAGCTCTGCTCCTTCCTGTCTTCTGGGAAAACACACCCTGGCCTGGCCCATATGGCTTCAACCAATTCAAGCCACGTCTGCTTTGTTTGCAGCTCACAGAGCCAATTACCACAGAAATACAGGGGAAAGGAACTGCTAAAGCTGTTTCAGTTTGATGGGACACAGATAATGACAATCTCTGACCTTTTCTTCTGAAAGAAAATAAAACTTACCTGCATCTATGTAGAAATAGATATATTTCCCCAAAGGAAAGTAACAAACGTCAGGCAAAATGCGAACACTTTCTTGATTTATTTACAGCTCTTCTGTTTAGCTACAGAAGGCAGCCTTGAACTTTCCCACTTACTTGTCTGGTGTCTGACATGTCAGGTGAAACTTGTCTATGTACTGCCTGGAATTTTATTTTTGAATGCTTAACTCCTGCTAAAGAAATAGCACTGTGTTTGCCAAAATTTAGGTACAGGAATAAAGACAATATTTATTTTGTAATATAAATGACTGCAGCAAATACTTTATGTCACACATTCTGCAGCAAGGCGGTTATGACAGATCACAATAGATAGTGAGACCTTTAGAAGATTCCATGAAATAACCTTCTCTATGAGCTGCCAAAAGAACCAATAGATCCATTTTGGAAGAAGTGCAGCCAGAGTGCTCCTTGGAGGCCAAGATGGCCAAACTTCGTCTCTCATACTTCAGACATATTGTCAGGAGGGACCCGTTGCTGGAGAAGGATATCATGTTTGGTAAGGCGGAGGGTCAGAGAAAAAGAGGAAGACCCCCAACAAAATGGATTAGCCAAGTGGCAGCATCAATGGACTCAAGCATGGCTAAACAGCAGTGAGGTTGGCCCAGGATCAGACAAGTGTTTCATTCTGCTGTGCATAAGGTCGCTATGAGTTGGTACCGACTCGATGGCACCTAACAACAACAAGAAGGAAGCAGTTTTTCTTGGAGAACAAACCAGTGCTACAAGAACTAACAATGTGTTAAAGTGTCTCATCCACCCGTTCACTGCCTTTCCCACTCATTGTTGAGTCATGGAGAGGGCAAAATGACCTTGTATTCAGTCTTCAATTCTACAGCACTTGACTTGTTGAAGGCTGCAGTCTACAGTGGGAGCCCTAACTCCATTTTGAGTCCTGACATAAATTCAGACTCCATTTGGGTTCTTTCTGACCATTAAATCAGCAGTGTGGCAGTTGTGCCCTTAAAACGATGTCTCTGAAAGTCGATTACAACTCCCAGGTGAACCCTGGGAGAGTAAGGTTTGCTCTCAGGCTTGGGGAATTTATCTAGACATGTCCTTAAAGATTCACCAAAAATAGCCAATGTTAATCTAGTTTGAATTAAGAATTGGGATCCTGGTGACTATGACTTAGGGCTGCATGAGTCATATAACTGTTGCCAAGTGGTTAAAGTCCCAGGAATAATCCTGTAAACTTCTTAAATCTGCAATGTGCCATCCTAGTTCTTTTCTGATTCTTTATTCCTGCCTGTGATGGCAATGAATTGATCTACCACCAATTATGAGCAGGTAGTCATTTTCTTTACCCTTGGCACTGGACCACAAGATTGAATCATAAACTCGGAAGTTCACACTCATCAGGGTTGCTATGAAATGAAACTGACTTAACCGCACTTAAAACAATCATATACAAGGCCCAAGGCATGCATAGCTATCAATCAATGGACTCGATTTCAGCCTCTATGCTGTGTCCATGCTGATGGTTTTCCTCATTTTGGGATGACTGTTTGTTTTCGCTATGGGTCGGAATTGACTTTACTTAACAACATGTTTGTTTTAGGAGTCTTGGTGTAGAGCTGTGGGTTAATGCGCCAGACTGCAAAGCTGTTTGAACTGCAAGGTCAGTGGTTCAAGCTGCTTCCCGGAAACCTTATTCAGGGTCACTATGGGTCAGAACCTAGTCAACAGTACTTTCCAACAATCTTTGTTTTGTCTTTTGCTTAAGTCTTAATAAAAAGGATCACTATGAGGATATAAGGGAGCTCTGGTAGCTTAGTGGCTAGGAGTCGGTTACTAACCTCAGGTCAGCTGTTCAAAATTATCAGCTGTTCTGCAGGAGAAAGATGAGGCTTTCCGCTCCTGTAAAGTTTTGCAGCCTCATCAGGGTCACTATGAGTCGGAACCAACTCCACAACACACCACCACTCCCACCACCATTAGGACAAGCAATGGACTGATGACTTCCAGCTTGGCAGCTCAATCCACTAGCTGCTTGCCAGGAGAAAGATGAGACTGTCTACTCCCCAGAAAGAGCTACAGTCTCAGAAACACTATGTAGGGCTGCTATGGGCCAAAAGTGGAGTCCTGGTTTACCACTGTAGGATAAGTACTGAACTGTTAACCACAAGATAGGCAGTTCAAACTCACCCGCCACTCCTCAGAAACCTTATATGGGGTCACTATGATTCAGGATTAATGCAATGTCAATGGGTTTTTGTTGTTGTTGTTTACAGAAGATTTATATTTGGGGTCTTTTTACCCCAACATAGTCTCAGTGATGGGAATGGGTAACACGGACCTCACTGAATTTGTTTTCTGTACTGGAGGTTCTCAGTCTGCTCCAAATGCTCTTTTGGCATGTGCTTGGATGACCCATTCAACACCTTGCTTTTGTTTTTCTAATGACTACTCTGTTTTAGGAGCTCTGGTAGCCTAGTGGTTAAGAGTTGGGCTGCGAACCTCAAGGTCAACAGTTTAAAACTACCAGCTGTTCCGTGGGAGAAAGATGAGGCTTTCTGCTTCCATAAAGATTTACAGCCTTGGAAACCCTGTACAGGGTCGCTATGAGTCAGAACTGACTCCCATAAATCTTTACGGGAGCAGAAAGCCTCATCTTTTCTCCAGTGGAACAGCTAGTAGTTTTGAACTGCTGACCTTGCAGTTCACAGCCTGATTCGTAACCACTACGCTACCAGAGCTCCTTTATTAGGAAGTTAACAGGTTACAATTCAAGGTCCAAAATGCTCAGGTTACAATTGTTCCAGTAAAGATGGATTCTCCTCAGCCATGCCCACAGATAGGCCTCACTCTGCCTGGCCAATATTACAAAGCTCTTTAAGGGCTGCTGATAAACGCCCATAGGATACATCACTTTACCATAAGCCTCAGCCTGAAGTCACTCAGCTCTAACTCCATGGATCAGCGAACATAGTTCCCTCAATCAAGTGCCTAGAGGTACCACACTCTGCTAATAAGCCTGATGTCCAAAGTCACTCCAGACTTACTTTTTCCATGGGTTTTGAAGCCTACAGCTTTGTCCTGTGCTCTGGCTGTTGGTTCTGTTGCTGCTGCTCCTCTGCCAGTTCTCCAATATCACAGCCTTTTGTCCCTGGGTCATGAAGGTTCAATTCAGGGATCTCAGGGTCCAAAATGACATGCTCACTGATGATACTGAAATCCCCACTCCTGCTTCTGAGATGGCTTATTTCATACCCAGGCTACAGTCTCAAGTTTTTAAAATTATAATTAACTCTGTTAACTTCCACAGCTGAATCATGTCATCCTATCAGTATCTTTACCCATCTTCTCTTACCCAGACCCATCAATAAGAGGCATTTGGTGGGAGTCACAAAGACTAAGGCTAGAAGAGACCCATTAAGCAATTCATTACATAACATAGACACAGTTTCTTGAGACTTTTGCTTCCAGTTACAGCAAGCTAGATAATTTAGACCACATTTCCCATATAAAAACTATTTTTTGAAACTAGATAATGAGAAATCATTGGGCCAAAATCTAGAAGAAGGTATGAACTCAGAGGGGTAAGTTTAACCTTCAAACTTGCATTTGCCCTCACAACATTCATCCCTATTTCGTTGGCTAATTTGGAATAACTGCAAAAATGAGTTTCAATTTTTATGGCCTCAAGGGGCAAAGGAACAAAGACAAAACTTAAGTGGAGAGCCTGATAAATCTCTTCCACTTCAATCTAGAACCCTAAAAGTGCGGATCCCGGATGGCTACAGTAAACTAGAAATTAACCAAGAATGTCCTTATTATGGACTGATTTATGCTCCCCTCAAAATATGTGTTGTAATTCCTACCCTCTGTAGTGTGGCAGGAGTCCTGGTGTGGTGCTGCAGGATAATGCACTGGACCACAAGGTCAGTTTGAACCACAAGGTTGGCAGTTCAAACCTCACCAACCATACCTTGGAAACTCTATATAGGGTTGCTATGAGTCGGAACCAACTCGACAGCACTTGACAACAACAACAACAACATGGTGTGGCACAGTAGGATAAACATTGGACTGCAAACCACAAGGTTGGCAGTTCAAACCTAACAGCTGCTCCTTGGAAGACATATACAGGGTTGCTATCAGTTGGAACTGACTCAATGGCACCAGTTACTCTGTAGGAGAAAGAAGAGACTATCCAGTAAAGATTTACAGTCTTGGACACCTTCAAAGACTCACTCTGCATCAGAATCTACTCAATGTAGGTAGTGGATGATGGCAATGGCAGTGGTTTATGCCTGTGATTATAATCCCCTTTGGGAATTGTTTGATGTGTTATGTTAATGAGGCAGGATTAGAATATGATATGTTTTGAATCCTGGTGTAGGATCAGCACTGGACTTTGAAACCAAAACTGCTCCTTGGAAACCCTGTACAGGGTCACTATGAGTCAGGACCAACTCACCTGCGTTTAACAACACAATGTTTTGAGTCAATCTCTTTTGAGATGTAAAGGAGATTAAACTGAAATCCAATTAGCAGAGATGTGGGAAGACAGATGCCAAGCCACATGAAGTAGAAGCTCAGAAGAGACAAGGATCTTCCTCCAGAACCTTCAGAGGAAGAAAGCCTAGAGCTGGTGGCCTGAATTTGGACATTTAGTTTCCTAAACATTAAGAAAATAAATTTATATTTGTAAAACCATCCATTTGTAGTATTTTTGTTATGGTAACAATAATAACTAAGACACTACTGAACTTGGATTAAGGTGATCTTGAACTGGTAGATTCTGTATGTTGTTGTTGTTGTTAAGTGCCGTCGAGTCGGTTCCGACCCATAGCGACCCTGTACAGGGTTTCCGAGGGTGTAAATCCTTACGGGAGTAGAAAGCCTCATCTTTCTCCCGCGGAGCGGCTGGTAGTTTCGAACCGCTGACCTTAAGGTTCGCAGCCCGATTCGTAACCACTACGCTACCAGAGCTCCTTATATACCTGGAAATCTAGAAGACCCAATGTTCTCTGCAGTAAGATACCACCCGAACTCTTCTTTAAATGATAGTTTCAAAAAATCGTTAGCATACACAGTTGAAGTTAACTAGGCACAAAAGAAAACAATACGTCATAAGCAAGTCCCTGCATTTATAAACAAAACAAAACAGACAATAGGAACAGACTTTCAAAGACCTTTAACTAGAAATTTCAGGCACAGATTTATTCAACAAACATTTTCACGTATTCAAGTAAGTTAGACAAGCATGAAATTTCTAGCATAAAAGTATATACGTTTTTAAAAATAAAATCTAATTTTTAGGTTACAATTAGACTTATTCAATAAGAATCTTCTGTTCTCCAAGTCGTTCTGGGTTGATCTGCATGTCTTTTCAGGAGGGAATGTCCCAATTCAGATGCTTATGAGTGGGGCTCAGGATTCCACCTAAGACCCCATACACCCACCACAAAGGCTTAACAAGAAGCCTATTTCCCTGGGGAAATTCTGTTTCTCTTTTTAGCAGATAGGCTGAAGGCAGGCTTACAAGCTTTCTGTCATCATAATTCCCAATATTCATTTCTATCATACATAAATGTCTTTTTCACAATAGTAGTCAGGGGAAATAAATATCCTCAAGACAGTCAGGCATGTAAACATTTTTTTCGCCTCCTTTGCCCAAACTATGTCTCAATCCATGTATATACTCACAGAACACTGTTGCTCCAAGGTTGTGTATAAATTACTATTTACCTTTATCATATACATACCTCCCTAAGTCTCTCCTAGCTTCATTTGTTCACCTGTCACCTTCTCTAGTCTTGTGTATTTCTCTCCCCATCACCTGAGCAAACATGTATCTACCCTCTAGACAGTGAATACTCTTCCTTCCCTCTCACCCCTAGTAATCATCAAAGAATAGTTCTTTTAGTATGGAAATCTTTTTGTAAGCTTTTACAACAATGGTCTCATACAATATTGGCCCTTTTGTGATTGGCTAATTTCACTCAGCATAATGTCTTTGAGGTTCATCCATGTTATAAGGTGTGTTGCAGGTTCACCACTATTCTTCAAGATTGCATCATACTCCATTATGTGTATGTACCACTTTGTTTATCCATTCTTCCACTGAATGGCACTTAGTCTATCTTCATCTTTTTTCTATTGTGAACAGCGCTGTGATGAACATTGGTGTGCATATATCTACCTGTGACCTGGCTCGTATTTCTTGTGGATATATACCAAGTAGAGGGATAGCTGTGTCATACGGTATTTCTATTTCCAACTTTCTATGAAAGCACCATGCCATTTTCCAGAGTGGAACCATTTTTCAGTCCCACCAGCAATGTAGGAGAGTCCCAATCTTTCCACACCCTCACTGGCATTTGTTATTTTCTGTTTTGTTTTATTTTTAATTTCACTGTTAATGCTGGTGTGAGGTGACATCTCATTGTTGTTTTGATTTGCAACTCTCTAATGGCTAATGATTGTGAACATTTCTTCATATATTTGTTTGCTGTCTGGGTGTCTTCCTTGATGAACTGTTTGTTCATGGCTGGTGCCCATTCTTTAATTGGGTTTTCAGTCTTTTTGTATAGATATTATAATTTTCTATATATGTTAGATATTAGTCCCATGCCTGATATTCATGGCAAAAAATAAAATAAAATTCCCAGTCTGTGGCTCCCTTTTCACTCTTTTGAAGAAATCTTTTGAATCACATAAGTTTCTAATTTTTAGGAGGTCCTAGTCATCTAATTTGTCTTCTACTTAACATACATGTTTTGTAATTTTTGAAAGTGTATGTATGCCATGTATTAGAGCCCTGTCACTAGTTTTCACTCATGATCTTGATTATTCTAAGTTTTACTCTTAGTGATGTTTATCTAAAAATGTATCTAATTCCTCTAGGTTTTCAAATTTGTTGGAATACTACTCTTCATAGTATTTGGTTACTATCGTTTTTATTTCCATTGGTTCTGTTGTGACATCACCCATGTGATTTCCTATGCATATTATGTGTGTCTTCTCCCTCTTTTCTTTTGTTAGATTTGCTGATGGTTTGTCAGCCTTTAAAAGAACCAGCTTCTTGTCTTTCTAAGCTCTTCCTGTTTTCTACTTCATTAATTTCTGCTCTAATCTTTATTATTTCTTTTCTTCTGATGACTATAAGGAACTCTGGTAGTATAATGGTTACGAGTTGGACTGTTCACCTCAAGGTCAGCATTTTGAAACTCCCAGCTTTTCTGGAAGAGAACTATGAGGTTTTCTGTTCCTGTAAAGATTTACAGCCTTGGAAACCCTATGCAGAGTCACTATGAGTTGGAACAGACTCCACGGCACACAACCACCACCACCAGTGCATATAGGTTTACTTTGTTGGTCATACTGTTGTGTTCATGTGTTGGTTTTAGTTCTTTCTTATTTTTGGATGTGTGAGATTATTGCTATAAATAGCCCTCTCAGCACTGGTTTTGCTGGGTCACAAAGGTTTTGGTATGCTGTGTTTTTGTTCTCATTTGTCTAAAAAAATTTTTAATTTAATTTTTTATTTGTTCTATTACCCAGTAGCTTTTAAGCAGGGTGTAATTCAGTTTCCATGTATTTGATTTTATTTCATCCATCTTCCTATTGTTGATTTCTAATTCTATAATATTGTGTTCTGAGAAGATGCTTTGTGATATTTTGATGTTTTTGAATTTATTGACACTTGCTTTGTGGCCTAACACTTAGACAATTCTAAAGAATGTTTCATGTGTGCACTGGAAAAAATATATATTTATATTTTGCTGTTGTTGAATGCTCTGTACAATTCCATAAGGTCAAGTTGATTGATTTTACTGTTTAGTTCCTCTGTTTCTTTGTTGAGTTTCTTTCTGTGTTTTTTTTCTGTCCTTTTTAGAAAGTGGTGTATTAAAATCTCCCACTATCATTGCTGTTGTTCTTGTTGCCAAGTGCCATCAAGTTGGTTCTGACTCATATTGACCCTGTATAGGGTTTCCAAAGAGCAGCTGGTGAACTTGAACTGTTGCCCTTACAGTTGGAACTGACCTTGCAGCCCAGTGCATAAACCAACAGCACCACACCAGGCCTTCTATTATTGTAGAGTTGTCTATTTTTTTCCTGAGTTCTATTAGGGTTTGATTTATGTATTTTGAGGCTCTTAGTTGAGAGTATAGGTATTTATTATGGTTATGTCCTCTTGTTCAATTAATACTTTAACTATGATATAATGTCCTTTTTTGTCTCTTATGCTGGTTTTTGCCTTGAGATTCATTTTATCAGAGATCAATATTGCCATTCCTGCTTATTTTTTTCATTGCAATTCGCTTGATACATTTTTTTCCATCCTTTATTTTTCATTTATTTTTTTCTTCGTGTGTATGGGGTACCTCTTATAAACAGCAAATTAAAATATCCTGCTTTCTTATCCATTCTGCTACTCTCTGTCTCTTGACTGATGGATTTAATCTATTAGCATTCTGTATAAATATGGGTAGATATGAATCGATTGCAGTCATATTCATGTTTGCTTTTTGTGTGTGTGGTGCGGCTGGTTTCTTTGTTCTGCATGCTTTCCTGTGCTCAGTTTATTTTTATTTATTTATTTTATTGTTTTTATTATAATAAAAATATTTATTATATTATATTAATTATTGTATTATATGCTATTATATTAATATATTTTTATTATATTATATTATATTATATTATTATAATAAAAATATTTATTATTTTATTTTTATTTTCAACTTTTTCATAGTTTTAATGTTTATAAAATCTTCATGGATTTTCCTTTTCTTGATTTGATGTGAAGGTACCTTAAGTTTTTTGAAGTTATGTGGTACTTTATTAATTTCTTCCCCATTTAAAAACTGCCTGTTTTATCATAAAATCTATCTGGCCTCCTCACCACCTAGAACCCTCCCTTTGCTTTAGTTGTCCTTATCATAGACTGACATCCCAAATTCCCTACTTTCAGTATTGTAATTTTGTTCTACCCTTGACACTCCCACTTCATAACTAGACTGAATTCCAGTTGGTGTTGCCATATATGTCAATCTCTGATTGTTGTCTGCTCCTGTTGGTTCTCAGTCCAAAGAACTCCTCTTAGTATATTTTGCAGCATAGACTTGGCTTTAACAAAGTCCTTTAATTTTTGTTTATCCTGAAATGTTCTAATTTCACTGTAATATTTAATGGACAACTTTGCTGGGTATATGATTCTTGGTTGGCAGTTTTTGTGTTTTTTTTCTTTCAGAATTTTGTATATTTCTCCCCATTGCCTTCTTTCCTGCATGGTTTCTGCTGAGAAATTAGAACTTAATCTTTTTGTTTTTCCTTTGTAGGTAACATTTCATTTTTCCTGAGCTGCTTTCGGAATTATTTTCTAGTTTTTGATTTTGGAGACTTTCATTATGATATGTCTTGGTGATTCTTTTTTGGCATCTACCATGCCTAGGGTTCCTTCAGCTTCTTGAATGCATATCTTCTTATCGTTCATGATTTTAGGGAAATTTTCTTCCAGCAGCTCTTCAACTATTTTTTCTGTGGTTTTCTTTGTCTCTTACTCTTCTGGAATTCCATTCATCTGCAATTATTTCTCTTTAGGTTGTTCCACATGAATCTTAGGCTTTCTTCAGATTTTTTCCATTTTTTTTTCTAATTGTTCTGTCTTTCAGTATTGAGAAATTCATCTTCAAGCTCACTAATTCTGGCATCCATTCATTTGATTCTACACTTTTGCCCTTTCAGTGTATTGTCTATTTCTGATATTTTAATACTGATCATCTAGACCTTTGTTTACAGGTTTTATATTGTGTCCAGTGTTGTACCTATTTTGTTTGATTGATCCTGTAACACTTTTTTGAATTCTTGCTTCTTGTCCTCTATCTTTCCATGGAACATTTGGGTGTACCTCAATATCATTCTCCTGAATTACTTTTCAAGTAGTTCCAGTGTCTTGTCATCCTCAAAATCATTTTCTAGTTCTTCTTCTTTGTTGCTTATTTGAGCTACTCTGTCTTGTTTCTGCATATGAGCAGAAATTTTCTGCTGCTTTTTAGGCATTGTGGTGTTTTTGTCTTTCTATTAAGCTGATGAATATACATTGGTATATTCTTAGGCACTCACAAATTGCCTCCTAGTGGGTGTGATCATGAGATGAGCTTTTCTGTTCACTGTTCATACAGTTCAATTCGGAATGGATTTGGCAGATGTTGGTTGTAGTCACTGCTCTGGTGTATAGCAGCTAGTATTGGCTCTTGCCAGATTGATGGGGTTTTAGAGGGTGTCGCTATGGATTGGCTGTATGACTTCAGTTGTCTCCTTTTTTTGTCTTCAGTTGTTGTCTCCTCTCTTTTTTTCAATAAGAGAAAATGATTCCACAAGGTAGAATGAGAACCAAGAAACAAAACAAAACAAAAAACACAGAAAAAGCCAGAAAAAAATATATATAAAAAAAAAATGAAACAAGCAAATAATAATAATATAACTTTAAAACCATCCAAGAAACAACAGCAGGAAAATAAGAGTAATTCTTTAGCCTCACTTAATGGACTCTTGCCTTCACAGCCACCTGAGAAATTTCAAGATGGTTCTTCTGTGCCTCTCTAGCCTATCACCAGCATTTTAGTTTTTCTTTCCCCTTTTTTTCTTCTCCTCAACTCCATTTAGCTGCTTATCTTAGTGAGACCTAGCCCAGGATTGGCCAGGACTAAATGCAGAAGAAACTCCTGGCACTGGCTCTTTCTGTTGTCTCCTCCCCCTTTCATTATGCACCCAACTGCAAGATCCATGTGGAACCTTCCCTGGGAGTATCCACTCACACAGGTCTCTTCTCTGGTCACCACAGAGGAAATGAATAGAAAGGGGAAAAACATGGATCTTTGTCTCTGCAAGTCACAGGTAGACTTCTGCAATGTAATACTCTCATCTCTCAATCCACTCACTCTTATTCCAAATGGCTACAGTGGGTCATGTTGGCTGCCCCAAATCATAAGTCACCTCCTTTCTTGCTTCTGTTCAAATTCTTTCTCCTGGTAAGCACTTGATCCACTTATGTATCCCTTTACCTGAAGCTCAGAGTCCCAGGACCATCTTCTGAATTTGTTTCATCTGGTTTTCTATGTCTTTGCTGAAGACAATCTGCACAGCTTTCTGCTTAGTTTGCCAGAAATGACCTTTTGCTTTCTTCCTGTATGATGTTTTTTAAGTCATCCCACAACTCTTTTGGTCTTTGATATTTAGTATCTAATACATCAAATTTGTTTTTGAGAAGGTCTCTAAATTCCAGTGGGATATAGTCAAGGTCATAGTTTGTATCTCATGGGTTGTTTTCATTTTCTTCAGCTTCAGCCTGAATTTGCATATAAGTAATTGATGGTCTGTTCCACAGTCAATCCCTGGCCTTGGTTTGGTTGATGATATTGAGCTTTTCCATTATTTATTCCCATGGATGTAGTCGATATCATTCCTGTGTACCCCATCCAGAGAGGTTCATGTGTTTTAAACACCTTTTTGTTGTTTAAAATGGGTATTTGAAACAAATAAGTCTTTAGTCTTGTAAAATTCTATTATGTGATATCCAGTATCATTTCTATCCCCAAGGCCATATTTTCCAACTACTGATCCTTCTCCTTCGTTCCAACCTTCACATTCCAAACACTAGTAATTATCAATGCATCTTAATTGAATGTTTGATCAACTTGGAGCTGAATAAATTGGTAGAATTTTTTAACTCATCATCACTGGCTTTAATGGTTGGTGCATCAATTTGAATAATAGTGGTACTAATTGATCTTCCTTGTAGGCATATGGGTATTATCCTGTCACAGACAGCATTGTACCTCAAGATAGATTTTGAAATCCTTTTCATTCATTCCCAACATAGTAAATCATATTATTTTCCGAATCAAAATGGCCAATACCAGTCCATTTCAGTCCATTAATCCCAGGGTATTGATCTCATATGTTCTGTTTCATTTTTAAAACTTCCAATTTTTCTAGAGTCATACTACATTCCATGTTCTGATCATTAATGGATGTTCACAGCTATTTATCCTCATTATGAGTTTTGCCCACCAGCAAATGAAGGTTATGAAACTTTACTCCATTCTTGTCATTATGGTCAATTCTACTATGAGGAGGTAACTCTTCACCAGCCATATCTGAGTGCTTTCCAACCTGATAGATTCATCTTCTGGCAGTATATCTGATAATCCAATGCTATTCATAAGGTTTTCAGTGACTAAGCACTCAGAAATAGTCTGACTCTCCTTCCCAGTCTGTCTTAGTCTGGAAACTCAGCTGAAATCTGTCTACCATGGGTGAACCTGCTAGTATTTAAAATATTCATGTCTTGGCTTCCAGCATTAGACCAACATGCAAGTCACAACAGTATAACAAACTGACAGACAAGTTTTGGATACTGGGTTCTCTAGAGAAGCAAAACCAGTGGAATATATATCTAGAGAGAGAGTTGTTGTTAAGTGCTGTTGAGTCAATTCTGACTCATAACTACCCTGTAGGGTTTCTGAGGAGTAGCTGGTCAGTTTGATACGTACATATATACATAGAGAGAGAGGCTTCAAGGAAACCTATCAGTACATATTAAGGAAATAACTGGAGACTTCCTTCTTAATCACTACAGAAGCTGATTAACCCAAGATTGGCTGATCAGATGACAGACTTCTGACTTCAGAGGTGAATGGAATTGGCATGTAAAATGGCAGGCTACTGATGAATTCTAGGATTAGCAAGCAATACAGCAGCCCACTTTCAAGTTCAAAGAACCAGAAGTAAGATGATGAGCTAGATACAGAATCTAAACTCAGCAAAAAACAAAACAAGCTTTGCCCAAATGTCTAATATATTGGTAGCAGACCACACCCTCAAGGGAGCTTCCTTTTAATTGACTTGTTCATAGCAGATCTCATCATGTAAATGATTATATTATATTTGATCTCATCAAGGAGGATTACTCTATCTTAATTGCCAAACTACTGAGAATCCTGATCCAGTCAAGTTGACATAAAACCTTAACTATCACAAGCTGCTTAGTGAAACAAAAAGTCTCATGGTATTTGGTTACTTGGTTTGGAGCTTAAAGTTCATGGGTTTATTAGTCAGTTAACTAGACTAATAGCAATTTGGTACTTCTGTTCTACTTCCTAGTGCATTGTATAGTTTCTGGAGTCATAAAAACTTGCAAGTAGCCATCAAGTTACAATTGGTCTCTATTCATCTTGAGCAGCAAAGGAAGAATGAGACTCAGAAATAAGGGGAAGATATGGACTTGGAATAGAAATGATGCTGGAGAACGAACGATAGATTTCTGCAAGACAAATGATTTGTTTATTTCAAATACCTTTAGACAGCATAAGAGATGACTATACACATGGACCTCGCCAGATGGAACACATAGAAATCAAATTGACTACATCTGTGGAAAGAGAAGATGG
>NW_006408557.1:8115990-8120994 GCF_000296735.1 Chrysochloris asiatica | reverse complement strand
CATCATTGATGGCGTCAAGTGTGGCAGCGGTAGTGAGGTTGGCCCAGGATCGGACATTGTTTTGTTCTGCTGTGCATGGGGTTGCTATGAGTTGGTTTCGACTTGATGGCACCTGACAACAACAACAACAACATGGAATGAGTGTTATTTGCTTCCATAAGACCAGAAGAAGTGTATAGCACTCAAATACTATTATTGAATAGTTAGATTAAAAAATTCTACAAAAGAGTCCTGACCAAAAGGGGGGAAATGCAAAACACAATTTAGAATTTTCATAGACTCCAGACTTCTTGGAGCCATGAAGTTTGGATGAACCACTAAAACTATAGCCCTAGAAAATTTTAAAAGAAAAATATCCCCTGATATTAAAAAAAAATTAGAACAATAGTTTAGCTTAGCTAGTATAAATGAGTATCATGCTTTTTAAAAGCTGTTTACATGGGATCAAACTGATAACAGAAACTCAGAAGGTTATTTAGGAGAGACTTCTGGCAAGATGGCAGACTAGGCTGACAGGCTACCCAGACCCTCTTTAACAAAGACAGAAAAAAAAAAACAAATGAAGCAGATATGAATGATAATCCTAGAACCCTGAGTTTCAGAAGGAAGAATGGTGAAGTGGATCTACAACCAAGTAATAGAAAAAGTTGAACAAAAATGGCCAACAAAGAAACAAATGGAACATTGTATTGTTATTTGTTACAGCACAGCCATTTTGAACCTCCACAAACAGCATTCTGATTGAGATAACAACATGATCATTGATTTTACTCACCCAGGACCACAGAAATGGCCAAACCGGTTCATGAAGACCAGAAAGGTGCCGTGTCTTGTACCTTCTCAGTGATCATAAGTGTGATTATCCCCACTCTAACCCACCCTGCAGCTAGTGACTGCCCTTGCCCACAACCCTGTGTAGCAACTGCTCTGTGTGAAGTCAGAAGCCCACACTTCAGGACTGAGCACTGGATTTGGAGGCATGTGCTGTCCTGCATTTGGAGGCATGTGCTGTCCACCTCCTTGGGTCAGTAGCATGGGCAGTGCTGGATGGACTCCCAACTCCTAGCCACCTCTGGGCTGACAGAAACTCCTTCCAGGGCCAGGCATCCTGACCTCATCTGCCTTCTGGGCAGGCAGGAATTCCTTATGGCACCAGAAGCCCACCCACAGTTGCTTTCCAGGCTGACAGGAACTCCATCTAAGACCAGGCTTGTTTCCTATCTTTTTCTCTTCCATTGTGCTTTTCTTTTTCTCTTTCCTCCTTTTTCAATTATTTTTCCTTTACTATTCTCTTTCTCTTTTCTTTTCCCTCCCACCCTACTTTTAAATTTTGTTTTTCTTTATTTTTATCTTCTTTTGTTTCTTTTTCTTTCCTTGCTCCCCCCCTCCCCTTTTCCTTTATTATTTTCCTTTTTCTGGTTATCAGTTTATCCCCTGTTGGTTTTTTGTTTATGAAATAAAATTATTATTTTCTTTTTTATTGACATTTGTGTTTCTGTGTTTTGTTTTGTTTTCTCGTAATTTTTTGTTGTGAAGTGAGTGGTTTACAAAACAGATCATCTGTTTTAAATTCAACAAACTACACATTATTTAATCTCAATGGTTGTAATCATTCATGTGTGACAATCGTTAGCCCACTTCTTTGGAGTGGTTCTTATTTACATGACACCCTCCTTCACAATCATTCTGAGCTTTGGTCTCAGGTAAATGTTGCCCTTTTGGTCTTGAACAGTTGACTATTCCATGATGAGCATACCGTACAGTTTCTGTTTTTTCTCTTCTATATATATTTTTTGTTCCAACTATCAGGAAACAACTGTGTACACACTGCCCAGGCACACCCACAATTCCTACATCCCTACCCATTGCATGAGGATCATCATCCCCACCCACTCCTTCTACACCTGATAGAGGATTGCTGGCAGTCAACAGCAGATCAATTTTCCCTCAACTGCTCTAAACAAACTGTTTTATATGAACAGCAAACAGAGAACTATGTATATACTCATCCTCTATCACACCCACCAAGAGATAAGTGATGAGCTCCCAAGTCATGCCAAGCTAGCAAGAAAAATAGCACACCCACTTCATTCCCTCAGATGTACCAAAACAAAACTATCAAAACCAACCAAAGAACCTAACAATACCTAGGCAAAATGCACCAACATACAATTACCAATGAAATACAAACACAACACCACCATAATTTATTGGAGAGAACAGACAACCTCAGAACACACAGAAAAGACAGAATGACTCGAACAAGTAAACAAACAGAAAGCCAGAAAGCCTTTCTGTAGAAAAAATGAAATTGAACTACCTAATAGGGAATTCAAAGAATGCTATTTCGATACCTTCAACAGACTGAAAGAAATATTCAGGAAATTGGAGCAAAAATGAGGCAAACGCACACAAAACTCAAGAAGAAGCCAGGAAAACACTTCAAGTACAAACGGACAAAATAAATGAAAAGTTAGAAGCCATACAAAAACTAAAACTAGAAATCCTGAAGATTATTACTAAGATTTCTAAAATAAATGATATATTAAAAGGGTAAAAATGTGGGAATGAATGAATGCAAGACAGAATTAGTGAGACTGAAGACAAATCTTTTGATGCTGATCTTTTAGAGGAATGATCAGGAGAAAAAAAGAACAACAAAAAAACACAACTAAAGCCTAAGAATTATATGGAACACAGTCAAGAGGAATAACTTATGTGAATTATGTGGGGCTTTATCAAGAGGAGTAACTTATATATGATCAGGACAGGAAGAGCTCCCAGAAAGCACAATAAAATGTTTAAGATTTGTTAGAAGAAAACTTCCCTAATATCATGAAAAATTTGAATATATGCATCAAAGAAGCTCAAAAAACCCCAAACAGAACACATCCCAAAAGAAAATCACCAAGAAATATAATCAAAATTTCTAAAACCAAGACAAGACAAGAATTCTGAAATCAATTCAGGAAAAGCTAAAAGTTACCGACAAAGGAGAACCAATAACACTCGCCTCTGATTTTTCTGCAAAAATCATGCAGGCAAGAAAACAGTGGACTGATATATATGAAACCTGAAATAAACAAACAGACAAACAAAACTGCCAACTCAGAATTATATACCTAGCAAAATTATTCCACAAATATGACAGCAAAATTAGAACATTTCCGGATAAACAGAAATTAAGGAAAAGTGAAACCCACACAACCCATACAAGAAATACTGAAGAGAGTTCTTTGGATGAAGAACCAACATCACCAGATTAAAACAAGTGATATCATCACCCAGAAGCCAGCTCAAATATAGAAATAGTCAAAGTAAGACAGAACTAAAAGAATGAAACTAGGAACAAGAGATAGCCATTTGTAAGTGAAGACAAATGTAAAATAAAAGGAGGTATAAAAAGTGAAGTTACAGAACTTTCTAATGGAGAAGTCAAGTCAATTTCAAGATAAAACAAACTTTTAAACTTGGGAAGAAAATAATAAGTTACAGGATAAGCTCAAAGAAAATTAATAAACCTTTTCACCAAAATTTAAAGAGGAAGCTCATGAAGATATAGTAAACACTAAAGCAATTGCAACAACCAAAAATGATAAGAAAACATGCAAACAAAATGAACTCAGCACAGAAATTTTTGAAATAAATAATCAGCAGCACAAAAGAATATAGCAAATGGTAACGATACATTTATACATATTGATAACTACTCTGAATTTAAATGAATTAAATAAATTTACTTACCTAGTCTGCTACTGTCAAGGAGCTCTGGTAGCGTAGTGGTTACGAATCGGACTGTGAACCGCAAGGTCAGCAGTTGGAAACTACCAGCTGTTCCACGGGAGAAAGATGAGGCTTTCTGCTCCTGTAAAGATTTACAGCCTCGGAAACCCTGTACAGGGTCGCTATGAGTCGGAACCGACTCCACGGCACATAACAACAACAAAAACAAAAGTCTGCTACTGTCAGGCAAGAGACAGAGTAGTAATAAGAAAACAAAATTCCTTAGTACATTGCCTACAAGAGACACACCTTAGATACAGACAAAAATTGACTGAAAATCTGATGGGAAATATATATGAAGCAACTGGCCATCAAAAAAGAGTAGGAATGGCAATATTAATTTCTGATAAAATAAGGCAAAACCAGCAAAAGAGACAAGGAAAGATGTTATATAATGATTAAAGGGTTAATTTCACAAGAGAACAGAGCCATTAAAAGCATCTATGCACAACATGAAAGAACCTGAAAATACATAAATTCTAACTTTAACATAATTGAAGAGAAAAATACACAGCCCCACAATCATAGTGGTGCTTATGTGCCGTGGAGTAGGTTTCAACTCATAGCAACCCTGCATAGGGTTTCTGAGGCTGTAAATCTTTACGGGAGCAGAAAGCCTCATCTTTCTACTATGGAATCACTGGTGGTTTTGAACTGCTGACCTTGAGATTAGCAGCCTGACTCCTTACCAGAACACCTTACAATAATAGTTGTTGTTGTTAAGTGCGGTCGAGTCGATCCCGGCCCATAGTGACCCTGTATAGGGTTTCCAAGGAGCAGTTGGTGGAGTCAGTTCCGACTCATAGCGACCCTGTACAGGGTTTCCGAGGCTGTAAATCTTTACGGGAGCAGAAAGCCTCATCTTTCTCCCTCAGAGTAGCTGGCAGTTTCGAACTGCTGACCTTGCGGTTCACAGCCCGATTCGTAACCATTACGCTACCAGAGCTCCTTTTATTTATATATATATATATACATTGTTGTTGGTAAGTGCCGTTGAGTCAGTTCTGACACATAGCGACTCTGTGTAGGGTTTCCAAGGAGCAGCTGATGAGCTTGACCTACCAACTTTGCAGTCCAGCGCATGAATCCACAGCACCACAGGTGAGCAGAAAGCTATTTCTCCCGCGGAACAGCTGGTAGTTTTGAAATGCTGACCTTAAGGTTCGCAGCCCGATTCGTAACCACTACGCTACCAGAGCTCCTTATGACCCTAAAAATACC
>NW_006408557.1:8061807-8115449 GCF_000296735.1 Chrysochloris asiatica | reverse complement strand
TGGGTTTATTGGTCAGAAAGAAAGTGGAGGAACCTGAGACTATGATCCTCAACTACCCTTCAGGTCTGGTCAGGAACTCACCCTCATGGCCCAATTTCAGCCAAGCAGAGGGACTCCTAGTTTGGCAATGTAGAATAAGCACTTGACTGCTAAAGTCAAGGTCAACGATTTGAATCCACCAATTGCACTTCAGAAATCCTCTTTGTAGTCGCTATGAGTCACAATTGACTCGATAGCACTTAACAACAGTAGATAGGTATATAGGATAACAGCATTAGTAAGGTATGCTCACCATAGAATGGACAACCATTCAAAATCAAAAGGGATACATTTGCCTAAATACCAAATTGAGAAGCAATTGGAAGGTGAATGGACTAGTCATGGGAAACACTGAGAGGAAGTGGAATAACTGCTACTGCATGAAAGGGATTGTAATCATTGAAATGAAACCAAGTGCATGATTTGTTGAATGTAAAGCTGATCATCTTGTCTGTAAACTTTCACTCAATTCACAATAAAAGGTTTCTTTAAAAAAAATTAAACAATAGTAAAGAGATCTTTGGCAGTAGATTTGCCCAAAGCAAAAATAAATAAATAAAAGCTTTCAGAAATGGGGAGGTGGAGAGAAAGATTGGATAGGAAGCTTAGAGGGCAGTGAATTTATGTTAATGTAGCAGAAATAACTCAGAAAAAGGAGGGTGAGCATCATTGCACAACTTAAAGAATGTAATCAATGTCACTAAATGACACCTATAAAAACAGCTGAATTAGTGCATGTTTTGCTACGTCTATTCTCAACAACAACAAAATAAATTTAAATT
The DNA here is from genome assembly GCF_000296735.1 of Chrysochloris asiatica. Classification (NCBI taxonomy): domain Eukaryota; kingdom Metazoa; phylum Chordata; class Mammalia; order Afrosoricida; family Chrysochloridae; genus Chrysochloris; species Chrysochloris asiatica. Next base: position 8,114,628 of record NW_006408557.1, on the reverse strand, counting down.
TTTAAACAGTGTTACCAGAGCCACAGGGGGCAACTATACAAAGAATGTGTACTAAAGCAGCGTCTCATTTTCTGTGTTTGCATCAGAGCTCACTGCTTACGAAGATACCATCTGACTGTCATTTGCAAAGGTTAATGTCCCATGTTGTGTTACTGTTCTATATAAAGCATCATAATGATCAACAATGAGGGGAAATTAGAGTCCCCGCATAGCACAGAAGTCATAAAAATCACAGCTTAGTTTCCAGCAAGGTTTGGAAGAAGACTCTGTGTGACTCACACATAATTTTTCTTTTCCCTCACTCAGGAGCTGAATGATTACCATTTATCTTTATCATCAAAGATAGTTAACTAGCACTCTTCTTGTAGAAATCCTGGTATGGTGCTGCAGGATAATGCACCGGATTACAAGGTCAGTTTGAACTGCAAGGTTGGTGGTTCAAACCCACCAGCTACTCCTCAGAAGCTCTATACAGGGTTGCTATGGGTTGGAACTGATTCGACAGCACTTAACAACAGCTACATTCTTGTAGAAAAGAAACCTTGGATGGAAGGAAGGAGAAAGGAGTATTTTCATTGAGTTCTACCTACCACTACACAGGTCATTTTGCTGCCCACACAAATTCACTAAAATGCCCGTCCCTTAGGTTTATGGTAGTGTAACCTCAAAATCTTCAGACCACCATGGTCCATCCATCCAGGTGATGTCTAGGTTCCACTCAGCAATCTGAGGTTTGAGTGATGAGTCAACAGGAAGAATTCTTCCAGAAAAACCTTAGAAGCTGAGTGATGCCAATGAGCCCATCACCATCTGAAGGAATGGGAAGGCCATACATTTGCCCAAGTTAAACGGAGTGAGGCTGCATAGGACAAGAGGAACAGACAAATCTCATGTTACAACTTTGAATTTACAGGCTCATTTTTGTTATTACCGTTAAGTACCATCGAGTCAGTAGTGACTCAGCGTCCCAGTATAAGGTTCCTCTTTTTTGCTGACCCTACACTTTACCAGGTCCTACTCCGAGGACTGGACCTGCCTGACAAGGTGTCCCAAGTACAAGTGACAAAGTCTCACCATTCTGGCTTCTAAGGAGCATTCTGGCTGTACTTCTTTCAACAGAGATTTCTTTGTTCTCTAATCAGTCTGTGACACTTTTAACATTTACCTATGGACAAAGTTGAGAAGGGATGGGAAGGAGGGTTGAACGGAAATAAGAACCAGAGGGAGGAAGTGGGATAACAGTTGTTGCCTGGAGCAAATTGCAATCACTGAGATGAAACAAAGTATATGATTTTTTTTTAAATATAAAACTGATGATCTCTGTAAACCTTCACTTAGTTCACAACAAAAAGTTTTTTTAAAAAAAAGTTCATGGATAAATGGAATTTCCATGAACTTTTTGACGCTTCCTTGTTGCCTGCCTCCTTATTTCTTGGACAGCCAAGCATTCCCTTAGGGCCTCTGCCAAAATGCTTTTCTCCTAAATAACTTCATGATTTACTCCTTCATCTCCTTCAAGTCTTTCCACAAATCTCACCTTCTCAACGGGGCCCTGACCATCTTAATCTGAAATCCGTTCCTCATCTCTACCTTCCCACTTCCAGCAAGGTTGGTTCTCCCTTACCCAATTCTGTTTGCGCTTTTCCACAACACGTTATCTTCTAAAATACTAAAGAATTTACATATTCATTGTATAAATAGCATATTGTCTATCTGCCCCATGAGAATAGAAATATCACAAGGGCAGGGATCTTTGTCTTGTTTGTTCACTAATTTATCCCAAGTGTCTCTGAGAGAACTTAAGTCATTTGGTTTGTGGAAGGCTACAGCCTACAGGGGGAGCCCTAACTCCATTTTGAGTCAGACACCATTTGATTTCTTTTTGTTAGTTCCCCCAATCCTTATTGGCCATTAAGCAAACAATGTGGCAAAGGTGTAGACAAGTTGAGGCAAACCCAGGGAAAGACAATTTGTTCTCTGAGAGAATGTGGTTGAAAGATTGACTACTATGCAGAATAGGAGCTCTGGTAGCATAGGGGTTATGAGCCAGGCTACAGTTCAAGGTCAGCAGTTCAAAACTACCAGCCATTCCGTAAGTGAAAGATGAAGCTTTCTGCTCCCATAAAGATTTACACCCTCAGAAACCCTATTCAGGGTTGCTATGATTTGGAAATGACTCCACAGCACACCACCAACACTATGCAGAAAAGCATTTACACAAAGAATTAGGGAATTTATCAGGCATATCCTTAATGGTTTACCAAAAATCACTTATCAAAACGCATGCTAATTTAAGTTAAAAGTTGGGGTCCTGATATTGTCTTATAATTGCCTCATGACTATGACCCAGAGTCACATGATCATACCCCAACCACTACATAGCCAGCTAATCAAAACCCTAGAACCAATCCTACAACATTTCAGCATACAATTATAAACACATACCAATCATGGTCCTTTCCTCACTTCTGTAGCCCTGCCTATATTGTTGCTGTTCTTAAGTGCCTTCGAGTCAGTTCTGACTCATAGCGACCTTGTATAGAGTTTCTGAGGAACAGCTGGTAAGTTTAAACTGCTGACTTTGTGGTCCAGTGCTTATCTTACAGTGCCGCGCTTATCTTACAGTTGTCAATAATGAATACCATGACTGTGATTCCGTGCATCCCATTAGCTCTGCTGATAGTTTGCCTCCTTTTAATACTACAGCTTACCCTATAACACCACACCAGCGCTCCACAGTATGGTGTTATTAAGTGCCAACTAGTCAATTCTGACTCATCGTGACCCTGTATAGGATTTGCAAGGAGAAGCAGGTAGACTTGAACTGCCAACCGTGTGGTAAGCAGTTCAGTACTCATTCTATAGTGCCACATAATAGGCTTGAAATCAAGGTTTTGTACAGAAAGTGATTTTCTAAATTCTTTTATCTCCCACCTTTAATATATCAAGTGCCTGGAGAACTTAAACAGGTCCATGAAGACTGGAAGAGTAGGGGGTGGAGAGCAGGAGTTCAGAAGACTGACATAGAGGAGTGAGTCTTAGTTTAATTGCTCTGAACGAAAAGAGGGGGTAATATAAGTGAAATGAAAAGAAAGCAAAAGGCAGCAGGACTTCAACTTTACTTCTGTGCAGATTGTGGAAGGAGATGGCTTTCCATTCAGCCCTTACACCAACCTGACAACTAAGTTCAACCAAATGTACACTGTGGCCAAGCAGAAGAAAAAAGAACTTGTTCCTTGGTTCCCATGTGGCTAGTAAACAGGTAAAAACACAGGTAACCCAGTTAAAGTTCAATTCCATATAAGCAACTCTCAAAGAGAAAATCTTTTCTCCATTTATCATGATGTTATTTATTGACTCAGGGGTGAGGGGTTTTATTTTCTTCTTGTTGAAGTGTTAACAGAAGGTTGTGGACTTTGATCTTCATCAGTAAGTATTTTTAAGTTCTCTTTGCTTTCAGCAAGCAAGGTTGTATCATCTGCATATTGCAGGTTGTTAATGACTCTTCCTTCAATCCTGATGCCATGTTCTTCATATAATCCAGCTTCTCAGATTATGCGTTCAACATACAAATTGAATAAGTATGGTGAAAGAATACAACCCAAGTGCACACCTTTACTGATTTTAAACCATTCAGTGTCTCCTTGTTCTATGTGAACTACAGCCTCTTTGTCTATGTACAGGTCCCTCACGAGCACAATGAAGTGTTCCAGAATACTCATGCTCTGCAATGTTGTCCATAGCTTGTCATGATCCACACCATCGAAAGCCTTTGATCAATTACAGACTGCAGTAGTGGGGGGGGGGGAGGAAATCTTCAAAGAAAAGACAAAAATGGATGTCTGAAGAGATTGTAAAACTTGCTTTTCAAAGCAGATTAGCAAAAGCAAAAGTAATAAAAAACCTGGAGTTAGAAAAATGAAAAGGAAGAACATACTTGCTTGTGTCAAGCTGAAAGAAATCCAAACTTCGAGTTGCTATATTGGAGGATTCCATTGGCAAAATATTGAATGATGCAGAAAGTATCAAAAAGCACATAGAATATACAGTCCACTATAACTAAAAGAATTGGTTGATGTTCAACCATTTCAGGAGGTAGTATATGACCAAGAATCAATGATATTGAAGGAAGAGGTCCAAGCTGTACTGAAGGCATTGGAAAAAAGCTAGGCTCCAGATAGTTTGGGTGCTGGAAGAGGGATGGGGAGCAATACAGAAGAAGGGGGGGAGGAAATGGAAGAACAAGGCAGATGGGAGAACATTTAGGCAGGTTTGCATGGCTAAATGGGACAGAGGTAATGGTGCGTGCTCAACCTTGGAATAACAGGGTTCTGGGATGCAGGGATTGAGGCATGGTTTGAATGGGTAAAAGAGAGGAAATAATGTTAAGATGCTTGGCTGTCTTTTGAATCTTGGTTTCCCTTGTCTACTATTGTAAAATACACACTTGAGGGGGAAAGAAGAGAATAGCCAGAAACATCACTATAGAAAGCTTGTAAGTCTGTCCTCAGCCTATAACTGATTGATATCCCTACAATGTGGCTAGAACTTGCCCAGTGAAGGAGGCTTCCTGAGGAGTCTTTGCATTGCATAAGACCATAGGTGGAATCCTGAACCCCATCCAGATTCTTCTGAGGTAGGAAATTTCCACTTGAAAGAACAAGTAGACCAGCCTGGAGTGGCTAGAAGAACAGAAGATACTTCTTGAAAGAAAGACCAGCAGGAAAACTCAAAAACAATAACAGTACTACAAGAACTACTACAAGAACAATTAAGTTGTTCACCAAGGACCCATGAAGGCAAGTGGTTGGGTCCGCTCAGGGCAAACCTTCCAAGACTAAGATTCAAGGGGAATACATGAGCAGACATGCAGACTGGCTGGTGACTACGTTGGTCACCAATAAGGGGAAGTGGGGGGAAACAACAATGAAGTTGTGAGCTAAATCTGACCACGTTCAATAGACTCCTGTCAACCTGGATTGAGACCTGGTTGGCCAGAAGTATAGCAAGACCTGGGGACTCCTGAGCCCAGGGACAGGGAGAGAGCCACAAAGGACTAGAGTGAAGAGTGAAATGTGTAGCTGATATGAAGTGAGGAGAAATGCACAAGGACACCTTTACTTAAAAATAGTACCCATTTGACCTAGAGTCAATGGCTGGATGATCAGAACTTGACTAGAGGAAGAAAGAAGAGGGGAAAAAAGAGTAATCTGCTACAATTTGATGAACTTGACCTACACTTATGGCTGTAGCAGCTCAAAAGAGGGAACAAATCTTTATAGTGAGGATCATTTCCACCTCCTCAGTATACAGGGTTGACAGGGATGGGCAACTTAGACATTTGCTACCCAAAATGGGGGAGGGGGGGCTTGCAAAGGCAAGAAGTGACTGGCTTACAAGCTTTTAAGAGGGAGCCTAATTTCAGAGGGTGTGGGGGAAGGTAGAATCTCTACTGAGTGGTTTCCAACCTTTCTGGACGGGGCTGCTGAAAGGAGATGGGGACAAGACTCTTGTGGTTCAATAGTGAATAATTGCTATCAGGAATGATTGTGAATATTGCAAATGTAAAGGTAGACATTTTGTAACAAAAGGAGTGAGTGGTTGATCTTGCAGTCCAGGAGCAGAGACCCCTGGGACCATCAAGGGAGAAGAGAGTGCGGGATCCTATCCAGAGAAGCAGCAACGCCAGAGATGAAGGCAGAGAAGATGATGTGGAGTGATGGAGCAGCTGTGGACTATGGACTCAGGGAGGGGAGTGGCTGCGTACTAGAGGCCGGAGGGCAGGCTTGTGGCAGGAACCCTTTGGTTGTTTGAATGGTTATATATTCCTGAGTGCTTCGATGTATATACAGAGCGAATGAAAGCAAATGCTGTATAATGATGATGAAACGAAATACAATAGGATGAATATAAAGCTGATGTTCTCCCATGTAAACTACCACTCAATTCACAATAAAAAAAAAAAAAAAAAAAAAAAAAAAAAAAAAAAAAGAAAGAAAGAAAAGCTAGGCTCCAGGAATTGACAGAATACCAATTAAGATGTTTCAACAAATGGATGCAATGCTAGAAGTGCTCACTCGTCTATGCCAAAAAATTTGGAAGACCTTGACAACTGACTAGAAGAGATCTATGTTTACCCACACGAGTCCTCATGTGGTGCTTTGGGTAAATATACCAGACTGCAAAGGTGGTTTGAACCGCAAGGTCGGTGGTTCAAGCTCACCAAATGCTCACCAGTAACCCTATTCAGGGTCACTTCAAGCTCACCAGATGCTCACAGGGTCACTATGGGCCAGAACCAAATTGATGGCACTTAACAAAAACAATAATAACAAAGTAAAGTGATCCAAAAGAACGTGAAAATTATCAAACAATAGCAATAAAATCACATTTAAATTTTTGCTTAAGATAATTTAAAAAATTATTGTAGCAGTACATTGACAGGGAGTTGTCAGAAATTCAAATTGGATTCAAAGGGGACATAGGATGAGGGTTATCATTGCTGGTGTCAGATACATTTTAGCTGAAAGAAAAGAATACATGAAAAATGTTTACCTGTATTTTATTGACTATACAAAGGCATTCAATTGTATGAATAATAACAAAATGTGGCTAACATTGAGAAGAATGTGAATTCCAGAACACTCAATTGTACCCATGCAGAACCTGCATATAGACGGAGAATAAGGGAATACTGAGTAGCATAAAATCAGGAAAAGTATGTGTCAAAGATTCTTTTCACCATACTTACCCAATCTGTATGCTGAACAAATAGTCTGAGAAGCTGGACTATCTGAAGAAGAAAGTGGCATCATGATTGGAGGAGGGCTCATTAACAAGCTCTGAGATGCAGATGACACAACTTGCTTGCTAAAGTAAAAAGGGCTTAAAGCACTTTGTGATGAAGAAAAATAATACAGTCTTCAATATGGATTACAACTCACTATAAAAAAAAAAAAAAAAAAAAAAACCCACACAATTGGACAAATAAGCAGCATCAAGATAAATGGAGGAAAGAGTGAAGTCAAGAATTTATTTTACATTTATCCACAATCAGTGTCCATGGAAGAAGCAGTCACCAAACAATGCATTACTTTGGAGAAATCTGCAAAACACTTTTGAAAAGTTGTTAAAGACAAAGGTGTCACTCTGAGGACTAGGGTGTGCCCAAATCAAGTCAGGTATTTTCAATCATTCCATATGCATGTGGTAGTGGGACAATGAATAAGGCATATCAAAAAAGAATGAATGCATTTTCATAATGGTGTTGACAAAATTTATTTAACATACCACAGACTGCTAGAAGAATGAATAAATCTGTCTTGGAAAAAGTACAGCCAGAATGCTTCCTAGAAGGGAGGGTGGCAAGATTTCATCTCATGTACTTTGGGCAAGTTAGCCAATAGGATCAGGCCCTAGAAAAGGGCATCATGCTTGATAAAGTCAAGGATCAGCATAAAAGAGGAAGACTCTCAATAATATGACTGCAAAATGGACTCAAGCATAGAAATGATTGTGAAGATGTTACAGAACCAGGCAGTGTTTTATTCTGTTGTATATAGGATTGCTATGGGTTGGATCTGACTCAATGACATTTAACAACAACAACAGCATTAGATTATTTAGAGTGTTTCCTAACATTAATAAAAATACCTGGCTCATCCATCTAACCTTAGCTATGCAAACTGCTCCCAAACAGGGCATTCCACCCACTGTCAGTTCCTAGAGGAAAAAGCTCTGTGGAGTCAAGCTTTCTACATAGCTCATTCAAAACTGTTGATTGCCACCCATCTCAATAGAGTAGCCTCCAATCCTCTTAGCTTTCCAGTTTTCACAATCCATACCTACCCTGTCTTTCCTGTTCACAGATCCATCCAATCTAGCCACCAAGATGAGGCTGGGGCTGTGTCACTTTCAACCCTTGGCACTCACTTGCCCCTCCTTCTAGACTATCCTTGCATCTATCTTCCAAGACAAAAAGCTCTCATTTAAATGACAAGTCAAGCCTCATCTCCTCCATAAAAGCCTTCTAGGGTCACCATTTCAGTAGATAGTCTATTATGATCAAGACTCTGGCCCACTAACCTCTCTGGAGTTACTGAGAAAGTATATCACCACCCACAAGGACTTTGGACTCTGTACTTTGTGCTTTGATTTATCATTTTCTGTGCTTTCTTTAACCCATTGGAATTGTAAGTTTGTATGGGGCATGAGCAGATGCCTGGTGTGATACTGTGAATTAATGTGCTAAGCTGCAAAGTCAGTTTGTACTACAAGGTCAGTGGTTCAAGTTCACCAGTCACTCCTCGGAAACCATATACAATGTCGCTATGGGTCAGATCCAACTTGATGCACTTAAAAACAACACCATATGGCATAAACAGTCTCACATGTTCCTACGTCTCTCCTATCTCTTAGCAGTGGGAAGGCAGGCACTCACATTTTTGCTGATAATGGAAAATGAGAATCTATGCAGAAACACACAGAACAGAGACTTGTTTCTTATACATATCTGGATTCCCCTGACTGGACCATACTTGGGACTCCTTGTTAAGTGCTGTCACATAGGTTCCAACTCATAGCAACATTGCATAGGATTTCTGAGAAGTAGCTAATGGGTTTGAACTGCCGGCCTCGTGGTTAGCAGTCCAATGCCTATCCTACAGTGTTATTGTTGTTAAGTGTCAATGAGTCGGTTCTGACTCATAGCAACTACTGAGGAACAGCTGGTAGGTTTGAACTGCTGACCAACGCTAATCCTACAGTGCCATACCGGGACTCTATCCTAAAGTAGGCAATCAATAATTACAAATTTAGTAAATTAATTAGTTTATCAATCAATTCTTACCACTAGGGATTGATGACTTCTTAAGAAAAAGCATTACTTGTTATGTGAGTTTTATTCACATTTTCTGTGTTTTTATTTGGACCTCTCTATGGTATAGCACTGTAGGAAAAGCACCGAACTGTTACCTGCAAGGTCGGAGGTTCCAGTATACCAGCTGTTCCTTGAAACTCTATGTAGGGTTGCTGTGGGTTAGAAACAACTCTAAGGCACTTAAATACAATGTCATTCTGACGTGCCTCTATAGGATAAGCACTGGACTTCTAGCCATCAAGTCAGCAGTTCAAACCCACCAGTCACTCCATGGAAATTCTCTATAGAGTCACTATGAGTCAGAACCAACTTGATGGCACTAAATAACAACAACGTCACTCTAAAAGTCATCATTGTTGTTGTTGTTATATGCCGTCGAGTCAGTTCCAACCCATAGCGACCCTGTACAAGGTTTCCAAGGCTGTAAATCTTGACGGGAACAGAAAGCCTCATCTTTCTCCCGTGGAACAGCTGGTAGTTTTGAAATGCTGACCTTAAGGTTCGCAGCCCGATTCGTAACCACTACGCTACCAGAGCTCCTTATGACCCTAAAAATACCTTACAAAAAATTTACATGAAGAATCTGTGAGATTGTTATTATTCTCCCCTTAATAAAAAAATAACTTTTGAAGAGAGGAATGAAATGCAGGTTGTCTTTTTATTTTCTTGATTGTCTGTAAATAAAGTATCAGATTTTGGTACATTCAGACTAGACATTCACAGTTGCCATGGTGCCTTGTCCTGTGAATGTCTGAGATCTCTGACCAATCAACTCTCTGCAGACTATCAAGGGCTGGTGGGTGGTATACTGTCTCCCCTGCCCCTAGCAGTAGAGCACCCACCGAATTGGGCATGGTTTTAGAAATCTCTAGAAAATGATTGTCCCCTTTTTTTTTTTTTTCTAAAATAGAGAGCTAATAATAATAATAAGGGAAACCCTCTATGAAATGGATTGACACACTAGCGACAACAATGGTCTCAAACATACAAAATCATGAAGATGGGGCTGGATCAGGCAGTGTTTCATTTTATTGGAGCCAACTCAATACCAACAAACAACAAGAATCTTAGCGTCATGCTCCATGACTCATTTCACAACCAGAAATCAAGGGGAGCAACCCAGGGACAGCAGTACTATCTATAATAGTTTGGTGAAAAGTACTATAAACTGACTCAAGATAGCGTTAACAAAATTGGAGGTTTATCATTAGGATACATGGAGTTCTGAACGGGAAGAGAAGTAAGGCCCAGAAGAGGTTGAAATGGAGCCCTGTTCTCCCTTCATCCTTAGTTACTAAGCCTCTCTGTATGTTAACTACATCCTTCTCTTTAAACCTCTACTGGCTTTCACCACTTCCCAGCCCCTATCAAAGACAGAGATAACCTGCATGTGCAGTTAAACTCAACTGTTCCTCCTCCTCTGCCCCCACCTGCAGGAAACACACCAAATTCAATCAACTATGCTCTGAGAGGCAGAAGCATGCAAATAAGGCTGTTTCCGTTCATCCCTGTGGGCAAGCGAGGGTAAACATAGCCCCAAAATGTATCTATAAACAACCCCTGAGGTAAAGGGTGTCTAAGGAGCAGTCTTCAGGTAACACAAAAAGTTACTGCTCAACTATTACCAGAAAGGTTGGCAGCTGGAACCTACCTAGAGGTACCAAGAAGTAAGTCTATCTGCTTTCAAAAGGTCACAGCTTTGAAAACTTGAAGGAGCAGTTCTACTTTACACACATGGGGTCACAATGAGTTGGAATTGATTCAGCAGCAACTAACAACAACAAACAGCAGCATTACAGCACGAAACTCAAGTGTTGAGAAAGCATGCCTCAAATCCCCAAGCAACAGGAATGAAGAAGACACTTTACAAGCTCGTTTTTAAGAACAGTTCATGCTAAATAATTTTATCCTAGTGGGGCACCCTGGCAAACTGAATATCCTCTAATGGTTTCTATGGAGAGTCATGCATTGTTTGGTGTTTCCTTTTTTTAGTATTATGACAAACATATTTTCCGCTGGCCTTTGACGGCTGATAGCAAAGACAGTGTGGCGCAGTAGGATAAGCACTGGGTTACTAACTGCAAGGTTGGAGATTCAAACCCACCAACTGCTCCTTGGAAACCCTATGCAGAGTCACTATGAGTCAAAACTGACTTGAGGACACTTAACAATAGCATTGTGTGATGGTTTTGTTTAGTTTTGTGATACATATATTTCCCGCTTGCCTTGGATTGTTACTACCAACAGCAGACCCTGAAATAAGCAAGACATTTAAGAAGTGATAAAATATGTGTGAGTAATGTGTTGTGCTGACAGTTAATGCGCTGGACTGCAAGGTCAGTTTGAGCTGCAAGGTCGGCAGTTCAGACCCACCAGCCACTCCTTGGACTTCCAGAACTGACCCAACAGCACTTACAACAACAACAATGCACCTCATGTCCAGCCACCATCCAACTGTGAGTGGTAGATTGTGTGCTGCTATGATACCGAACCTCGTGTGGTACTCTAAGATAAACATTGGACTGCTAACCCACCAGTTGCTCCTAGGAAACTCTATACAGGAGCGTTATGCGTTGGAACTGACTCAAGAGACCTTAACAGCAACCACATGATGCTGAACAAGTTTCAGAGGCGCTTTCAGACTAAGATGGAGTAGGAAGAAAAGTCTGGCAATCAACTTCTGAAATCAGCCACTGAAAACTCTAAGGATTTTCAACAATCCAGTCCACAACCAATCATGGCAGGCACAGGACCAGGCAAGATTTCATTCCCTTGTGCGTGGGTTTGTCATGAGTTAAGGACTGATTCAACACAACGAACACTAAATCTCCAGCTAGCCGTGGCAGGATAGATTTGTGTTTGCTCACTGTCACCCTAAATTTGCTGGGCCCTGACACATTCCAGGGCTAGGAGAGTCACTGAGAGGTCTTGGTCACTGAGTCCAGGAGAAAAATAGACAATCTTTTAGTGTACCATATTTTGACACACATAATATGCATATATATGGTTGTTTTTTGTTGTTTTTGCAAACTGCACAACCCCTCACACATTAGTTTTCCATGGGTACTATGTGCATTATATATGTGTTATTGTTGCTGTTGTTAGGTGCCGAAGTGCCGTTGAGTCGATTCCAACCCATAGTGACCCATTATAGGGTTTCCGAGGAGCAGCTGGTGAGCTTGAACCACCAACCTTGCAGTTCAAATGGCTTTGCAGTCTGGCACATTAACCCACAGTGCCACATCAAGACTCCGTTATATATGTGTGCCCACTGTTTTCACATGGCCTGCTTATATACAAAAAATACAATAATTCAGTTATATATTGCTGCTTAATAAAACACCACAAAACTTAGTGACTTAAATCAGTCAACTATTTTGTTTGTGATTCTGAAATTTGGATAGGGTTTGGTGGGTCAGCTCACCTCTGCTGTCTTCAGCTGGCTGGGCAGTTCCCCTAGGAGCAGGAAGATCCACTTTAATCTGACGTACTCATACAGCGCCAACTTGGAGTGAGCTGTTAACTGGGAGTTCAGCTGGGCTGTGGGCTGGTGTCCTTGATTCCTCTCCACGTGACCCTTTCTGTTCACCACTTGAGCTTCCTCACTGCATGGCAGCTGAGTTCTAAAAGCGTCCCAAGAGACAGAAGGATGAAGCTGCCTGGACCTGAAAGCTGGTTCAGTATCATTTCAGCTGTACTCTTTTGATTAAGTAGTTAGAGCCCAAATTTTAGGCGAGAGAACACAGACCTGGTTTGTGAGTGGAAGGAAAAGCAAAGAATTTGAGGACTTTGTTTTACACTACTCCACTTTGTAGAGGAGCTGTATGTGTAGGAAACTAATTCTGGTAGGGTGAATGCTCAACTTTATTTTTTCAGATATTGCTTCCTGTATGGGCCTCCTTCACCCGGGGGATCTGAAGTTCCCTCACTCCAGCATAATGCTTTTCCAGTAGCAACATCAGGGAGAGAAGAATGGCTGAAAATGCCCATTAAAGACTAAACACTAGGAAAAGGGCATTGAAGGAGCCCATCAAAGTTCAAGGATTATGAAGGTGAGAGGGTGGGATTTCTCAGCCCTCTGTAATTGTAAGTATTTTAAGGATCCAAGAACAAGGTATGATACCACTTAAAAGAGTTCAGAAAAATCCAAAGAAGAGGAAAACTATACATCCAGCCCAGTGTGAACTCCTTATGGTTTAGATTGTTGTTGTTGTTAAGTGTTGTAGAGTTGTTCTGACTCATAGCAACCCTGTGTAAGGTTTCCAAGGATGTAAATTTTCACAGGAACAGAAAGCCTCATTTTTCTCCCTTGGAGCAGCTAGTGGCCTCCAACCACTGACCTTGTGGTTCACAGTCCAGTGCACGTCATATAGAGCCACTGTGTTCCCCAGGATTTAGATTGCGGCTGGCAAATTTTCTCAGTAAAGGATCAAATAGTAAATATCTGGGGGTTTGCAGGTAACATAGCAACCTCAGTTTTTGTTTTTTGTAATACCCTTTTAAAATGTGCAAGTCATTCTTAGCCCATAGACCATATACACCCAAATCATTGTCTATACTGGACCCATGAGTTTGGGATTTGCGGACCTGTAGTTCAGACCTTTTGTACTAAACGTGTGGTCTGTAGCACAGAAGCATCAGCTTCTCCCTGGAGCTTGTTAAAATACACAGTCTCAGACCCACACCAGACCTAAATAACTACATTGAAATCTGAAATTCCTTGGTTAGAGTCTGCCTCCAACACTAGGTCAAGGACTACTTGCTAACTGGTCTATCTTTGTGTGTGCCTGACTGGCCCAAAGCAGCACCTCGGATTATGGGCTGTGCCACCTCACCTTCCACTCTCAGGACACATGTCAGACTTGTTGTTTTGTTGTTAAGTGCTTTCAAGTGAATCCCAACCTATAGGGACCCTGTATAGGGTTTCCGAGGACCAAGGGTCCAGCACATTATCCTGAAGCAGCACCTCAATCAGCAGGAAGATTAACCCTATACAGGGTAGCTAAGAGTAGGAACCAATTCAACGGCACTTAACAACAACAACAACAACAACAACAAGCATTAAACAGTCTGAAAATCCTTTAGTTCCACTCCTGCAGAAGCTGTCTAGACCCATTCCCTTTGAATGTGGGACCACCTCCATGATGCAATCGCTAACACAGAATGTAGCAGGAGAGCTGCTGTGAAATGCCCTTCTGGGTCAAAAAAAATACCTGGCAGTGCCCACCTAGTCTTTGGGACACTTATCTGGGGGAGGCCAGCAGCTGTATAAAAATTTCACCTACACAAGATCTCCATGCCAGGAGGCCACCTGTGGCACTCTGGTTTACAACCCAGTGAGCTCCCATCCAATAACCATAGCCAAGAACAGCTTAGCCAAGCCCTTCCTGATCCACAAAATCATAAGGAAAATAAAACAATTGTTTTAAGCCACTGACGTTGGAGGTCATTTATGACATGGCAATAGTATCTGGGACAATCATCAACAACCAGGCCAAGGTCAGAGTCTATGAGGAAGTCCCACAAACATTCCCACCAATAGTTTTATGAATCAGTTAGAGAAGTAGCTACACACACGGGGAAGCAAAGTCTGGGATGCTGACAAGCGCAGAAGGGACCTCAGCCTCTTCTCTCCTGCCTGCTTCCCAACTTCTAGGAGGGAAAAGTCCAAGTTTATCCCATATCTGTTCATGTGCAATGATTGACCACCTACTTCAGAATGCTGGCAGTATGTGTTTAACTTGCTTCATCCTGACAGACAGTTAGCATGTGGAGCCAGCCCCGAGCTGTCCTTTGCTAGCTGTGCATCCTTGCACACATGATATAAGCTCCCTGCGGCTGAGCGTCATCACAGGGCTGTTGTAAGAATTAACAATGCCTCCTGGTACTCACCGACTCAATGGCACTTAACAACAACAACAACCTGGTACTCAAAATGATGCTGGACTCAGAGTAACTGCTCATTAAATGGCACTATCATCATGGAGTCCTGGTGTGGTACTGTCAGATAAGCACTTGACCTCAAGGTCAGTTTGAACTGCAAGGTAGGCAGTTCAAACTCACCAGCTTCTCCTTGGAAACCCATTCCATAGCATTTAACAACAACAAAACAACCATCATCATCATCATCATCATCATCCCTATTGTTCCTGGGATCTGACTTCAAGGAGTCTGAGTCCGTGGGTCTAGGGTGGAGCCCAGGAATTAAATTTCTGAAGTTTTTCATGCCATTCTTTGGCAGTATAGTGTTAGAGAGCTGCTGATTCATAATGACCAGATAATTTGGCAGCCAGAGCTCTGTGGGAGGAGTATTTGAGGACTTACTATGGACCTGTCAAGGTAGGCCAGACCCTATGACACCCAGGCTGGTGGATCCTTCAAATCAGTATTTGTTAAAGATGTGTTCAACATGTGAAAGTATTTGTTAAAGATGTGTTCAACATGTGAAAGGCAGCTTGAGAACATTTATGGGAAAATGGAGTTAAAAGATAATGATAATTTCCCACAAACATTTTGAAGCTTCCACATGTGTATTTGGTGGTGAGCTGAGGATATGGGATTGGTTGATCTCATATGATGTTGGGTCCTAAGGGTAGAGGAATATATAGTCAAATCTATTCCTAATACTCTTCAGGAGCTCAGAGGCTAAAAGGAGTCCCTGAGTGGCACAAACAATTAAGCACTTGACTAGTAATCAAAAGGTTGGTGGTTCAAGTCCACTCAGAGGTATCTCAGAAACTTAATGGAGGACAGTCAGTAATATTCTGATATACATGGATTGCTATTAATTACAGTAAACTTGACAGCAAGTGATAAGGTTAAAAGTAGATGGCTCCCATTCAAATTATTCATTATAGTATTGCCCACGGCACCCTCCTTCCTTGGAGTCCTGGTGTGGTGCTGTGGGTTAATGCACCAAACTGCAAAGCCATTTGAACTGCAAGGTTGGTGGTTCAAGCTCACCAGTTGCTCTTCGGAAACCATACACAGTGTCTCTATGGATCGGGATTGACTCGATGGCACTTAACAACAACAACCCTCCCTCCTTACCTCTGTTGTCTTGAAGAGGGAAGTCAGAAAATGTTATGCAAGATAAAAGGGGGAAGGAAGGTAGTGGTGTGGGCTACAAGCAAATCTCTGAAGAAAATGGCTGTGGACACAGTGGAAACCATATTGTCTACAAGAGACCACTGGAGATATAATTGACCTTCATTCCTGTTCAAGAAAACAGCATTTCCTTTGTGGCTAAAAGATAGGGAGACCAGTCAGGACTCAGGAGGACTTGGGGATGTGAGGCTTTTCATTTTAAAACCAGGAAAGTCCCAGACAAACCACAATGAGTTGATCACTCTGCCCAAAGAATTTCTACTGGTGAGTTTCTGTTGCCAGCTGAGTTGAGGGGGGGAAAGATGACTCTCCACCAAGATTACAATACCTTTATCTCCACTAGACAGAGACCCCTTAGAAACTAACACCAGGTCTGAGCATACTGTGTGTCACATGAGTTGCTTCTTTCAAGAGGAGAGCTGGTGGCAGGCCCCAGGCTGAGCATGAACTTGTTGGAGAAGTGACGGGATTCTCAAAAGACAGCCTTCAAGAGGCAAAGGGTCAGAGTGAACTTCTGATCATTTGCCAGCTTTCACAATTGGCTGATGCACTTGCCAAATCTTCTCCTGGCCCCAGGGCCCAAGAAATATGGTTTTCAGTTATCCCACATCTCAGTGACAGTTTGCACAAGAGGAAAATCCATTTCCAACGGTCACTCAGAAATTTTAAGATAAGCCTGTTTATATATATTAAACCTGTCAAAAAGCTTCATCAGTTCCTGTGTGCTATGTTGTTGTTTAGTGTCGTTGAGTAGGTAGTGACTCACTGCGACCCTGTATAGTGTTTCCAAGGAGCAGCTGATGAGTTTGAACTTCTGACCTAGAAGTTCAAATTGATGTTAGGGTACAGTGCATTATCAGGACTCCTGTTTCCCATGGAGGTTAATTGCAGTGTCTGCGTCTAGAGTGCCTGTTTGTGTCTCAGACTGCTGTAGAAACTATTGTTGTTGTTAGGTAGCCTCTAGTCAGTTTTGATTCATAGTGACCCTATGCATAGAACATAACAGAACAAAACACTGTCCATTACTGAACCTTCCTCATAATGGTTGTTGCACTTGAGTCCATTACTGCTGCAGTTGTGCCAATCCATCTCGTTGGGAGTCTCCTTTTTCATTGACCTTCCACTTTACCAAGCATGATGCCCTTCTCTAGAGATTGGTCCCTCCTGATAATATGTGCAAAGTATGAGAGACAATGTCTAAGGATCATTCTCACTGTGCTTCTTCCAACACAGATTAATTTGTTCCTCTGGCAGTTCATGGTACTTTCAATATTCTTTTCCAACACCATAACTCAAATGCATCAGTTCTTCTATGGTCTTCCTTATTCCTTCTCCAACTTTCAAGTGCATAGGAGGCTATTGAAAATACCATGACTTGGGTTAGGTGCACTTTAGTCCTCAAACTGACACATTTGCTCTTGAACACTTTAAAAAGGTCTTGTGAACCAGATTTGCCTAATGCAATATGTCGCTTGATTTCTTGACTGCTGCTTCCATAAGTGTTGATAGTGGAAACAAGCAAAATGAAATCACTGAGAACTTAAATCTTTTCTCCATTTATCATGATTTTATTTATTGACCTAGTGGTGAAGATTTTTGCTTTCTTTATATAGAAATGCAACCTTTATTGAAGGCTGTGGTCTTCGATCTTCATTTTAAGCAAGCAAGGTTGTATCAGCTGAATATTGCAAGTTCTTCTTCATATAATTTAGCCTCTTAGATTATTTGCTTAAAAAAAGCTGTTGAATAAATATGGTTAAGAATACAAACTTGGCGCATACTTTTCCTGATTTTAAAGCTTTAGTGTCCTCTTTTTTTGCTAGCTATAACAAAAAAAAACGCATCCTCAATGACCAGAAAAGAAATTTCCCCCCAGATTTGATGGAGGATACAAGCCACAAGTTATTTTATACAGGAAAAAATTCAAACCCAGTGGAAGCTATGGCTTAGTTTGCTGTTGAGTCTTGGGACCTGATGGTAAATCTAACCTTAACAGAAAGATGCTGACTTCAAAGGATTTGACTACCTGGACCTTAGTTTCCTTCATTCATCTGCAAAGTGAGACCACAGACTCAGTCCTATCAGAGACTCCTGTAGTTCTAAGGATGTGGCCAGTTCCTAAAGAGAGGTCATGGTGATGGCTAACTGTGAGGGCCAGGGGTAGATTAGTACTTGTGTGAAAGACTGCAGGATCCTAATAAGCAGGATGCTCAATTTTAGCCCATAGTGGAAAGTTGGCACTAGAGAATAGAAGGTGCCTACCTGACCTAACATTGTTGAGACTCCACCCAATTACATCAGGTCCTTCTCAACATTTCCCATTCTTACCCCTGCTTCTGTGTGTGTGAGACTTCTATGGCTCACACTTGCAACCTATTTCAGAGGCCCTCCCTTAAGATACTGACACCACAGCCAGAGTGCCTTAAAGTGTATACACCTGTCTCAATAGCTCATGCCAGTGACTGACAAAAGCCCCACTCCCTTGCCAGGAGGTGGGACAAACTTGTGGTGCAACTTACACTCCAGCACAACACACGAGATCAGGCTGCAACTGGGACCTCACTTTAAATCCCACCCTTGCTTGTTTCTTCTTCCCTGCTTTTTCTTTACTGCCTTATTAGTATTGGTTTCTCTACAGAGTCCTTTAATTTAAAAACAAAAACAAAAACTTGTACACAAATTGTCAGGTTCTGCTTCAGGGGAGCCCCATTTAAGACACTAGTTGTTATGGATTGAATTGTGCCACATATTCTGAAATATGTGTTGGGTTCTTCACCCCAATCTTTGTGGATATAATCTAATTTAGTGATATAATCTCCTTCAGTAAGCAATTGAATGCAATTTAATATAATATAACTAGTCAATTAACTGAGGTCATAGCAGCACAGAGTGGATCCTAAACCTAGACACTTCCAAGTTCTAGAAAGAGCAGCACAGACATGGAGAAAGCACCTGCAAACTTCACAAGACAGATGCTACATGAGGATAAGTCAAGGAATAAAGGACTAGCTACAAAGAAAGAATCAATGTGATTGAGATACCACCTTTACCAAGGTATTACCCACACACTCAATGGGATAAATCAGCACCATGAGCTTCCTGGTATGATGTCTTCAGAAGACAAAAAATCATGTCTTTATGTTGCTGACAGAGCTGCATCATGTGAATCTAACATGGGGGAAGCATCAGATGAACTCAAGTTGAAAACCATTACAGCATAATTGACTTGAACTCCAAAAATATCAAGGTGATGAAAGACAAAGACAGTCTAATGAACAGTTCCCAATTACAAGATACAGGTGGTAGCCTCAGGTAATGAGACACAACAACTGAATGTAAAATGTGATCTGGATTTCTTTCTCTCTTCTCTTATTGTTTTTTGTTGTTTACTTATAGGATAATCAGAAATTTGGAAATGAATTTATAAACAGATGGAAAATTGGTCGGCCAGAGTTCTCCTTGGAGGCCAGAATGGCCAAACTTCGTCTCTCATACTTCAGACATATTATCAGGAGGGATCAGTTGCTGGAGAAGGATATCATGTTTGGTAAGGTGGAGGAGGGTCAGAGAAAAAGAGAAAGACCCCCAGTGAGATGGATTGGCAAAGTGGCAGCATCAATGGGCTCAAGTGTGGCAACAATAATGAGGTTGGCCCAGGATCTGGCAGTGTTTCATTCTACTGTGCGTAAGGTCACTATGAGTCAGTACCAACTCGATGGCACCTAACAACAACACAAAGTAATAATTAATTGCATCTCCATTGGATACAACTTATTTGCATTTGTTTTATGGTCAAGAAACATTTGTACTACTATAGTTTATTTGTTAGGTATGTGTCCTGGTGTGGTTCTGTATATTAAGTACTTGATGGAAAGGTTGATTTGAACAGCAAGGTCAGCAGTTCAAACTCACTGTGCCTCAGAAACCCTATACTGGGTCTAAGGCACTTAACTGAGTTGGAACTGGCTTTAAGGCACTTAACAACAACAACAAACAACATCTGTAAGGATAGAGCTATAAGATAACTCACAAAGTACAAAGATAGCCTTTTTAAAATTAAATTTTCATGGCGCAAGCAAGCCAAGTAGCTGACTCTATTTTTCTATGACGCACTTAAATTTCTCTTTCAAGTCCGCATGCAGCAGGACAGCCAAAACTTATCTCAATCAATTTAAGATTACCTCCTCATTCCCAGAGATAGCATCCAAATTCTGGGAAGTTAAATTAGTGCCATGCAGGGGAAGGGGTAAGCTGGTCTTCAATGTCATCTCTCCATACGGGAAAGCACTGAGACCCCACATTACTCCATACATGTTGCCATGGAGACATCTCTTGTTCCCATCAAGTGATATCTTCAGATCTAGAGGATTGCTCTGTGAGTTGAATGCCCATTTGGGATACATGAAAGCTAATCCCCACTAAAGTGAAGAAAACTTCATAAGGGCATCCAAAGCTTTGTCTGCCAATGCACTAACATAACTTTTCTATCCTGGGACTTACCATTTTCCTGAATCCCATTCTGTCATTGAGGTACACAAGAACTATTCTACATCTTATGGTCCCCACATTCATCTGGAGGTTCTATCACCTCCCAGGACATGAACTGGGAGGCAGGATGCAATAACCCTCACCCACTATGATTCATCACTCTTCTCCTCCCTAACTCAAGAAGTCCTCTTTGTGCCTGAGAGGAGAGGGGGAAAGACTTGTTCATTTCCCACAGTGTTCTCCCAGATTTCATCCACATGTGAATCTTTTCCATTCCACAAATCACCCAAACCTCCAAAATCCAAACACCAAGAAGAGAGTCTCCTTTTGTAATTTCCTCTATTCTAGCACTTTCCTGAATACATTGGACTGGCTCAGAAAAAGAGGGATAAATACACTGGGTAAGATTCCAAATGTATTATTACACCACTGTGACTTCTACAGAGCAAGGACTGTATTTAAAGCATCTCAAACTCCCAGTACCTAGCACATAGAAGAGTCTTGAACATGGTGGAAGTCCCATATAGGCCACTGAACATGGTGTTCAACACAATGCTATTTAATAAATGTCAGTTTCCCAAAAGAAAATTACTGGAATTTAGAAGACTAGCTTTGCAGTTGTACAAATGGAGGTTCAAATCTCAGCCTTTCTATTTCCTAATGAGTTCTTGAACAAACAGAGTTTGCTAAGTTTTGGCTTCCATGAATTAAAATAGTGAAAACAGTCCCAAATTCACATGTGATGGAGATGGTGATGGTGGTGGTATACTGTGGAGTTGATTCCAACTCATAGCAACCCTGTAGAGAGTTTCTGAGGACAAAAATCTTTACAGGAGCAGAAAGCCTCATCATTCTCCTGTGGAACCACTGGTGGTTTCAAATTGCTGACCTTGAGGTTAGCAGCCCAACTTGCAACCACTACGCTAACAGAACTCCTTCCAGCATAGAGTAAGATTTCAATAAATGTTGGCTATTGTAACTATTATCACAATTATATGGAATCTTTACTTTGCCCAGGACTTACCTTCTTTTGATACTCTGTAACATGGGTAGTAGGTTTCTCTAGGCAAATGCCACCATCACTCAGTTTGTGATACTGTGCTAGCTTGACTGTTGCTATGATTCTAGAAGCCATGCCACTGATATTTCAAATACCATCAGAGTTATCCAAGGTGGACAGATTTCAGTGAAGCTTTCAGACTAAGACAGATGAAGAAAAAAAGTCTGGCAATCCACTTCTGAAAATTGTTGTTGTTGTTAGGTGCCATTGAGTTGGAATCGACTCATAGTAACCCTGTGCACAACAGAATGAAACATTGCCAGATCCTGGGCCAACCTCACAGTTGTTGCCACACTTAAGCCCATTGATGTTGCCACTTTGCCAATCCATCTTGCTGGGGGTCTTCCTCTTTTTCTCACACCCTCCACCTTACCAAACATGATAGCCTTCTCCAGCGACTGGTCCCTCATGACAATATGTCCCAAGTATGAGAGACGAAGTTTGGCCATACTGGCCTCCAACAAGCATTCTTGCTGCACTTCTTCCAACACAGATCTGTTGGTTCTTTTGGCAGCCCATGGCACTTTCAATATTCTCCTCCAACATCATAACTCAAAAACATCAATTCTTCTACGGTCTTCCTTATTCACTGCCTAGCTTTCGCATGCATATGAGGTTACTGAAAATACCATGGCTTAGGTCAGGTGCATCTTAGTCCTCAAGCTGACATCTTTTGCTCTTCAACACTTTTAAAAGGTCTTGTGCAGTTGATTTGCCTAATACAATACATCATCTGATTTCTTGACTGCTGCTTCCATGAGTGCTGATAGTTGATCCAAAAAGAATGAGGACCTTGACAACTTCAATCTTTTCTCCACTGATAAGGATGTTGCTTATTGACTTCCAGTTTGAGGCCAGGGAAAGCAGCAACAGACAGTGAAAAATCCTCTGCCGAAACCCTAAAAAAAAAAACAGAGAAAAGAGCGTCCACAGAAAAACTGCAAAGCTTTGGAGCTTGTTAAAGGTTCTGGACGTGAGTTCCCCACAACCATTGAGAAGAAATCTGCAGGTGGAAGCAAATTATAGTGATTTCTGAATCAACCCAGCCACAGGGCAGGGCCACAGCCAAGCAGAGGCAGCAACCCAGCTCTAGAAGCCACCGCAGAGCAGCGCTTCCAAAGGGAGAGGTGTGACTGATTTTTCATCTTTCACTTTTCATTTTTCATGTATCTCTCCTCTTTACCCCCAATTGCGCCCTCATTGCACAGCCCAGACGCCTTCAGGCAGGCAGGAACACACCACCAAAAGGGTCTAGCATTGTACCCACCGTTTTCCAATGGCACAGAGAGGAAACCCACGGGCTGCTTCTTATGATGTTTTGACCCTGGGAACCCACCCTATAGTTCACCTAGGTGGGACACTTTGCATAGCAAAGGCCAGTGAACAATGTCAATCACAATTTTATTTTTGTTTTTAATTGGTGGCTTCTGTATCTGCTTTCATATTGTTTCTATCTTTGATCCTTTTGGCCTCACTCTTCTCCCAGGGGTGGGAGCTTTCTCCTCCTACCTTACCCAAGGAGAGACAGAAACTGTGCCCATATAGCCAAGCTACAAGCATACCCTGTAGTACCCCACCATCTAGACAAGAGCTAAAACCAGCTGCTAGGCATTACACATGAAAAGGGAAGCCTATCTCCAGATCATATCAACCAGGAGACACACAGCAAGCTTAACAAAAAGCAACATACATCCATTAAAGGATTAAAAACTCACATAACTATTGAAAATGCCCAAGAAAACACAATTAAAGATATCAACATGTCCAAAAACAGAAAAAAGTAACTGAGACAAATGAACTGGAAGCAGACACAGACTTTCCAGTAGAAGAGCATGCTCTGGATCTGCCTGAAAAGGAATTCAGACTATGGAAACAAATTCAAATGCTCTGAAAAGGGGTGGCGGAAAATAAGGAAGAAGTCAGGAAATTGCTACAAGAGCATTCAAACAAGATAGATATGACATTGGAAATCCAAAACCTGCAAAAAGAAGTCCAGATGGTTAATGATAAAATATCAGAAATGGACAAAACACTGAAAGGGTAAAGGAGCAGAAGGGAAGAGATGGAAACCAGAAACAGCGAGCTGGAAGACAAATCTCTCAATACTGCTAAGATAGGAGAGCAAGAGGGAAAAAATATTTAAAAATCTGAAGAGGGTCTAAGATGCATGCTGGACAACATGAAGAGGAATAACTTAAGAATTATTGGCATTCCAGAACAGGACAAATCATAGGACTCCACAGAAGAGATAGTTGAAGCACTTCTGGAAGAAAATTTTCCTAACATCTTGAAGGATGAGAAGATAAATATTCAAGAAGCTGAAAGAACCCCAGAAATGATAAACCCCGAAAGAAAATCACTGAGACATATGATAATTAAGCTTTCCAAAATCAAAGACAAGGAGAGAATCCTAAAAGCGCCAGGGAAAAAAGAAGTGTCAGCTACAAAGGCAAGGAAATCAGATTAAGCTCTGACTTCTCAGCAGAAACCATGCAGGCAAGAAGGCAATGGGGAGACACATAAAACACTAAAAGAAAAAAACTGCCAACCAAGAATTGTCTATCCAGCAAAACTGTCAATCAAATATGATGGTGCAATCACAACATTCCAGGATAAACAGAAGCTAAGAGATTTTGTTAAAGCCAATCCAGTGCTTCAAAACATCCTAAATGGAGTTCTTTGAAATGAACAGACAACAACCAGAGATTGACAGATGTGGCAACACCACCTGGAACTCGGTCAATGGATAGCAGAATTCAGAACAGAAAAAAGTCACAGCAATGATTTCAGAGGAACTGTGAGGTCAACCAAAGATCAAAATGTTAACAATATTAAAGTGAAAAATATAGGAAGAGAGATTCAGGTGGTGAGGAGGTCAAGTAGATGACTGGCTACAATAGACTGCCTTAAAACTCAGGGAAAACTTAATAGACTATAGGGTAACCCTAAAGAAACTTAATACTTCATGGCTTGTCATGAAAATGAAGATCCAAGCAGAACAAGGAAATATTAAAACTAAGTAGAAACCAACAAGAAATAGCACAAAAAATATGAATGCAACACAAGAACACATGCAGAACAAAGGAACAAACAGCACCACAAAAAATTAACATAATGACAGCAGTTAATCCAGACCTATCAATAATTACACTGAATGTCAATGGATTAAATGCACCAGTAAAGAGACAGAGAGTGGCAGAATGGATAAGAAAACAAGATCTTTCAATATGCTGCCTGAAGGAGACACATCTTAAACACAAAGAAAAAACAGACTAAAAGTCACACAATGGAAAAAAAAATACCAAGTTAACAGCAATATAAAACAAGCAGGCGTGGCATTACTAATCTCTGATAAAATAACTTTAAGTCAAAATCCACCATAAAAGATAAGGAAGGACACTATCTCATGATTAAAAGGTCAATTGAGCAAGATGACATAACCATAAGTAACATCTATGCTCCAAATGAAAGAGCACCAAGATATATAAAGCAAACTATATTAGAATTGAAGAAAGAAATAGATAATTCTACAACAATAATGGGGGATTTTAATACACCACTTTTGAAAAGGGATAGAACAACTAGATAGAAACTCAATAGCACAATCAACCAACTTGTCCTCATAGACGTGTACAGCGCATTCAACCCAACAACAGCACAATATACATTCTATTCCAGTGCACATGGAACATTCTCTAGAATAGACCATGTGTTAGGTCACAAAGCTAGCCTCCATAAATTTACAAACATCAAAATACTACAAAGCACCTTTTCAGACAACAATGCCATAAAATTAGAAATCAACAATAAGAAGAACAAGGAAATAACATTTAACACATGGCTACTGAATAATACCCTGCTGAAGAGCGACTGGATAATAGAAGAAATTAAACATGAATTCAGTAAGGTCCTAGAAACAAAACAGAATGAAAACACAACCTATCAAAATCTTTAGTACACAGCAAAAGCAGTTCTGAGAGGACAATTTATTGTGATGAATGCACACATCCAAAAAGAGGAAAGAATAAAAATTAACACATTAACACAACATCTCCAGCAACTATAGTTGCTATAGGGAACATATAGTCACCAGGAGAAAATAAATAATAAAGATCAGAGCAGAAATAAATGAGATTAAAAACAGAAAAACTATAGAAAAAAATCTACAGGACAAGAAGCTGGTTCTTTGAAAGGATTAATAAAATTGACAAACTACTGGCAAACCTAACAAAAGAAAAGACAGATAAGACAAAAATAACATGCACTGGAAACTACACGGGCAATGTCACAATGGTGCCAAAGGAAATAAAAAGGATAATAACAGAATACTATGAAAAGTTGTACTCCAACAAGTTTGAAAACTTAGAAGAGATGGATACACTTTTAGAAAAACATGACCTACCTAAACTCACACAAAGTGAAGTAGAAGACTTGAACAAACCCATAACAATAGAAGCAATTGATCAGGTCATCAAACAACTCCGAACCAAAAGAAGTCCAGGTCCAGATGGCTTCACTGGTGAGTTCTACCATACATTCAGGGAAGAGTTGTCACCAATTCTACTCAAATTATTCCAGACTATAGAGGAGGATAGAAAACTTCCTAATACATTTTATGAAGCAAGCCTAACCCTCATACCAAAACCAGGGAAGAATATCACTAAGAAAGAAAATTACATACCAATATCCCTCATGAACATAGATGCAAAAATTCTCAACAAAATCCTCGTCAACAGAATCCAGCAACACATCAAAAAAATAATACATCATGACCAAGTGGGATTCATATCAGGTATGCAAGGATGGTTCGACATTAGAAAAATGATCAACGTTATTCACCATATAAATAAGAAAAAACCCACATGATCACATCAAGTGATGCAGAAAAGGCATTTGACAAAATCCAACATCCATTCCTGATATACAGTCAACAAAGTAGGAATGGAAGGGAAATTCCTCAACATAATCAAGAGCATATATACAAAACCAACAGCCTACGTTACCCTCAATGGAGAGAAACTGAAAGCCTTCCCTCTGAGAGGAGGAATCAGACAAGGATGCCCTTAGTTACCACTCCTATTCAATATTGTGCTTGAAGTCTTAGCCAGAGCTATACGGCAAGATAGGGAAATCAAAGGCATCTGAATTGGCTAAGAGGAAATAAAACTCTCTATTTGCAGACGATATGATCCTATATATAGAAAACCCCAAAGACTCAGTAAAAAAGCTACTAGACATCATTGGAAGATTCAGCAAAGTGGCAGGGTATAAGATCAACATCCCAAAATCAGTTGGATTCCTCTATACCAATAACGACAGTGCTGAAAAGGACATTAGGAAAACAACACCATTTACAATAGACACCCAAATGATGAAATATCTAGAAATATATGTAACCAGAGAAACAAATACCTATACAAAGAAAACTACAGAACACTAATACAAGAAACCAAAAGAGACTTACAAAAATGGAAGAATATACCATGTTCCTGGATAGGCAGACTTAACAATGTGAAAATGTCAATACTGCCCAAAGTAATTTACACATATAATGCAATCCCAATCCAGATTTCAAAGACATTCTTCAAAGAGATGGAAAAAACAATTACAAACTTTATATGGAAAGGAAAGAAAACAAAGATAAGCAAAGCACTGCTTAAGAAGAAGAACAGGGTGGGAAGCCTCTCTCTCCCTAATTTCAAATTTACTACATGGCTACAGGGGTCAAAACAGCCTGGTACTGTTATAATGAAAGATACATTGATCACTCAGATTAAATGATTACTTTCTAAGACTCATCTTCCTACATGAAGACAGCCAAGAGTTTTTGAATGTACCCACTTTAATGGGTCCTTAACACTTAACACCAACAATTATCTTCTTTGGTTCCAACTCTTGCATTCTAATGCCAGTAATTATTAATGTATCTTGATTGCATGTTTGGCCAATTTCTTCAAAATAAATTAGTAAAGCTAGAGGAAAATGTAAGAAATGTAGTAAAAATTATTTTTAAAAAGCTGCAAAGTTGGTACAGATCTTCAATTTCTTCATATTTGGCATAAGTGATTGCTGTGTAAATTTGAATAATTGTTGCAGTGACCTGTATAGGTTTTTCAAATGTGGCTGGTGGGTTTGAACAGCCAACCTTGCATATAGTCCTCTAGTACTGATCCTACAGAGCCATTAGTCTTATTAAGCTGGTCTTCTTTATTAAACTGATATCATCCTATCACTGACAATATTGTACTTCAGGATAGATCTTTCAAAATGTTCTGTATGATGATGATTTGACAGCATTCCTCTTCAATTTGCCATTCCTGGGATTGTTGTTGTTGTCAGGTGCCATCGAGTCGGAACCGACTCATAGCGACTCCATGCACAGCAGAACAAAACAATGTTCGATCCTGGGCCAACCTCACCACCGCTGCCCCCCCCGAGTCCATCAATGATGCCACCTGGCCGATCCATCTCGTTGGAGGTCTTCCTCTTTTTCTCTGACCCTCCACCCTACCCAGCATGACATCCTTCTCCAACGATTGTTTCCTCCGGACTACATGTCCAAAGTAGGAGAGACGAAGCTTAGCCATCCTGGCCTCCAAGGAGCACTCTGGCTGCACTTCTTCCAAAACAGATCTATTGGTTCTTTTGGCAGTCCATGGCACCCTCAGTATTCTCCTCCAACACCACAACTCAAAGGCATCAATTCTTCTACGATCCTCTTTATTCACTGTCCAGCTTTCGCATCCGTATGAGGCTATTGAAAACACAATGGCCTGGGTCAGGCGCACCCTAGTCCTCAAGCTGACATCTCTGCTCTTCAATACTTTAAAAAGTTCCTGTGCAGCAGATTTGCCCAGTGCAATACGTCGTCTGATCTCTTGACTGCTACTTCCGCGAGTGTTGATAGTTGATCCAAGAAGAATGAAGTCCTTGACAACTTCAATCCTTTCTCCATTGATAAGAATGTTGTTTATTGGTCCAGTGGTGAGGATTTTTGTTTTCTTGACATTGAGATGTAATCCATATCGAAGGCTGTGCTCTTTAATCTTCATAAGTAAATGTTTCAAGTCCTCTTCACTTTCAGCGATCCTGGGATAGTAGACCATATAACTATCTGATTCAAAATGACCAATGCAAATCGATTTCAATTCCCTAATGCCTAGAATATTAATCTTCAAGTGTTCCATTTCATTTTTACAACTTCCAGTTTTCCTTGATACATAATTCATATATAGTCTACATTCTGATTACTAAAGGATGTTTCTTCTCCTTTTGAGTCATATCACATTAGCAAATGAAAGTCTTAAAAGCTTTATTCCATCTACACCATTAAGGTTACCTTTATTTTAAGGAAGCAGCTCTTCCCCACTCATGTTTTAAGTGATCTTCCAACATGAAGGACTCATCTTCTAATATTATATTAGATAATGTTCTGTTACTATCCAAAAGGTTTTCTCTGGCTTTTTTTTTTTTTTTTCAGAACTAAATCATCAGGTCCTTCTTCCTAGTTGGTTTTAGTCTAGAAGCTCTGTTGAAACATGTCCACCATGGTTGATCCTACTTGTATTTGGAACATCAGTGACATAGCTACAACAATCTGCAACTCACCACAGTATAACAAACTGACAGACAAGGGATGGCTTATTACAACTTATGCATGAGACATCATTTTTTAACCAACATAAAGAACAACTATGCATGTGGGCCTTGCTAGCTGGAATACACAAAAATCAATTTGACTATATCTGTCAAAAGAAACAAAGGAGAAGCTCAATATCATCAGTCATAACAAGGTCAGGGGCTGACTATAGAGCAGATTACCAACTGCTTATATGCAAGTTCAAGGTAAAGAAAACTAAAACAAGTCCATAGGAGCTAAAGTACAACCTTGATTATATCCTACCTGAATTTAGAGATCATCTCAAGAATAGATTTGATACATTGAACACTAACGACTGAGAACCAGAGGAGTTGTGGAATGACATCAAGGATACTGTACATAAAGAAAACAAATATTCATTTAAAATATAGGAAATAAAGAAAGGGCCAAAAGGAATGTGAGAAAAGACTCTGAAGCTTGCTCTCAAACACAGAACTGAATGAAATGATGATGTAAAGAGCTGAACAGAAGACCTCAAAGGGCTTAAGAAGACACAGCAAAATATTAGAACGATGTGTACAAAGAACTGGAATTAGAAACCCAAAAGATAAGAACACACTCAGCACTTCTCAGGTTGAAAGAACTAAAGGATAAATTCAAGTCTGAAGTTGCAATCCTGAATGATTCTGTGGGCAAAATATTGAATGATGCAGGCAACATCAAAAGAAGATGAAAGGAATACACAGTCATTGTACCAAAAAGAATTGGCTGCCATCCAACCATTTCAGGAGGTAGCAGATAAATAAGAGCTTATGGTATTGAAGAAATTCAAGCTGCACTGAAGGCACTGGCAAAAAACAAGCCTACAGGAATGGATGGAATATCCATTGAATATTTCAACAAAGGGATGTAGCATTGGAGGTGCCCAAACGACTGTTGAAGATTCATATCTGTGCCTATTCAAAGAAAGCCTATCCAATGGAATGCATAAATCAACCAACAATATCGTTAATGTCTCCTGCAAGTAAAGTCTTGCTGAAAATAATTCAAAAATAGTTGGAACAATAGTCAGGGAATTGCCAGAAATCCAAATGAGGATGTCAAATGGGGGATATATCATTACTGATGTCAGATGTTCTTGGCCAAAAACAAATTCTAGAATGATATTTACCTGTATTTCATTGACTATGCAAAGGCAATTGACAGTGGAGAACAAAACAAATGTTGGATTACATTGCAAAGAATGGGAATTCTAAAACACTTAATTGTTATCATTCAGAACTTGTACGTGGATCAACAGACAGTCATGTAAACTGTGAAAGAGCACTCCCATCCTAAGGTCCTTGACGTAATTAAAATGAATGACACAGATCTGAATCAGACTCCACTTTACCCTACATCTCGACTTGTGTTTTTTAGAATATATGACCCATGACTACACTCTTGACCAAAATAATTTGTTCTACCTCATTCAGAGGCTGTCTACTCAGAATGTTGCCGGAACCTATACTGGAATGTGAGAAACTGTGGCTAACGTTGACTATTCCAGTCAATAGAAATTCTCAGTAAGTGTGTCTTACAGAGCATGTCGAATACCAATTAAACAAATGTATCCCTTTATTCTTTCCCAACTCTATACGGAGTTCTGAAAAACTGAGTATAAAGACATGGGCTTATGCACCCTTTTCATAACACTATATTGAACTTTAATTTTTACCCATCCTGATTTTCAAATCTTTGAATCTGAATAAAACTCTTATTTTACAGAAACTTTGTTTAACTTTTAACAGTACATAAAAAGGATATTGCTGTGTTGTTTAAAATCAGAAAAAGGTGTACAGTAGGATTGAATATTTTTCCCATACTTATTCATCCTGCATACTGAGCAAATTATCTGAGCGGTTGAACTATATACAGAACTCAGAATCAGGATTGGAGGAAGGCTCATTAACAACCGGTCATATGCAGATGATACAACCTTGTTGAAAGCGAAGACTTGAAGTACTTACTGATGAACTGATTAAGATCAAAGGCTACTGCCTTCAATATGGATTACATTTCAACATAAGGAAAACAAAATCCTCACAAATGGACAAATAAACATTTTATGACAAACAGAGAAATTATTGACGTTGTCAAGGATTAAATTTTACTTGGATCAACAATAAATGTCAAGGAAGCAGCAGTCAATAAATTAAATGATGTATTGCATTTGGCAAATCTGCTGCAAAAGATCTATTTAAAGTGTTAAAAGGCAAAGAAGTCACTTTGAATACCAAAGTGTGCCTGACCCAAGCCATGGGATTTTCAGTTGCCTTGTATGCATGCAAAAGCTGGACAATGAATAAGGAAGACTGAAAAAACTTGATGCATTTGAGTTGTTCTGTTGGTGAAGAATATTACCTAGGTCATGAAATGCCCAAAAAATGAACAAATCTATCTTGGAAGAAGTACGTCCAGAATGTTCCTTAAAAAAACAGATGGAAAGCCTTCACCACTTTGACCATGTTATCTGAAAGGATAGCATGGAGTAGAACATCTGTCTTAATAAAGAAGAGGGTTAGGGAAAGAAAGAAAGACCTTTTTCCTTTGACACAGATGGACTGACACAGTGACTTTAACAATGGGCTCCAACATAGCAATGATTGTGCAGGATCAGGCAGTATTTTATTCTGTCATACATCAGGTCTCTATAAGTGACAACCAACACCTACAACAGGTTTGTGAATAGGATATATGGAGTTTCTGATAACAAGTGACTGGTTCTTTTAAATCTGCAAATCAATGAGTTTGTTTCCTATTAAAGTGACTTTCTGACTGCTGCACCACTTTGTTCTCCATCACAGATGATAAGAGGTGCCTAAGAGCCTGGCCATTAATTCTTTATCTCTGTTTGCCAAGTTTTTGTTTGCTTTTTATAATCAAGCCTGGGCCATAAGTTAAGTTGCAACTTGTTATGGGGATAGCTCAAGTGGTTATTTAGCTTCAGAGTGAGTGATGTTTTTCTCCCTCATAGATTGTGTGTTTTTATATTGCTGGTCCATACATAAAGAGAAAGAAGGTAAAATCCTTAATACAAAGAAACCAGAAAGAACATATTCAAATAAAATAATCTAGTTAGTAGCAGTCCTGCTGTTGTGCTGTAGGATAAGCACTCGACCACAAGGTTGGCTTGAACCACAAAGTTTGTGGTTCAAACCCTCAGACCCCTATACAGGATCACTATGGGTTGGAACCAATTCAACAGCATGTAACAACAACAACAACATATGGGATAAAGCACTGGGCCGCAAGGTCTGCAGTTCAAACTCACCAGACACTCCTCAGAAACCCTATACAGGGTCACTATGAGTCAGAACCAACTTAACAATATATACAAGCAAGGAGCGCCAGTCACTCAGTGGATTAAGTGTTGGGCAGCTAAGCAGCAGTTACAAGCACTCCATGAGAGAGAGACAAAGTAATCTATTCTTGTAAAGATTTACAGTCTTGGAAACCTTTTAGAGCATTCTACACTATCCTATAGTATATTTGCCTTTTTGGATATATTTAAGCAATGTTCAGAGTTGGGACTCCCCTGCTCCCTATATATATTTCTATCAGTGATGGGCAGTGTAGAGTGTAGTGGGAGCTAGAGAAGTCACTGCACAGCCACAATACACTGCCACTTGGGTCCACAGTTGGTGTTCTTAAGTGCTGTTGAGTCAATTATGACTCATTGATATTGTTAGATGCCATCAAGTCAGTACTGACTCATAGCGACCTTATGCACAATAGAATGAAACACTGCCTGATTCTGGGCCAACCTCACTATTGTTGCCACGCTTGAGTCCATTGATGCTGCCACTTTGCCAATCCATCTCACTGGAGGTCTTTCTGATATTTTCTGCTTTCAGCCAATATCCATTGTACATCAGATGATATCCCTTGTTCCATGGCCTCTTCTGAATCCGGTTTGCACCTCTGAAAGTTCTCTGTCAATGTATGCTTGCAGCTGTTTCTGTATTACCTTCAATAAAACTTTACTCGCATGAGATATCAAAGATATTGTCTGATGATTTCCGCATTCTCTTGGGTCAACTCTCATTGAAATTGGCACAAATATGGATCTCTTTCAATAAGTCGGAACTAACTTCTGACTTATAGTGACCTAATGTAGTGTTTCTAAGGAGCAGCTGGTGGGTTTCAACTGCTGACCTTGTGGTTAACAGTTCAGTGTTAATCCACAACACCACACCAGGAGTCCCACAATACAGACACTAATTTGATTGATGTGGGGTGTGGCTTGATCTATGGGAGATTTTCAAACTCCCCACCCAGATGGTACAAACACTTTAGGAAACTGTTAGGCATGATTCACTATACATCAACATCTACCTCAGACACAGGAATTCCACTCCTAGAGAAATGAATATATATGGTGATGGTGGTGGTGTGCCGTGGAGTTGATTCTGACTCATAGCAACTCTGCATAGGTTTCTGAGGCTGTAAATCTTTATGGGAACAGAAAGCCTCATCTTTCTACCACAGAACTGCTGGTAGCTTTGAACTGCTGACTGTGAGTTTAGCAGCCCAACTCATAATCACACCCTTCCAGAGCATATATGTATATGAGAGTCCTCAAAAAGTTCTTGGAAAAACTGAAAGATTTTCCCAATTGAATTTTTCAATGAACTTTTTCAGGTCCCCTCATATGTCCACTGAAAGATAGGTAGGATGTTACACTGACTCAAATATGGAAATGACTCAAATGCACATCAATAGGAAAATGGATGAAATGTAATACATTGGTACAATAGAAATCATCAATATAAAAGAATTTTATACTGATACACTCAATAACAAGAATGAATTACAAAAACAGTAAATTGAGCAAAAAAGGTCAGATACAGACTACACACTTTCATAAAAGTCAAGATAAGCTTGAAGAACAACAAGGAAACTGTAAACTCCCACATAACATGGATGAACCTTGAGGGCATTATGTTGAGTGAAATTAGTCAGTCACAAAAGGAGGAATACTGCATAGGATCACTATTGTAAAAGACTAAGAAAAAGAACCCATACTAAAGGGGGGGAGGATTGTTTGCTGGTTACTGGGATGTGGGTTGGGTTGAGGGGAGGTAGGGTAAGGTGGAGCACAGGATAGTTTGGGTGCTAGGGAGGAGCCAATACACAGGATACAGACACAGGATAGTTTGGGTGCTAGGGAGGGGCCAATACACAAGAAGGGCAAGGGGAATGGAAGAATAAGGTGGATGGGAGAACAATTAGGCAGGTTTGCATGGGCTAAGTAGAACAGAGGTAAATAATGATGTATGCACAACCTTGGAACAACAGGGCTCTGGGATACAGGGATTGAGGCATGGTTGGAATGGGCAAAAGGGGGAAATAATGTTAAGATGCTTGGCTGTCTTTTGAATCTTGGTTTCCCTTGTATACCATTATAAAATAGACACTTGATGGGGAGAGGGGAGAGAAAGGAATAGCCAGAAATAGCACCATAGAAAGCTTATAAGTCCATCTTCTGCCTATAATTGATTGGAATACCTAAAATAGGGCTATAACTTGCTCAGTGAAGGAGGCTTTCTGCAGAGCCTCTGCATTGCATAAGACCATAGGTGGAATCCTGAACCCCATACAGAATCTTCTGAAGTGAGAAATTTCCTCTTGAAAGGACAAGCAGATCAGCCTGGAGCGGCCAGAAGAACACAAGATACTTCTTGAAAGAAAGACCAACAGGAAAAATACAAAACAATAACGACAGTCTATTGTTCACCCAGGAAACATCAAGACAAGTGGTCAGGTCCCCTCAGGGCAAACCCCCTTCCAAGACTAAAACTCAAGTGAAATACACAAGCAGACATGCAGTCCGATAAAGGGAAGTGAGGGAAAAACAGCAATGAAGCTGTGAGCTAAGTCCTACCACATTCAATAGACTCCTGTGAACTCAGGTGGAGACCTGGTTGGCCAGCAGTATGGCAAGACCTAGGGACTCCTGAGCCGAGAGTCAGTGACATAGTCACAGAGGACTAGAGTGGAGAGTGGAGTGTCCAGCTGATAAGAAGAGAGGGCATATCACCCATACTTTCAGTTAATACCCACTTGACCTGGCTTCAATGGCTGGGTAATCATAACTCAACTAGAAGAAGAAAGAAGAGGGGAAAAAGAGTAATCAGATACAATTTGATGAACTTGACCTACACCTATGGATGCAGTAGCTAAAAACAGGGAACAAATCTTTATAGTGAGGATCATTCCCACCCCCTCAATAAATAGGGTAGACAAGGATGGGCAACTTGGACATTGGCTACCCAAAATGCTGGGGGCTACAAAGGCAAGAAGTGACTGGCTTACAAGCTTTCAAGAGGGAACCTAGATCCAGAGGGTGCTGAGGAAGGTAGAATCTCCACTGAGTAGTATCCAATCTGTCTGGGCGGGACTCATGAGGCACAATTGTGAATAATTGCTAGCAGGACTGACTCTGAGTATTGGAAATGTAAAGGTAGATGTTTTGTGGCAAAAGGAGGGGAGTGGTTGACTTTGCAGGTCAGGAGCAGAGATCCCTGGGACCATCAAGGGAGAAGAGCGGAGTGCAGGACCCTACCCAGAGAAACAGTGACGACGGTGATGGAAGCAGAGACGATGACATGGAGATATGGAGCGGCTGTGGACTTTAGACCCAGAAGGGGAGAGGGGATGTGTGCTGACAACCAGGGGGCAGGCTTGCAGGGTATACTCTTTGGTTGGTTGATGATGCATGGAGGGGATTGTAACCATGGCAATGAATTGATATATGATAGGATGAATGCAAAGCTAATGTTCTTCCATGTAAACTATCATATAATTCACAATAAAATATTTTTTTAAAAAACTCAAGGACTCAAGGTAAGGCAAAATTAATCTGTGGTAAGAGAAACTGGAGTTATGGTGAACTCTAGGATGAGATTATTAATGGGAAAGGACATGAGGTAGTTGGGAATATTCTATACCTTGATTAGGATAGTGTTACACAGATGTGTACATAACAGAACTTCAAAAGTTTGTATAAAAATTCCATATCTTTAAATTCCACAAAATTTCTGAAGCCACCACATATATAGAATATGTTGTTGTTGTTGTTAGATAGAATTGAGTCAGTGCTGACCCATAGCCACCCTATGCACAACAAAACTTAACACTGAACCCATTGCTGCTGCCACTGTGCCAATCCATTTCATCAGGGGTCTTCCTCAATATCATTGACCCCCCACACTTTACCAAGCATAATAGTCTTCTCCAGGGACTGGTCCCTCCTGATGATATGTTTGAAGTATGAGAGATGAAGTCTCACCATTCTCGCTTCCAGGGAGCATTCTGACTGTACGTCTTTGAAACACAGATATTTTGATTCTGCTAGTAGTCCATGGTACTTTCAATATTCTTCTCCAACACCATAACTCAAATGCATCAATTCTTCTGGGGTCTTCCTTATTCTTCGTCCAACTTCCATTTGCACCTGAGGCAATTGAAAATACTATAGTTCGGGTCAGGCATACCTTAGTCTCAGACTTATATCCTTGTTTCTTAAACACTTTAACAAGGTTTTGTGCAGCAGATTTCCATAATATCATATGCCATTTGATATTTTAACAGCTTTTCCGCAAGTGTTGATCGTGGAAATAAGCAAAATGAAGTGTTTGATGACTTCAATCTTTTCTCCATTTATCATGTTGTTATTTATTGGTCCAGTGGTAAGGATTTTTGTTTCCTTTACACTGAAGTGCAACCCATACTGAAGGTTGTGGTCGTTGATCTTCATCAGTAAGTTTTTAAATTCTCTTTGCTTCCAGCAAGCAAAGTTGTGTCATCTGCATATTTTAAGTTGTTAATGAGAGTCTTTTTCCAATCCTGATGCATGTCCTTCTTCATATAATCCAGCTTTTTGGATTATTTGCTCAGCATACGGAGAGAATAAGTATGATGAAAGGATACAATCTAGGCAATCACCTTTCCTGATTTTAAACCATTCAGTATCCCCTTGCTCTGTTTGAACAACTGCCTCTTATTTTATGCACAGATTCCCCATGAGCACAATTAATTGTGCTCATACACAGGCTCACAACCCAAAACACTTGATCATGAGCACAATTAAGTGTTCTGGATTGTGATCATGTATAGTCTTATACTGAGTTCTGGTGTGGCACTATGGTTTAATGTGCTGAACTGAAAAGTAGGTTTGAACTGCAAGGTGGGTGGCTAAAACTCACTAGCTGCCCATCAGAAACCCTATACAGAGTTGCTATGGGTCAGAACCGACTCAATGACATTTAATAACAACAACAACGAACAGTTATATATAATATGTATTGTTGTTAAGTGCCATTAAGTTGGTTCTGACTCATCACGGCCCTATATAATATTTGCAAGGCTGTACATCTTTACAAGAACAGAAAATCTCATCTTTGTCCCTTGGAGCAGCTAGTGGGCTTGAACTGTCAACCTTGTGGATCACAGTCCCATGCTTATCCTACAGAGCCATCATATTTTCCCTATAGTATATGGTGGTGTTGGTATGTCAAAGAATAGATTCCAACTCATAGTGACAATGTATAGAGTTTTTGAGGCTGTAAATCTTCACAGGAGTAGAAAGCCTCATCTTACATATGTATATGTAAGACCCCATTGAGCTTACATCTATAATATTTCTACTTTATTATATGATGTCCTTTTACTCCAATTAAAAGAAAATGTTGTCACGATTATTCTAATGTATAGTCAAAACTGGAAGCTACTGCTTTAAAGATATTTCTGAGCATCATGGATGATCATGGAATCCCAAGTTATGTTGTAATTCTGTCTTTGTGATTATATTTGTTGTAAATTCACAGGATGCTATCAATGCAATCCCAATCTTTTAAAATAGAGAACTGGAGAATAAAAGATCTGGAAAGGAACTCAGAAATGTTTTGAGTTTTTTTCAGAATCAGATGGCTAACTAACTTCACCTCCACTTTAATTAATTTGCAATAGGTGCATAGTGTTCTGGGTTTAGAAGGATTATAAGACTGTATCCAACAAGTCAGGGAGAAGTTTCATGATCAATTAGCAATTTGTGACTTATGCATCGGCAAGGAGACAAGCAGTATATAGTGCCTTGTGTCTTCCACCATTCTAGTACAGGTTTTTTATTTTTAATATGCAGATTTTAAAACTCAGAGAAATTACTTACTCAAGGTCTCTGTCAGCCAGTTGCAGAAGCAAGATTCAAACCAAATGATTCATTCTGGTTAATCAATTAGGATGTAGGTTTACCACTACACGATATGCTATGACATAGATGACTGGAAGGGAAGAGTGAAACAGAAAGGTAACCAAAGGCATCATCCTAATTCAACTGGAAATACAGGCATTCCATTAACAAAAACCATGAAATTGACCTCGTGAATATTCAGAGAGTTTGAAATGACACTAGTGCAAATAGCCTTCTGTTTCAAAACTATATGTATCCATTAATTTAATTTCTTCATAACTTCAGAAAACCTTTTAATAGAAAGAGAATGAATGTGACTGTTTTTTGAAAGCCATTAAGATACTCTACAAATGTTAGCTATTTTTGGTGTAGTGCTTTATACCACTATAATCAATACCCACCATCTGCCTTGTCTTGATTACAGATTATGGAAAACACTATAAAAGTTAAAGACATGTGCAGTGTAGTAACAATCTAAAGTAGTACCTAGATCTGAACACAATATAATTCAGCAGTTAATGTCTAACTATTCACCATCACCTTAATATAGGTTTTCACTACTTAAATATGGATTTTAGACAAGTTGCCTCCTCATAGAATCACGGTGAGGACTAAATAACATGTATAATTATTTTGGACAGCAAAGCTATACTTTTTTGGAAAGAAGTTTCCAAAGTCAAAGAATAAGATCAAAATCATGAAGGACTGAATTAATTAAAGGCTGACAAATGTTGTGTCAATGACATTAAAGAAAGTTACCTTGCTCTTCTACCATGCTGGTCTCTGATTAACAAGATAGTTAAACTGTAGCCACCTCATGATGTAGCAACACCTGGGACCCCAGGACCTGTAAGGAAATCTAAATCCACATCATGCAGATTATCTCTAAGTATCTACAGTCTTAAAATTCTGACTTGCAGAAAAACACGATTTTAAAAAATGGTTCTCAATCTTGAATCACTGAGAAACTTTAAAAGTGATTTATCTCTGAGTTCCACCTTGTAGTTTTTAAAGTTCCCCAGGTGATATTCAATGTGAAGCCAAGGTTAAGGGCAACTGATACCACAATCTGTAAGAAATTTGTATTACATGAAGAGAGGGCTTTTCGTCATCCTTGGGCAAGCAAAATGTTCAGGGAATGCCAGAGGTAGATCTATGCAGGGTTCTGAGGCCCCACATGATCCAGCAGCTACTTACACATAGAACGAGCCTACAGAGGTACAAAACCAGATCCACAACCAAGGGTCTAAGAGTCAACAAAGGCATCTAAAGGGTTATTTTGAGATCACACAGGAATAGTCAGGGACCAAGAAGGGCAAAGTTTCAGGGGTAGGGCTGAGAGTCAATAGTCATGTCCAGCTGCATAGCTATAACATAGGCCCAGTCAATCCTCATAAGAAGTGGAGAAAAAACAGTTTTCATTTATGTTTACTTAATTCTTCCACTGGGCAAATGACTTGCATCCTTCTAGTAAACCAGTGAGATAAGAAGGAAAGATATTACTATTTCTATTTAACAGACAAAGAAACCAAGGCTCAAAAGTTAGGTGATTTGCCAAGACCAAAAAGCCAGGAGAAATTAAGTTTGGGTTCAAACCCAGATTTGCTAACTCCAAAATTCTCAAAGGAATTATTTCAAACTTAGAAAGCAGCCAAGTTTGAGTTTAGAATACAATAGTCTTTGTGATGAAAATTTCAAAATCTTCATTTCTGACACCCTTGCTTAAAAAGTTACTAAAGAATGTGTTCCATTGAAACAAGATTAAACTAAAACAGAGGAAGAGAAGGAATTCAGAAAATAGAAAATGCATCACTGAAATGAGGCCTAGGGAACATCCAGGATGTTTAATAAAGGAAGATACCAAAATATGATAACTCTATACTAGGCACAGCGGATAACCTGAAAGTTGGAGAAAGTTAGCAAGCTTTTTCCAGGAGAGAATTCCGTAAGATAAAGGGTATTTGTTGTGTGTGAACATATTGGAATCACTTTATGGAGACTTTGAGGTTGGATCAGTGATACTTATATTGTGACAAAGTGCAAGGGGGGAGATAATTCCTGGAAAAAAATAATTACATAGGAAAATATTTTTTGAAAACTACAAGAGATAGGTATTTTGAAATGGTAAAGGATCTCCAAATATGAGTGATGTCATTAAAAGAGAGAAAGAGAATAAATGAATGAATGAAAGAATACTGGTAAAAAATGTCAAAATCAAGTTTTTTCAGGACTCCAAAATTTATTCAAAGGTTTGCAACAATCTGAGGAATAGTCAAGAAAAGTGGTGGAATCTCATTAAGAATGGTTAGCTGTACGGCATTTGAATTCACTCTATTAGTATCTCCCATTGCCCAGATCTGCAACTGTCTTGAAAACCAACAGCCTAATAGCCACTGAAAGGAACAGATGGATTTGGATATTCCCCAAACTCAAATTCTCAAAGAATTGTTAACACTCATACTTGACCAGTGTGGAAGTTCTCTGAAAAACCACATTCATAGAATTTTATTTACTAAGAGTCCAGGTATGGTAGGATAAGCACTGGACCACAGGGATCGGTTTGAACGACAAGGTTCCTGGTTCAAACTCATCACCCACTTCTTGGAAACCCTATACAGGGTTGCTATGAGTTGGACTAAGACCTCACTCAGTGCAAATAGCCTTTTGCCTAGGATGCTTGTTGAAAACAATTAGTAAGCGCCATATTGCTTTCCATAAAGGTTGGACCATTTTGCAGACCCACCAGCAATACAGGCGTGTCCCAATCTCTCCACATCCCCACCAACATATATTGTCCTCTACTTTTTTAATCTTTGCTGTTATTGCTGGTGTGAGATGTTATCTCATCATTGTGTTGATTTGCATCTCTCTAATGGCTAGTGAAGGAGCTCTGGTAGCATAATGGTTACGAATTGGGCTGCAAACCGCAAGGCCAGAAGTTTGAAACTACCAGCTGTTCTGTGGGAGAAAGATGAGGCTTTCTGCTCCTGTAAAGATTTATAGCCTCAGATACCCTGTACAGGGTCGCTATGAGTTAGAACTGACTCCGCAGCACATAACAACAACAACAACAATGGCTAGTGATCATGACCATTTCTTCATATGTTTGTTGGCTGCCCAGATCTCCTCCTTGGTGAAGTGTCTGCTCTTGTCCTGTGCCCATTTTTAAATTGGGTTATTTGTCTTTTTCTTGTAGATTTGTTGTAGTTTCCTATATATTTTAGAAATATGTCCCATGTCTGATGTATCATTGCAGAAGATTTTTTCCCATTCTGTGGATTCCCTTGTTACTCTTCTGGTAAAGTCTTTTGATACACATACGTTTTTAATTTTTAATATGTCCCACTCATCTATTTTGTCTACCTTTGTTTGTGTAGTTTTCAAAATGTTTGGTAGTCTGTGTATTCCCTGAATTAGTGCCCTCACATTTGTCCCTATTTTTTCATTGATGGCCTTCATAATTCTGGGATTCACATTTAGATCTTTAATCCATGTTGAGTTGGGTTTTGTATAAGGCGTGAGGTGAAGATCTTGTTTCAGTCTTTTGCATATTGCTTTCCAGTTCTGCCAGCACCATCTGTTGAAGAGACTATCACCTCCCCACGCGATATACCTAGGTGTTTTGTCAAACATCAGTTGACTGTATGTAGATGGATTAATTTCTGGATTCTCAATTCTGTTCCATTGATCTATATGTCTTTCATTGTACCAGTACCAAGCTGTTTTGACCACTGTAGCCATGTAGTAAAATTTGAAGTCAGAGAGTGAGAGGTTTCCAACCTTACTCGTCTTCTTAAGCAGTGCTTTGCTTATCCTGGGTCTCTTTCCTTTCCATGTAAAGTTTGTAATTGCTTTTTCCATCCCTATATACCACCATCAGAGTGGCTACAACTAGGGAAACCATGCGGTCCTCCGTCAGTTTGAAAAGGGAAGTCTTGTGCGCAGGAGTGAGTGTGTATGGCACCTGGCCAGTGGCGAACCTCATACGGCTTAGGGAGTTGGTCCTCACTGCTAAAGCAGAGTGAACTCCTGGTTCGAAAATCTCCAAAGCTGAGAGGTACTTGGAAATCCTCAAAAGAGGAACAGCAAGTTCTGGATGTGAGCTGTCTGTTGTGAACTTGCAGCCATGGGAGGCACACAGGGAAAGGTTGCGCTCAGGAACTTCAAAAAAGAATATACTCAGACTTGTGGAGTCAGGCTTCATCCAGGGAAGCTGAGGGCTTTCTGTGAGGTGGGCTGACCTGCTTTCGGGGTAGGCTGGCCCGCGGTAGGGAACTCTAAACAGGTCCACCACACAACATGTATGGCGAGTAGTAACTGGGAACCAGATCACCCTGACCAGTTTCCCTACATCGATACCTGGCTACAGCCACACCCGTGGTTGTAAGGACTGGACAGCCAAGTCCTAGTTGCACCAGCCAGTGGCTTGCCTGAATCATCACGTAGCACTGAAAAGGCTAAAACCCCAGGGAGGCCAGTCATGTCTTTGTCCCTGTGTCTCCTGCATTCACCGTCTCCTTCTCTTTTGAGATCCCTTGCTTTATTCTAGGTGCACACATTGGGGCATGGTTGGCAGGAAGTAATTTCCTAAAAGTGTCCCTTCTGTTTCTGTTAAGGTTAACGTCTGTATCTGAAATGGGAGTATAGGCCTTAATACCCCACAAAAGGTGTAATTCTAACTGGTTTCTGTATGGGTACCCTCCTACAATATCAGAGGAAATGGTGTTTTACTATAATACAGCTTGGCCAATGCACGATCTAGATGATAGGAAAAATAACCTTTAAATATATCCTTAAATTATTATACCATTTTACAGCTTGAATTATTCAACCACTGTGTCAGATTGTCTATTTGTTTGTAAAAGTACTTTGTGTCGGTCCTGTATTTGTGTTTAAGAAATTGAAAACAACTTGGAATTCCAAGAATATGTAAGTTATATCATGTATATGTACTGTAATGCACTTATACCACTAATATAAAAGCCATGCAGAGGAAAAATGAATACAGATGAGTGTTAGGTGAAAACAGAGTTCTAAACAGGCTAGTATGTGAATATAAAAAGAAATAAATGGTTACTTTTTTTGTGAAATGTAACTTTTAATTGTAGCATTGTCTTATTACAATTCCTGGTACACCAGCAACTACCATTAGGGAAAAGTATAACTTGACCTAGTGAGCCTGCCCAACCATATTCAGCCACTGAGGAAAGCAATTTGGAAGTGATTTCTTTATGCTATACCCTTCAAGGGACCCATTTTGGGAGACGGCTACCCTGAACAGAGGCAAGGCAATAACCCCTCCACAGATGCCCATAGGATTGAATATGGAAGGGCAAGCTGCAGGATATTACTGGGCTCATACTCCCTTCTCTGGAGTCCTGGTGTGGCGCTGTGGGTTAATGCGCCAGCCTGCAAAGCCATCTGAACTGCAAGGTTATCAGTTCAAGCTCACTAGCTGCTCCTCGGAAACCCTATCTATATAGGGTCGCTATGGATCAGAACCAACTCAACGGCACTTAACAACAACAACAACAACAACAAAACTCCCTTTTCTATCTTGGTTGGACTTGTTAAGTAGAAAAAATTCAAATAGTTCCTAGTAAGATGTTGTTGGGTGCCATCAGATCAGTTATGTATGACTCGTGGGACCCTATGTGGGTTTCTGAGGAGCGACTGGTGAGCTTGAACCTTGAAAGCTTGTGGTTCGTACAGATTTAGTGGTCCAGTGCACTGAGCCACAGTGCTACACCAGGATGACCCAACCAAAATAACCAAAACAGGATCACCCATGGGGACAGGTTTCAGATGAGCTTACAAAGACAGACTAGAAGAAGGAGTGATGAACTACTTCCAAATATTTAGTCACTGAAAACCTTATGAATAGCACAGAAACACTGTCAGATATAATTCCGGAAAATAAGCCCCTCAGGTTGAAAGGCATTCAAAATGCGACTGGGAAAGAGCTGCCTCCTCAAAGCAGAGATGACCGTGATGATGCAAATGGAGTAAAGCCCATGGGACGTTCATTGGCTGATGGAGCACAACTCAAAATGAAGAGAAACAGCTGTAAACATCCACTAATAATCAGAACATGGAAAGTACAAAGTATAAATCTGGGAATATTGGAAATTGTCAAAAATGAAATGGAACACATAAACATCGATATCTTAGGCATTAGTGAGCTGAACTGGACTGGTATTGGCCATTTTGAATCTGATGATCACATGGAATGACAAAATGAATAGAAATGGTGCTGCATTCATTGTCGAAAAGAACATATCAAGATTAGTCATGAAGTACAACTCTGTCTGTGATAGGATAATATCCATGCACCTACAGGAAAGCCCAGTTAATACCACTATTATTCAAATTTATGCACCAGCCACTAAAGCCAGTGATGATGAAATAGAAGAATTCTTCCATCTTCTTCAATCTAAAATTGATCAAACATGCAATCAAGATGTATTGATCATTAGTGGTGACTGGAATGCAAAAGTTGGGAGCAAAGAGAAAGGCTCAGTAGTTGGAAAATACGGCCTTGTTGATAGAAATGATACAGAAAAACACATGATAGAATTCTGCAAAATCAATGATTTGTT
Source organism: Chrysochloris asiatica (assembly GCF_000296735.1). Taxonomy (NCBI): domain Eukaryota; kingdom Metazoa; phylum Chordata; class Mammalia; order Afrosoricida; family Chrysochloridae; genus Chrysochloris; species Chrysochloris asiatica. The sequence goes on along the minus strand of NW_006408557.1, from coordinate 8,069,664 downwards.
AATTTCAAATACCTTCTTCAGACAGCATAACAGATGACTATACACATGGACCTCACCAGGTGGAATACACAGATATCAAATTGACTACATCTATGGAAAGAGACAGTGGAAAAGATCCATATCATCAATGAAAACAAGGCCAGGAGCAGATTGTGGAACAGACCATCAATTACTCATATGCAAATTCAAACTGAAGCTGAAGAAAATGAAAACATGTCCACAACAGCCAAAACATGACCTTGAATATAACCCACCTGAATTTAGAGTTCATCTGAAGAACAAATTTGATACATTAAACACTAAAAAGAGAAGACTGGAAAAGTTGTGGGATGATATCAAGAACATCATACATGAAGAAAGCAAAAAGTCATTAAGAAGACAAGAAACAAAGAAAAAGTCAAAATGGATGTCAGAAGAGACACTGAAATTTGCTCTCCAGCATAGAGATGCTAAAGCAAATGGAAGAAATGAGGAGGTACAAGAACTGAACAGAAAATTTCAAAGATCAGCTCAAGAAGATAAAGCCAGATATTACAACAAAACGTGCAAAGATCTGGAATCAGAAAACCAAAAATGGAGAACACGCTCAGCATTTCTCAAACTGGGAGAACAGAAGAAAAAAATCAAGCCTCGACTTTCGTTATTGAAAAATTCTCTGGACAAATTATTGAATGGTGCAGAAAGCATCAAGAGAAGATGGAAGGGATCCACATAGTCACTGTACCAAAGGAAATGGTTCATGTTCAACCATTTGAAGAGGTAGTATATGATCAAGAGCCAATGATCCTGAAGGAGGAAGTCCAAGGTGCTTTGAAGGAATTGGGCAAAGAACAATGCACCAGGAATTGCTGGAATAAAAATTTAAATCTTTCAACAAAGTGAGGTGACACAGGAGGCACTCACTCATCTCTGCCAAAAATTTGGAAGACAACTATCTGGCCGACTGATTGGAAAAGATCCATATTTGTGCCCATTCCAAAGAGAGGTGATCCAACAGAAAGCGGAAATCATCAGACAATCTCTTTGATATCTCATACAAGTAAAATGTTACTAAAGGTAATACAGAAATGGCTACAATCATACATTGACAGAGAATTTGCAGAGGTTCAAGCCAGATGTAGAAGAGGCTGTGGAACGAGGGATATCATTGCCGATGTCTGATGGATGTTGGCTGAAAGCAGAGAATATAAGAAAGATGTTTACTTGTGCTTTATTGACTATGCAAAGGCTTTCAATTGTGTGGATCATAACCAGCTATGGACAACATTGTGAAGTATGAGTATTCCGGAACACTTAATTGTGCTCATAAGGAATCTGTACATGGACCAAGAAGCAGTTGTTCAAAAAGAACGTGGGGACACTGAATGATTTAAAATTAAGAAAGATGTGCAACAAGGTTATATTCTTTCACCATACTTATTCAACCTGTATGCTCAGCAAATACAGGTTATACAAAGAAAAACGTGGCATCAGAATTGGAGAAAGACTCATTAACAACCTGTGATATGCAGATGATACAACCTTGCTTGCTGAAAGTGAAGAGGACTTAAAACATTTACTGATGAAGATCAAGACCACAGCCTTTGGTATAGATTACATCTCAATGTTAAGAAAACAAAAATCCTCACCACTGGAACAATAAACAACATTCTTTTCAACAGAGAAAAGATTGAAGTTGTCAAGGACTTCATGCTTCTTGGATCAACTATCAACACTCATGGAAGCAGCAGTCAAGAAATCAAATGACGGATGCATTTGGCAAATCTGTTGCACAGAAGTGTTGAAGAGCAAAGATGTCAACTTGAGGACTAAGGTGTGCCTGACCCAAGCCATGATATTTTCAATATCCTCATAAGCATGCGAAAGCTGGACAGTGAATAAGGAAGACCATATGAGAATTGATCCTTTTGAGTTATGGTGTTGAAGGAGAATATTGAAAGTGCTACGGGCTGCCAATAAAACCTATAGATCTGCTTTAGAAGAAGTGTAGCCAGAATGCTCCTTGGAGGCCAAGATGGTCAAACAAACTTGGTCTCTTATACTTTGGACATATTGTCAGGAGGGCACAGTCGTTGGAGAAGGATATCATGTTTAGTAAGGTGGAGGGTCAGAGAAGAAGAGGAAAATCCCCAATGAGATGGATTGGCAATGTGGCAGCATCGAAGGACTCAAGCGTGGCAACAGCAGTGAGGTTGGCCCAGGATTGGGCAGTGTTTGTTCTGCTCTGCACAAGGTCACTATGAGTCAGTACCGACTTGATGGCACCTAACAACAACAACAACAAGATAAGGCATAGGAGGAAACAGCACGCATCCATGAAAAAAAAAAAAACCTAAACAGGACCCTTATCCCAGTCAAGGCAATTCCTCTAGCTGGCACCAATTGAAATCTAAATAGGCCTGCCACCACTGGAACACTATAAAAGGTGCATTCTCAGAGGTCTGAAAAAGAGAGTTCCTAAACAAAAGAACTTAAACATAGTACAGACAGTTCAGCAGAAGTCAGCTGAGAACCCCTCTGAATTCTTTGAATGAATCTACCAGGCTTACTGTAAGTACACAGACCTTGATCCTGAGAACTCAGCAAATATCTGAATAGTTAACATGACTTTTATCTCCCAAAGTGCTCTGGATATTAAAAAGAAATGGCAGAAATTTGATAGGGCAATTGGCATGAATCCATTCTAGCTGGTGAACATCACCTTCAAGGTATTTAACAGCCTAGAGCACAAGAAGTCTCAGGCCATAACTGTCTTCCTACAAGACCACTAGAGATGGAGGTTCCTCATGAACATGCCTGGCAATTACTGATTCAAACTCAGGAAACCAGTCACATTGGCCTGAGGAGATCGCCAATTAGGTAAACACCTGGTGTGGGCTAGCAAAACCCCGGGGAGAGCCAAAATGCATTCCCCATCAAGGTCTGATTGAAGCCTAGAAGCTGATCATCCCACAGAAACCAAAATCCTCCAATGAAAGAGGCCAAGAAATTCACTCTGGCCAAGCCCATCACTGTCCCCATCAGGTCATCTCCCTGCTGCAAAAGAAGGGAAGCCTATGACTAACAACAGGACGACTAGGCAAGACCAGGATATTTTACTGGACAATCCAAATATCACCCTGTAAATTATAGTTCAATTAAACCTGCCATCCTCCTCACTGATGTGGCAACTGGATTATAGAAATCATTGACCAAGTATTTTCCAGTTTAACTGTATATGCTGGACTAGACATTGTTTGTGGACAGAAGTAGTTAAATTAAAAAAGGGACTCAAATTACAGGGTGTGTAATAGCAATCTTACAAGACCAGGTGGCGGCAATAGCCCAACAGCCGGGGATTTCAGCTCAAAAGCTGAACTGATTACACTGATGAGGGTATTAAAAATGTTGACAAAAAAACCTGTGAATGTGTACCCAGAAGGCTTGAGTAGAACTGATGCAGAAGGATTTGAGAAGGGATTAAAGGATGAAAAGTAAATGATACTGGAATTGATCTGGTCCTGAAAAGTTAAAAGCTAGAAAGTAAAGGGTAATAAAATGGTTCTTATCCTGTGAAAACTAGCCCTTGCTCTTCTTAAACAAGTCCATGAAATGACCCACTACAGGAAAGAGTCCCTGGCTCTAGGGCAAGAAATTTTCACACACAAAAAATAATCTAGGATATTAGCTCTAACTGTTTTACCTGCCTCAAGAACAATCCCAAAACAGGCTGTCCTGCACCAAGATCAAAGTAAACAATCCCTTGAACATTAACAGGTTGATTTCATGCAGATGCCTCCAAGCAGGGGATTAAATGTTGGCTGGTTTTGTTTTATAGATACCTTTTCTGGTTGGGTAGATGTTTTCCCCCACCAGAACCAAGAACTTCAGAAATAGTGAAAAGCCTCTAGAAGGAGATTATCTCCAAGTTTGGACTTCCAAAAACGCATCCAAAGTGACAGCAGAGCAGCAAACACCTACAGATGAAATGAAAATTGCATTCAACATGGAGATTCCAAAAAATGAACCATACTCTAAAGAAACAAATGGCAAACTGTCAAGAAATTTGTCTACATTAGAACTAGGTGTTGCCTTAGCCCTGTTTCGAATTCAGGTAGCCCCCAGAATCAGGCTTAAATTGAGCCGTTATAAAATTGTGTACTGTAAACCTTCCCAGGAAGCTTCCCTCAACCCTCTACCTGACCTCAGCCAAGATTTAAAGGTGCAACGGTATGCACAACACTTCCAACACATACCTTCTATTATTCATAAAACTGTTTTTCTCAGGTCTGCTTCCTTCCCTACAGGTGACTGGATCCCTTCCAGTCTGGAGATCATGTTCTTCTCAAAACGTGGAGAGACGGATCTGAAAAACAATTAGAAAAACAAGTGAACTAGACCCTGGGAAGTCCTTCTAGTCATCCCGCCAGCTGTCAAGTTAGACGGACTTAAAACTTGGACACACCATACCAGAATCAGTCTTAACCATCAGTTGATGGTAAGGACAACCTGGATATCAGAAGCAACTGGAGAAATCCAACTAAAGATAAGAAGATGCCCCTTAAAATAATTTATCTCCTGCTCTTTACAATGGGACTCTCATAAAACATTATTCCTTTCAACGAGATAAAAACATTTGGGTCTATTTAGCTCAGAGTGTAATAAATGTATCTGATTTTCTTTCTTTCTTTCTTTCTTTCTTTCAGTAGGGCATCCAGAAACATCTGCAAAAATTACTGAGGACTGGAACAAGAAATTATCCCAAGCCCAGGTGACCTGGTGTAGGTGAGGAACTGGAATTTGACCCCACTGAAACCAAGTGATGAGGACAGCTGTCATCCTGACCACCCCCACAGCAGCCAAGGTAAAAGGAGTCCCCACCTGGATTCACCACAGCAGACTGAAGAAAGCCTTGTCTTTGTGGGAAGCTGAAACTGACCCTACCAAACCTTGTAAGGTGACATTGAGACGTATGACCCACCCTGCTTCAGCCATAAACAGGGAGCTGGCTTGATCTACGCACGGCCGAAGCATGAGGATGTCCACCGTGGGACTCATCTTAATTGGACTTTGGAGTGTGGGAAAAGGAAAAAAATCTGTGTAATTTATACACACGCATCACCAAGGTGGACCAGACAGTGACCACCACACTACTCTTCTATAGTTACTATAAATGTGAGGGCACCCTCCTAGCTAACTGAACCTATAATCAATGAAACTGGGAAAGCCTTAACCCTCTTAGCTCAGCAACAAACTCAACTCAGAATGCTGTTTTTCAAAACAGACTAGCCCTAGACTGTTTATTAGTTCAAGAAGGGGTGTGTGTGTGAAAAACTTAACAAACTGTTGCTTACAGAGAGATGATAAAGGACGAGCCGTTGAGGACATTATGAAAAAGATCCAAAAACTAGCTCATGTTCCTGTGCAAATTTGGCACGGATGGAGTCCAGAATCATTCTGGGCAGGTGGGTTCTCAGCATTGAAGGATTTAAAACTCTGGTGAAAGGATTTCTGATCATCATGAGGGGATGTCTGCTCATCCCATGCCTCTTTCCACTGGCTATCAAAACACTGGAAAGCATAGTTGAAGCCAGGGTGAAAAAGAAAACTACTTTCCACATACTCTGGCAATATACCTATCAGCCCATGTCCACTAACCTAAAAAGTATCATCCAGAAACGTGAGGCCCACTAGTTCACTATCTAGCTACATGGGCCTTAAAGGGGGGGATGAGGCAGGCAGGCCTACGGAAATAGGCACTGGTTCCCCATGTCCTCCTGGATCATAACTCATTCCTGGAGCAAGATTCACATTCCAGGAAATAAGCAACAGACTATCTCAGCCTCATGTGATTACCCAGGCTAATCTCCTGCTCCTGACCCACCTCTGGGAGGGAACAAAGCCCCAAGCTAATGTTCACCTATTTCCACTTCTGAAACTGCTTGCTTGTATGCTCATACATCCTTCCCTGCCATATATCTGAACCAACCAATCCCAGGTAGTCCCATGAAGCTGTTGGCCCCCACTAACCAATCCCAAATGAACTCATGTATGCATTTCCTCTTCCCTATAAAATATCCTCACACAGAGAAGATGGGGCTCAGCCTCTGGATAAGAATCCACTAAGCCACGTGCTAGTACAATAAAGCCCTTCCTTTGTTACAAAAAAAAAAAATAGGCTGGCATAGTGGCAGCAGCAATGGGCTCAAATGTACAAATTGTTGAGAATGGCACAGGACCAAGCAATGTTTCATTCTGTTGTGCATAAGGTTGGTATGAGTCAGAGCTGGCTCAAAAAAACAATCTTGTTTTCTTTATTTTTCCTTTCTGGTGGCTGTAGACTAACTTTGCTGTTCTTTTTCTAATTCTTGGTGATTTTGGATTAAGGTTTTGATTTTGGATGTGAGCATTTATTACCATAACTTGCCATCTAATCAGTACGTTAGTGTGTCCCAAGTTTGGTATGCTGTGCTTTTATTCTTCTTTGTCTCAAAACATTTTTTTTTTAATTTCTTCTGTTACCCAGTAGTATTTAAACAGAACCCTAGTCCATTTCTATGTGTTTGATTTTTACCCCCCACCTCCAAGCTGGATCTGCCTATGATTGATTTCTAATTATATGATGTTGTGATCTGAGAAGATGTTTTGTAGTATTTTGATGTCTTTTAATTTATTGAATTTTGCTTTGTGGCCTAGCATATATTCTTTCTAAAGAATGCTCCTTGTACCCTGGGGGGAAAATGCATATTTTGCTGTTTGGGGTTGAGTGTTCTGTATATATCTCTGATCTCAAGTGGGTTGATTGTGTTGCTTAATTCTTGTTTTGTTGAGTTTTGTTTTAGTTGTTCTTCCATCATCAAAAGGTGTGTTAAATGTCCCACTATCACAGGGGAGTTCTGGTATGGAGCTTCCCAGGGCTACCTGGGACTGGTTGGTTCAAACATATGGCAGGGAAGGGTGTACGGGCATACAAGCAAGCAGTTACAAAAGTGAAAGCAGGTGAACAAGTGAAAGCACTGAACCATAAGGTTGGTTTAAACTATAAGGCTGGCAGTTCAAACTCACCAGCATCTCCTCAAAAACCCTTAACAGAGTTGCTATGAATCAGGACTGACTCAAAAGTAATTAACAACAACAACAACAACTATTACTATAGAGTTGTCTATTTCACTATTCAATTCTGTTAGAGTTTCATTTATGTATTTGGGGGCTTTTTAATTGGGAGCATAGATATTTACTACAGTTATGGTCTCTTATTCAAATGACACTTTAATTGTGATCTAATGTCCTCTTTTGTCTCTTATGTTGGTTTTTACCTTAAAGTCTATTTTATCAAAAATTAATTAAGCAACTCTAACTTGCTTTTTATTGTCATTAGTTTGAAATTTTTCCATCCTTTGATTTTCTATATATATTTTTTTATCTTTGTTGTATAAGATGTGTCCCTTAGAGTATTGAAGTATCGTGGCTTCTTATCCATTCTACTATTCTCTTGATTAGTGCATTTAATCCATTTATATTCAGTGTAATTATAGATAGGTAATGGGGAAGAGCTGTCTCCTCAAAGTTGAGATGCCTGTGATGAAGCAAATGGAGTAAAGCCCTTGAGAGAAAAGCCCAGGAGCCCTTCATTTGTGGATGGGGAAAAACTGAAAATAAAGATAATCAGCTGTAAAAATACATTAATAATCGGAACATGGAATGTACGAAGTATGAATCTAGGAAAATTAGAAATTGTCAAAAATTAAATGGAACACATGAACATCAATATCTTATCATTAGTGAGCTAAAATGGACTGGTATTGGCCATTTTGAGTCTGACAACCACATGGTTTACTATGCCAGGAATGACAAATTGAAGAGGAATGGTGTTGCATT
>NW_006408557.1:8059903-8061225 GCF_000296735.1 Chrysochloris asiatica | reverse complement strand
TTTTTTTTGGTATCTGTTCATCGGCCCCCCACTGTTTGTGCACCTCCATTCTGGTGACTAAGCGAGTGGAAACCCCCACCTCCATTCTTATGCCATGTGTGTGCATAGAAAATGCTCAGCATTTAAAGCTACAAGCAGCTAACACCACCACAGCCAGCCCTGAACTGTTTACAAATAGGGAAAAGGACAGAACAAGGGGTGTGGAGCGGGAGAGAGAGTTTAAAAACAAAACAGGCTGAAAATCAAATCCTGAAAAAGAGTATAACAACTAATAGTGGCATCTTGAAATTTATTAGGCTGCCTTGAAGGCAAGAAGCTGACAAACGATATTAAAATCATACTCATATTAAGCTACAGATTTTATTTTTCCTTCTCTCCCTTTCTGCAATTATAATAGACTACAGTATTCAATCTAGTTTTTTGTTGTTTTTTTTTTTGGTTGATTGGTTGGTTTTTATCTTTGTGGGACTCTTTCTCTCCATATATTACACAAGAAGAGACAGCAATTGCTGCCATACAGTCAAGCTACAATCATACCCTGTAAAAATCCACAATCCAGGCAAGAAACAATACCAACTGCCATATACCAGGGAGGCAGACAACACCTGTGAAAGTTACTCTGAGTTACGCAATAAGAAGAGTGAAAAGGGAAGCCCACATCCTGATCACATCTACCTGGAGGCAATCGGAAAGCATAAAATACCAAAACACACACTCAAGTATTAAGGCTACAGATAAACATTAAACATATACAAGAAGAAAATGACCATATCAGCACATGTCCAGAAACAAGATAAAATATCTGAGACAAATGGCCTAAAGGTAGACCTGGACTCCATTCTGGAAGGAGGACAGGCCATGGAAATGCCTGAGAAAGAATTCAGAATAATTATTATAAAATGTTTCACAACACTTTACAATGGAGTTGAGAAAAATAAGGAAGAAGTCAGGAAAGTGCTACAAGAACAATCAAATAAGACAGATAGAGCATTGGAAAAAATTCAGACCCTACAGAAAGAGGTTTAAATGATCAATAATAGAATATTAAAAACAGACAAAACACTGAAAAGGCAAAAGAGTAGAATAGAAGACATGGAAGACAGAACTAGTGAGCTGGCAGACAAATCTCTCAATACAGCTAAGATAGAACAAGTAGAAAAGGATTTAAAAAATCTAAGATTCATGTTGGACAACATGAAGAGGAATAACTTAAGAATTGTCAACTTGACGGAACAGGAAGAATCACACAAGTCTACAGAGGAAATAGTTGAAGAACTGCTGGAAGAACATTTCTCTAACATCCTGAAAAGTGAAAAGATAAG
>NW_006408557.1:8057171-8058786 GCF_000296735.1 Chrysochloris asiatica | reverse complement strand
TAAGAAAACAAGATACTTCAATATGCTGTCTGCAAGAGACACATCTTACACAGAGACAAAAACAGATTAAAAGTCAAAGGATGGAAAAAAATATACCAAGCTAATTGCAATAAAAAATGAACAGGAGTGGCAGTACCAATCTCTGATAAAATAAACTTTAAGGCAAAACCCAACATAATAGCTATAGATGGACATTATCTCATGATTAAAGGGACAATTGAACAAGATGACTTAACCATAATAAATATTTCTAAAATATGTAAGATGAAATACAAAATATAAAAAGCAAACTCTAATACATTTGAAGAACGAAATAGATGAAACTATAATAATAGTGCACAATTTTAATACACCACTTTCAAAACTGGATAGAACAACCAGAAAGAAACTTGACAAAGACACAGAAGAACTAAACATCACAAACAGCAAAGTAAACCTCATAGATGTATACAGAGCATTCAACCAAACAACAGCACAATACACATTCTTTTACAGTGCACGTGGAACATTCTCCAGAATAGACCATGTCTTAGGACAAAAAACAAACCTCCATAAATTTACAAATATCAAAACATTACAAAGCATCTTCTCAAGACTACAATGCTATCAAATAAGAAATCAACAATAGGACGATCAAGGAATTAAAGTCGAATACATGGAAACTGAATAACACCTTGCTGAAAAATGACTGGTAGTAGAAGAAATAAAATGTGAATTCACAAAGTTCCTAGAAACAATCGAGAATGAAAACACAACATACCAAAATCTTTGGGACATGGCAAAAGCGGTGCTGATAGGACCATTTGTTGCAATAAATGCACATCCAAAAAGAAAAAAGAACCAAAATTAACACATTAACACAGCATCTACAACAATTAGAAACAAACCAACAGACGGAACCTACAGCCACCAAAAGAAAAGAAATAATAAAGATTAGAGCAGAAATGAATGAGATAGAAAACAGAAAAACTAAAGAAAGAATCAAGAAGCTGGTTCTTTGAAAGGATTAACAAAACTGACAGACCATTGGCAAGCCTAACAAAAGAAAAGAGGGAGAAGACACAAATAACAAACATTACAAACAACCAAAGGAAATAAAAAGGATAATAACAGAATACTATGAAGAGTTGTTCTCCAACAAATTTGAAAATTTAGAAGAGATGGATACATTTTTAGATAAACATGATGTACCTAAACTTACACAGAGCAAAGTAGAAAACCGGAACAGACCCATAAGAAAAGAAGAAATTGATCAGGTCATCAAAAAACTCCCAACCAAAAGAAGTCCAAGTCCAGATGGTTTCACTGGTGAGTTCTACCAAACATTCAAGGAAGATTTGTACCCAATTCTACTCAAATTATTCCAGAATATAGAGAAGGATGGAAAACTTCCTAATACATTTTATGAAGCAAGCATAACCCTCATACCAAAACGAGGGAAGAACATCATTAAGAAAGAAAATTATAGACCAATATCCCTCATGAACATAGATGCAAAAATTCTCAACAAAATCCTAGTCAACAGAATCCAGCAACACATCAAAAAGATAATACATCATGATCAAGTGGGATTCATATCAGGGATGTAAGGATGGTTCAACATTAGAAAAATGAT
>NW_006408557.1:8048601-8050055 GCF_000296735.1 Chrysochloris asiatica | reverse complement strand
TTAAAAAAAAAAAAAGAAATACAAGCCATAACATGAGTAGATATATGTACACCAATGTTCATAGCAGCACTATTTACAGTAGCAAAAAGATGGAGATAGCCTAAGTGCCCATCAACTGAAGAATAGATAAACAAACTGTGGTACATACACACAATGGAATATTATGCTGCCTTGAACAACAGCAAGGATGCTGTAAGCATCACATAACCTGGATGAACCTTAAGGACATTATGTTGAGTGAAAACAGTCACAAAAGGAGAAATACTACATTGGACCACTACTGTAAAAGACTAAGAAAAAGAACCCATATTAAAGGTGTAGGGGAATTATTTGCTGGTTACTGGGATGTGGGGGTTGGGTGAGGGCAGGGAGGCAAAAGTGAAGCACAGGGTAGGGAATATACACATAATAGTTTGTGTGCTGGGGAGGAGGGCTATACACAAGAAAGGGGAGGGGAATGGAAGAACAAGGTGGATGGGAAAACAATTAGGCAGGATTGCATGGGCTTAGTGGGACAGAGCTAAATAATGATGTATGCACAACCTTGGAACAACAGGGCTCTGGGATACAGGGATTGAGACACAGTTGTTATGGATAAAAGGGGGTAAATAATGTTAAGATGCTTGGGTGTCTTTTGAATCTTGGTTTCCCTTACCTATTGTAAAATAGACACTTGAGGGGGAGAGAAAGGAATAGCCAGAAATATCACCATAAAAGCTTGTAAGTCTGTCTTCTGCCTATAACTGATTGGAATACCTAAAACAGGGCTACAAGATGCCCAGAGAAGGAGGCTTCCTACAGAGCCTCTGCATTACATAAGACATAGGTGGAATCCTGAACAGCATACTGAATCTTCTGAGGTGATAAATTTCCACTGGAAAGGACAAACAGACTAGCCTGGAGCAGCTAGAAGAACAAAAGATACTTCTTGAAAAAAGACCGACAGGAAAAATACAAAACATTAACGGCAGTCCAACTGACTACTACAAGAACAAGTAAGTTGCTCACCCAGGATACATCAAGGCAAGTGGTTGGGTCCCCTCAGGGCAAATCCCCTTCTAAGACTAAGCTTCAATGGGAATAATGAGCAGACACATGCTCAGACTGGTGACCACGTTGGTCACTGATAAGGGGAATTGAGGGAAAACCAGCAATGAAGCTGTGAGCTGAGTCCAGCCACATTCAATATGCTACTGTGAACTTGGTTGGAGTTCCTGGTTGGCCAGTAGTTTGGCAAGACCTTAGGACTCCTGGGCCCAGAGTCAATGACATAGTCACAGAGAACTAGAGTGGAGAATGAAGCATCCAGCTGATAAGAAGCGAGGGGATATGCACAAGAACACCCACACTTGCAGATAATATCCACTTGACCTGACTTCAATGACTGGATGATCAGAGCTCAACTAGAAGAAGAAAGAAGAGGGAAAAAAGAGTAATCTGATACAATTTGATGA
>NW_006408557.1:8011979-8047821 GCF_000296735.1 Chrysochloris asiatica | reverse complement strand
AGATGTATTGATCATTAGTGGTAATTGGAATGCAAAGGTTGGGAGCAAAGAGGAAGGATCAGTAGTTGGAAAATATGGCCTTGGTGATAGAAATGATGTGAATAAGGAAGACCCTGGAAGAATTGATGCATTTGAATTACAAAGTTGGAGAAGAATATTGGAAGCATCATGCACTGCCAGATGAACAAATAGGTCTGTGTTGGAAGAGATACAACCAGAATACTCCTTGGAGGCAAGGAAGATCAGACTTTGTCTCTCATACTTTGAACACATTATCTATCAGGAGGGACAAGACCCTGAAAAAGGACATTATGCTTGGTAGAATGGCGGGTCATCAAAAAAGAGGAAAACTCCCCAATAAAATGGATTGACACCATGGCAGCCACAGTTGGCTTAAGCATAACAATTGTGAGGATGGTGCTGTTACAAGGGTGGCCTACAAAACACTAGAAAATTATGAAGTGAGACAGCAAAGGTTTATTTAAGAAAAGAAATCTGCAGGGGAGACCTGGCATGGACAACAGTAACTCTCTTAGCTCACAGTCTTTGGAGGTTTTATAGGGCTAAAACAGGGGAACATGCAGTGGTAATCTCAGCAGATTCCTGGAATTGTTGACATCTTGCGGTTTCAAATGTTACTTCCAGGCTCCTTATTTCTCTGGTTGAGTGTACCATTTCTCACATATGTGTGCCACGTCCAGTTCCTGGTTCGAGACCCAGGTCTGACTCTGATGTGCCATACTGAGATTAACAGCCTGACCAAATATGCTGTTACTGTGCCTGCCTCATGTGTTAGTTATTTCCTAGTTTGCTAGGAGTAGGGTTTGTAGTTTGTGGGCTTCTGTATCTGACAGGCTATGTGGGACTTGAAGGGGTATAGCAAATCCTGCTATTCACTAAAAAATAAGTGTTTTGTTAAGTTTCATTTCCTGCCCCACCTGTGCTTTGCAAGAGCTGTGCTTTTGCAGGAAAATTGTCTATCTAAATTTTATTCTTTCTCCCTCTTGGTTGTGCCTTTCTCTAACAGGACCAGGCCATGTATCATTCTGTTGGGCACGAGGTCATTGAGAGTTAGAACCGACTCAATGACACCTAACAACAACATACTCAAGTTCATGTTTTGATTCTCATGAACTTGTTTTTGCTTCAGCTTCAGCCTGAACTTGCAAATGAGCAATTTATGGTCTGTTCCACAGTCTGTCCCTGGCCTTATTTTGGCAAGTGAAATTAAGCTTTTCTGCCGTCTCTTCCCACACATGTAGTAGTTTGATTCCTGTATATTCCATCCTGCATATTCCATCTGCATATTCCTGCATAGTCCATCTGCTTTTTAACATAGTGTTTGCAATGAATAAGTTGTTGGTCTTGCAAAATTCTATCATAAGATCTCCAACATCATTTCTATCACCAGGACCATTTTTCTAATTACTGATCCTTCCTCTTTGTTTCCAACTTTTGTATTCCAATAATCAGTAATTAAGGAGCTCTGGTAGCGTAGTGGTTACGAATCAGGCTGCTAACATCAAGGTCAGCAGTTCAAAACTACCTGCCAATCTGCGGAAGAAAGATGAGGCTTTCTGCTCCAGTAAAGATTTACAGCTTCGGAAACCCTGTGCAGGGTCACTATGAGTTGGAACCAACTCCATGGTACTTAACAACAAACAACAACAATCAGTAATTATCAGTATCTTTTGATTGCATGTTTGATCAATTTCTGACTGAAGAAGTTGGTTTAATTTCATCAAAATCACTGACTTTAGTGGTTGGCGGTAAATTTGAATAATAGTGTTATTAACTGGTCTTCCTTGTATGTGTATCATCCTATGTAGGATATCATCCTATCATAGACAGTTAAACTTTAAGACAGATCTAGAGATGTTCTATTTAACGATGAATGTTACACCATTCCTCTTCACTTTGTCATTCCCATCATAGTAAGATGTTTAATTATCAGATTCAAAATGGCCAATACCAGTCTATTTCAGCTCACTAGTGCCCAGGATAGCAATCTTCATGCATTCCTTTCATTTTGATCGTCTTTAAATTTCCCAGACTCATACTTCACACATTCCGCATTCCATTTATTAATAGGTGTTTTCAGCTGTTTCTTCTCATTTTCAGTTGTGCCATAAGGTCCTGAATTCAAGGTCGGCGGTTCTAGCTCACCAGCTGCTCCTTGGAAACCCTATTCACGGTTGCTATGGGTCGGAATCGACTCGATGGCACTTGACAACAACAACATAAAGTCCTGAAAGCTTTGCTCCATTTACATCATTATGGTCAACTCCAGTTTGAGGAGGCGGCCCTTCCCTTGTCTTATGTAAGTGCTTTCCAACCTGAGGGGCTCATGTTCTGGCACTATAACTGACAATGTTCTGTTGTTTTTCATAAGGTTTTTAGTGGCTAGCCATTCAGAAGTAGTGGGCCTCTCCTTATTCCTAGTCTGCTAAGTCTGTACTCTGCTAGAACCTGTCTACCATGGGTGACCTGCTGGTATTTAAAATACCAATGGCACAGCTTCCAGCATCATAGCAACAAGCAAGCCACCAGAGTATAGCAAACTCACAAATGAGTGGTAGGAGAAATAGACTAGAGATTTGTTGTTATTAAGTACCACTGAGTTGGTTCCAACTCATAGCTACCCTGTATAGGGTTTCTGAGGAGTGACAAACTCATAGCTACCCTGTATAGGGTTTCTGAGATGGAGTGCTTATCTTATGGCACCACACCAGAGAGTAGTAAAGAAAAATAGTGAGGATAAAAAGAAAGAAGAAGTGGGGACAGGAAGAGAAACAGAAGAAAAAACAAAAGCATGGGTAGAAAGGATGGGAAAAAAAAACAAGGGAAGGGAAGGGAAATAGAAGGAAAATAAAGAATTAACAAACAAGAATAATGAAAGGATAAAAATAAACCAGGCAGTACCAGATCCATAGAGGAGAAAACTCTGGGAGGGGCCCCTGCCAGCCAATGAGCCCATGAGTACTTGGGGGAGGGATGAGAAGGTGGAGTCCTCAGCCATAGATGGAGCTCCTATAGGCCTATATGTTGTCTATGTTCAGGGCACTCAATCAAGAAGGCGTTCACAAAAACCCTTAAAGTAGCTAGGGTCAATGTCTGTCAGGGCCAGAGAGCATCTAAAGGCAGGACAGAAGGATATGAGAATTCTTGTTAGCTTAGGGCTGGCCTGCTGGGTTCTGCAGGTCTAGAACTGAGCCTGCCTGAATCCAAACACCAAGATGGCGCAACCAGCATCTGCTTCACACTGGCACAGCTCATAGCTGCACAACACCCAACTTCCAGAAAACAGGGGCTACACTGGACACCAGGGCAGAATGGGTCACAAGAAAGAATTGCATCTTTCCTGTCACCAGTCACCAATGTGCTTCTATGCCACCAGATCACTGTCTGCCTTCAAAACTACTCACAAAATTTCAAGATGGCCATGCTGTGTCTGGCTAGCAGACTATTTACCAACCTGTCTCCTTCCTTTGCTGCCCCTGCTCAGCTTTTCCTCTTGGTAAAAATCCATTTCTCTATTCTTTCCTCTGAAGCTCCAGGTACTAGGATTATCATCTGTTTGTATTTCATTTGACTTCCCATATCTTTGTTGTAGAGGTTCTGTGTAGCATTTCTGCATAGCCCACCATCTTTCTGTGTAGCATGTTTGCATAGCCCACCATCTTCCTTTGATGCTTCCTGTTTCATTCAGTATTTTGCTCATCTTGTTGGTATTCATTGCTATCAAGTCATTTGTGACTTATAGCAACCTTGTACAGGGTTTCTAAGGAGCAGGTGATAGGTTTGAACCACTGACCATCAGTTAGTAGTCCAGTGTTTATCCTACAGTGCCACATCAGGACTCCATCTTGTCCATAGAATTCTTAAATATTATAACCTGAGACTTGAATTTTTTCTTCAGTTCTTTCAGTTTAAGAAATATTTAGCATGTTCTTCCATTTTGGTTTTCTAACTCCAGGTGTTTGTGCATTTCATTAACACTTGACTTTGTCTTCTAAGTTGTCCTTTGAAATTTTCTGTTCAGTTCTTTTACTTCATCATTTCTGGCAGTCACTGTAGCTTCTCTGCATCCAAGAGCAAGTTTCAAAGTCTTTTCTGACATTCATTTGTACTTTCATTTTTTTCCCATGTTTTCAATGACCTTTTGCTTTCTTCATTTCTGATGTTCTTGATGTCATCCCACAACTCTCCTGATCTTCAGTCATTAATGTCTAATGTATCAAACCTGTTCTTGACATGGTCTCTAAATTCAGGTGGGGTAAACTCAAGGTCATATTTTAGCTCTCATAGACTTGTTTTAATCATCTTCAGCTTCAACCTGAACTTGCATATGAGCAATTGGTCTCTTCTACAGTCTGCCTTTGTCCTTGATTGGGCTGATGCTTTTTCACCATCTTTTACCACAAATATAGTCAATTTGATTTCCGTGTATTCCATCTGGTGAGGTCTGCGTGTATAGTCACTGTTTATGTTAAGAAAAGTTATTTGCAATGAATAAATTGTCTTGCAAAAGTCTATCATGTGATCTCCAGCATCATTTCTATCACTAAGGCCATATTTCATATTCCAGTCACCAGTAATTATCTGTATGTCTTGCTTGCATGTTTGATTAATTTCTGACTGAAGAACTTGGTAGAATTCTTTACTTTCATCATTATTGATTTTAGTGGTTGGTGGCATGGCAAATTTGAATAACAGTGGTATTAATTAGTCTTCCTTGTAGGCATATAGATATTATCTTATCACAGACAGCATTATATTTCAGGGTAGTTCTTGAAACGCTCTTTTTGGTGATGAATATGATGCCATTCATCTTTAGTTTGTTACTCCTAACATAGTAAACCATAAGATTGTCAGATTCAAAATGGCTAATCCCAGTCCATTTGAGCTCACTAATGCCTAGGATCCAGATCTTTATGTGGTCCATTTCATTGTTTACAACTTCCAATTTTCCTAGATTCATACTTCATACATTCCACATTACAACACTTATTAAGGTTTATAGCTCTTCTTGACTCTTTTCTGAGCCTACACTGCATTGAGTGTCCACCTCTACACCATTATCTCTTTACCTCAATCAGTGTATTCATCCCACTGTATTGAAATGTCTGGTTGTCTTTGAGCATGGTCACAATTATGCTGAGTAACAAACAGGATGACCAAAATTTGACTGATGTGGTCTAAGCTTAGCTGACTGTCTCTGCCGATTTGGGTTTGGTTTGCTTATGTGTCTGTGAGTTGACTAGGGATCAACTGATGAGGCTAGCCTCAGCTTGAATAATTCTTGTTCTATGTGTCTCTCATTCTCTTCCTAGACCAGTGGAACAGTACTTCCGGGCATGTGCCTCTCACGGCAATGGCAGAGGTGCAAGAAGCCAAATGGAAACCTGTCAAGGCCCCTTAAGGCCTAGGATCAGAATCAGTATATTCCAAGAAATGGGGAAAGACACTACACTGCTTTAGAAGTGGATGAAAAATCAGTGTAAAGAGGCTAGCTATTGGAAGGCATGAAGAATTGGGGCATGGATACAATCTACCACAAATACTGTGTGTGTAGAAACACTTTCTAACTCATTTTGTATCCCCAGAGCTCATTGTTGTCCCAGACACATTTTCACTGGTTGCCATCACGTTGACTCTGATTAACCGAGATCCTAAGTGTATCAGCATAGTACTATGTGCTTTTTCAATGGATAATTTTTCTAAGTAACCTCTGGATGAATTCAAACCCAATTCTTTGGTTAATATGTGAGAGTTTACTATATTTTTATGCAAACAATGCACACATTACATGTTTGTTATGCAAACCACACAACCCTCTCACCTGCATTATTTTCCTATTCACATTACATGCATTGTGTATATGTACATTATGTAAGTGAGTGTGTTATATGTGAAAATATGGTCATTATTTGCACCTCCCAGGGACCAGGCTCATAGTTGGTACTTACTGTTGTTGTCATGTACCATCAAGTTGGTTCTATTTCATAGTAACACTGTATAGGGTTTCTGAGAGCAGCTAGTGAGTAGCTGACCTTTCAGTTACCAGTCCAGTGCTTATTTTTCCACACCACACCAGGACTTAATAGTTGTCTTTGAATGTAGACAGAAGAGAAAGAATGAATAAGTAAAACAACCTTTTCTTTAACTGATGAAGAAACAGCTGCTGTGAGGTGGAGTGACTTGTCCCAAGTCACACAACTAGTTCCTGACAGATGAATAGATGCTTGATGACAAAATTACCATGCCATAGCAGTCATTCCTCAGCCTGTGCCTGCCTGGGCCCAGTGTCTAGGCCAAACACCTATGGTCCAGACATAGCAAGGCCTTGTGGGTGAAGCTTCCCTAATGCAAATCAGTCTCAAGTATGGGTCTAGTTAATGATCCTGCTAACTTCTCACATAGAGCGGTAAGAAGTGACATTTGCTCTATCAAGAGACAGACAGAAAATCAGAGCCAGAAGTCTCCTCGGGTCCTTGTCATCTTTCCTCATTACATTCCAATCTCTCTATGGGGGGTGGGAGAGGGCTGCTATTTCTGGGTAGTTTCCTGCAGTTTGATACTTGTGCTTCTAATCATTAATGTCATTTGCTGGTGTTTTCTCTTAGTATATTAACAGTCTAATCTATATGAATTCCACAAGCTTGTATTCTGATGTTGCCTAAAGTAGAAGGGTGATTGTCATTTGCCTGGAAACAGAAAGCCCCTTCTCCCTTCAGAGCAACTGGTGACAATTACTTCATCAGTGGGGAGCAATGTAGGAGTCTAAAATGTTACAAAGCTCCCACTGGCAAAGGATAGAGCATTCAGTCAAATCTCTCACCACCGCTATTTGAGGAACAAGGCAGCATGACCAGGAGGCCCCTGCTCTTTATAATTTTCTTTTCCTTGACTGCTGGTTCTATTAATTAGCTTTTTCATTAGATAACAATGTGACCTTTGAGAAGCCACTTTCCTTCTCTGCACCTGAATTATAACCTGTAAACAAAGGGGACTGGATAAATCCATGATTTTGAGCAAAGCATGCCTCGCCCCTCCCTAACTCTCCTGCCCAATACACATCAGAGCACCAGGGGCTGGGTGTTTTGAAGCCCCGGGATAGAGTTGTAACACCTTTATGGAGCTTTGCTTTTACGCTGTGGTGAACAGTTCAAACTTTCTTCTTTAATAATTACAGACATATCACAGAGTGGTTGTTAAGTTGGTTCCAATAGAGACGATGTATAGGGTTTCCAATAAGTAACTGGTGGGATTGAACCACCAACCTTGCAGTTGTGTTTATAAGCAGTTCAGTGCTTATCCTACAGCACTATGCCAGGAATTTCATGAAACTTTAGGATTAACCTTGAGGCTCTTTGTGGTTAGCTGGCTGGTTTCAAGCTACACTCTACATCCCCGGTGTATGATTGAACCTCCTTCCAACCACCTGCTCTAACATGTGCAACATGTATAAATCCAGGGACATTCAAATATCTAAACTCTCACACTAGAAAATATAAAATAAAACCACTTTGGAAAACTATTTGAAAGTTTCTTATAAAGTTAAATATAATTTTTTTTTAAGTTTTTATTGTGAGGTTTACATGGGAGAACATCAGCTTTACACTCATCCTATTATATTTCATTTCATTGCAATGATTACAGTCCCCTCCAGGCATCATCAAATAACCAAAGGCTACACCACACAGGTCTGCTCCCCAGCCACCAGCACACAGCCCTTCTCCCTCCCTGAGTCCAGTGTCCCCAGCCACTCTGTCTGTCCACGTCATCATCTCTGTTTCCATCCCTAGCGTCTCTGCCTCTCTGGGTAGGGTCCCGCTCTCCGCTCTTCTTACTTGATGGTCCCAGGGACCTCTGCTATTGGGCTGCAAAATCTATCACTTAACTCCTTTTGTCAAAAAAACGTCTACCTCAATATTTCCTATCCTCACAGTCAGTCCTGATGGCAATTATTCACTATTGTACCACAAGAGTCTTATCCCCATTTCCTTTCACCAGCCTGGTCCCAACAGATTGGAAATCATTCTGTGGAGGTTCTACCTACACCTGCCCCTTCCGGAACTAGGATCCCTCTTGAAAGCTTGTAAACCAGTCACTTCTTGCCTTTATAGCCTCCCCACCCCCAACCACATTTTGGGTAGCCAGTGTCTAAGTTGCCCATCCCTGTCACCCTGTGTACCACGGGGGTGGGAGTGATCCTTGCTGTAAAGATTTGTTCCCTTTTATGAGCTACTACTTACATGTGTGTAGGTAAAGTTCACCAAATTGTAGCAGGTTACTCTTTTTTTTCTTTTCCCTTTTCTTTCTTCTTCTAGTCGAGTTCTGATCATCCAGCCATCAAAGCCAGGTCAAGTGGGTACTATCTGCAAGTATGGGTGTTCTTTTGCCTCTCCCCTCACTTCATATCAGCTGGATGCTTCACTCTCCGCTCTAGTCTCTGTGGCCATGTCACTGCCTCTGGGCCCAGGAGTCCCTGGGTCTTGCCTTACTGCTGGCCATTCAGGTCTTCACCCATGTTCACAGGGGACTATTGAATGTGGTTGGGCTTAGCTCAGAATTTCATTGCTGTTTTGTCCCCCTCTTTCTCTTATCGGTGACCAACGTGGTCACCATCCAGACCACATGCCTGCTCATGTATTCCCCTTGAGTCTCAGTCTTGGAAGGGGGTTTTGCTCTGAGGAGTCCCAATCACTTGACTTGATGGATTCTGGGCAAACAGCTTACTTGTTTTTGTAGTAATCAGTTAGACTACCGTTGTTGTTTTGGATTTTTCCTTCCGGTCTTTGTTACACGAAGTATCTTCTGTTCTTCTAGCCGCCCCAGGCTGGTATACTCGTCCTTTCCAGTGGAAATTTCCTACCTCAGTCGGTTTTGGATGGGGTTCTGGATTCCACCTATGGTCTTGTGCAATGTAAAGGCTCCACAGGAAGTCTCTTTCACTGGGCAACTTCTAGCCCTCTTTAAGGTATTCCAATCAGATATAGGCTGAAGACGGACTTATAAGCTTTCTGTAGTGATGTTTCTGGATATTCCTTTCTTCCCCTCTCCAGTGTCTATTTTACAATGGTAGGCAAGGGAAACCAAGATTCAAAAGATAGCCAAGTAAGCATCTTAACATTATTCCCCACTTTTACCCCTTCAAACCATGCCTCAACCCCTGTATCCTGGAGCCCTGTTGTTCCAAGGTTGTGCATGCATCATCATTTATCTCTGTCCCACTTAGCCCATGCAATCCTGCCTAACTGTTCTCCCATCAGCCTTGTTCCACTCCCCTTCTTGTGTTCTGCCCCACCTCTGCACCCAAACTATCTTGTGTCTATTCCCTACCCTGTGCTCTATCTTCCCCTCCTTTCCTCCCCATCTCTCATCCCATACATCCTGGTGATCAATAAATATATATATATGTATTTTTTCCCCCCTTTTAGTGTGGGTTCTTTTTCTTACTCTTATAATAATGGTCCTATGAAGTATTTCTCCTTTTGTGAATGACTAATTTCACTCAGCATAATGTCCTCAAGGTTCATCCATGTTATGCGGTGGATTTCAGCTTCCTTGTTATTCTTCAAGGTAGCATAGTACTCCATTGTGTGTATGTACTACAGTTTGTTTATCCATTCTTCAATTGATGGGCACTTAGGCTGTCTCCATCTTTTTGCTATTGTAAATAGTGCTGCTATGAACATTGGTGTGCATATATCTATTCATGTTATGGTTTGTATTTCTTGTGGGTAAATACCAAGTAGAGGAATTGCTGGATCATAAGGTATTTCTATTTCCAAACTTCTGAGGATGAGCCATATTGCTTTCCAGAGTGGTTAGACCATTTTGCAATCCCACCAACAATGTAGGAGTGTCTCAGTCTCTCCGCATCCTTGCCAGCATTTATTGTCCTCTACTTTTTTGATCTTTGCTGTTATTGCTGGTGTGGGATGATATCTCATTGTTGTTTTGATTTGCATATCTCTGATGGCTAGAGATCGTGAACATTTCTTCATATGTTTGTTGGCTGCCCAGATCTCCTCCTTGGTAAAGTGTCTGTTCATGTCCTGTGCCCACTTTTTAATTGGGTTATTTGTCTTTTTCTTGTAGAAGCATTACAGTTTCCTATATATTTTAGAAATGAGTCCCTTGTCTGATGTGTCATTGCCAAAGATTTTTTCCCATTCTGTGGGTTCCTTTTTACTCTTTTGGGGAAGTCTTTTGATGCACATAAGTTTTTAATTTTTAGTATGTCCCACTCATCTATTTTGTCTACTTTCGTTTGTGTACTCTTCAAAATGTGTTAGTAGTCTGTGTGTTCCCTGTATTAGAGCCCTCACATTTGTCCCCATTTTTTCATTGGTGACTTTCATAATTTTGGGATTCACATTTAGGTCTTTAATCCATGCTGACTATCCAAGACTATCTCTTCCCCATGAAATATTCCTAGGCATTTTGTCGAAAACCAGTTGGCTGTATGTGGATGGGTTAGTTTCTGGATTCTCGATTCTGTTCCACTGATCAATGTATCCTTCATTGTACCAGTACCAGACTATTTTGACCACTGTAGCCATTCAATAGATTTTGAAATCAGGGAGTAAGAGGTTTCCAATCTTGTTCTTCTTCTTAAACAGTGCTTTGCTTATCCTGAGTCTCCTTTCTTTCCATATAAAGTTTATAGTTGTCTTTTCCATCTCTTTGAAGAATGTTTCTGGAATCTGGATTGGGATTGCATTATATGTGTAAATTACTTTGGGTAGTATTGACATTTTCATGATGTTGAGTCTTCCTATCCAGGAACATGGTATGTTCTTCCACTTTTGTAAGTCTCTTTTGGTTTCTTGTAGTAGTGTTTTGTAATTTTCTTTGTATAGGTCCTTTGTTTCTCTGGTTACATTTATTCCTAAATATTTCATCCTTTGGACAGCTAATGTAAATGGTATTGCTTGCCTAATGTCCTTTTCAGCACTGTCATTGTTACTATAGAGGAATCCAACTGATTTTTGTATGTTGATCTTATACCCTGCCACTTTGCTAAATCTTCCAATGATGTCTGGTAGCTTTTTAACTGAGTTTTTGGGGTTCTCTATGTATAGGTATTTTCAATAACCTCATATGGATGCGAAAGCTGGACAGTGAATAAGGAAGATCGTAGAAGAATTGATGTCTTTGAGTTGTGGTGTTGGAGGAGAATACTGAAAGTGCCATGGACTGCCAAAAGAACCAATAGATCTGTTTTGGAAGAAGTGCAACCAGAGTGCTCCTTGGAGGCCAAGATGGCTAGGCTTCGTCTCTCATACTTTGGACACATTGTCCGGAGAGAACAGTCTCTGGAGAAGGATGTCATGCTGGGTAAGGTGGAGGGTCAGAGAAAAAGAGGAAGACCCCCAACGAGATGGATCAGCCAGGTGACATCATTGATGGCATCAAGTGTGGCGGCGGTAGTGAGGTTGGCCCAGGATCGGACATTGTTTCGTTCTGCTGTACATGGGGTCGCTATGAGTCGGTTCTGACTCGATGGCACCTGACAACAACAACATGTATAGGATCATATCTCCTACAAATATAGAAAGTTTTACTTCCTCTTTGCCAATTTGGATGCCTTTAATTTCCCTATCTTGCTGTATAGCTCTGACTAGTACTTCCAAAACAATATTGAATAGGAGTGGTGACAAAGGGCATCCTTGTCTGGTTCCCGATCACAGAGGGAAGGCTTTCAATTTCTCTCCATTGAGGGTGATGTAGGCTGTTGGTTCTTTATATATATACTCTTGATTATGTTGAGGGATTTCCCTTCAATTCTTATTATGTTGAGTGTTTTTGTCAGGAATGGATGTTGGATTTTGTCAAATGCCTTTTCTGCATCAATCAATATGATCATGTAGTTCTTTTCTTTTTCTTATTTATATGATGGATTACATTGATTGTTTTTCTAATGTTGAACCATCCTTGCATCCCTGATATGAATCCCACTTGATCATGATGTATTACTTTTTGATGTGGTGCTGGAATCTGTTGGCTAGGATTTTGTTGAGAATTTTTGCATCTATGTTCATGAGGTATATTAGTCTATAGTTTTCTTTCTTAGTGATGTCCTTCCCTGGTTTTGGTATGAGGGTTATGCTTGCTTCATAAAAAGTATCAGGAAGTTTTCCACCCTCTTCTGTATTCTGGAATAATTTGAGTAGAATTGGTGACAGCTTTTCCCTGAATGTTTGGTAAAACTCTCCAGTGAAGCCATCTGGGCCTGGACTTCTTTTGGTTGGGAGTTTTTTGATGACCTGATCAATTTCTTCAGTTAAATATAATTTTACCTATAGCCCAGCAACTTCACTACTTGTTACCCCCCAAAATGAAAACATTATGTCCAAACATGAGTGTTCATAATAGGCAAAAACTAGAAGCAATGCACACTCTAACAGCAATGAAAAAAGAACTACTAATATATGCAACAACTTAAATGAGTCTTAAAAGCATTATGCTAAGTAAAAGAAGCCATTAATTCTTGTGAAATTTTAGAACGGACCATCCAAAGATATGGTGATAGAAATCAGAATAGGAGTTGTCCCATAGGGGAGGGCATTGACTGAAAACCAACACAAGATTATTTTCTGGGGTAAGGGAAATGTTTCTTCTCATGATAAGGATATAGGTTACACAGGTATATGCCTGCCTGTCCATCTATATCTGCATTGTACACGTGCAGACAGGCTGTGTCTCAAGCTTTCCGGCAGCCATAAGGTACTATGAATGGGCCACATAAACCCACTGGCTTCAACCATTCCAGGAGTGTTACATTTATGTGTGATAAAGCCAGTCATATGTGACATTTACAATGGCGCTGGCAAAGTAAACACTGTTATTGCTATTTATAGAAAGCAAAAAATAAGCAAAAATAGATTATCAAAGGGGAAATGGTTACCCATCCCCTTACTACCTAGGTTCATTTTTATGTCACTGGACAAGCAAGCTATGATTCAGGTGAACAGCTGTGTTCACATCACTACTGTCTCCAGCTACCACCATGCTGTTTGGGAGCATGTAAGCTTCCTAAGGTTTCTGATTTACCTCTGGGCCTCACTCACCAGTAGGAAGATGGCTGCAGAGGATCTCGCCAGTCTCTGTCACTGAGCCCTTTCAGGCCTCTGCCAAGGCTCCTGCCAAGCTACCTGGAGCTGCTCTACCTGGGGGCCTGTGTGGTTTTTGCCCAATTTTGAGTGATGAAGGGGGCAGTGCAGCCTCTGAACATGGACAAGAATTATAGCCCTTTTTGTTCCTCTAACAATCTCAGTGGGATTGATCCTTATATAAGCTAAGCAGGATGGCAAAACCAATCACCTAGTTGGACTGTAAGAAACTAAAGTCTATTGGGTGGATTTTCAAGTTGTAGAACCAAGAAAAAGACTCCATTCTGTAAATTAGCCTGAACACATCCTCCTGTTCCAGGAACGTGCTAAATCAGCTCATGCTGCCTTAGAATATCCTTTCACCCCTAGCAACAGAAAGAACTAGATAAGCAGTAGACAGGACAACCCAAGGCCAGATGCCAGATGTTTTCCTTTGCCCTAGCTTAAGAACAAAAGACCACCACTACTGACCAATTAAACTGTAACATCTCATACTTTGCCAAATGTCAACCAATCCAAATATTGTAAAGCTGAAAAACCCGAGCTTGTTTGAAAACTCTATAAAAAACCCCGCAGACAAAGGGTTCAGGGTGGGGGGCTCCATCCCTCATCCACTGCATCGGATGCAGGTGGGGTCCGAGCTGGAGCTTGAATAAACAACCCTTATGTATTTGCATCGGTGTAGGCTCCTTGGTGGTCTTTGGGGACCCCGAATTCTGGGCATAACAAAGTCATTATTTGCATAATAGTCCAGGTGTGGTACTGTAGGATAAGTATTGAACTACAAGGTCAGCAGTTCAAACCCACCAGCAACTCCTCAGAAACCCTAGACAGGGCTGCTATGGGTCAGAGCCAATTGAATAGCACTTAACAACAACAACAACAATTTGCATTAAAAAAAAGTGATTTATTGCACTGGACATGTACATTAGTTAAAATTCATTGAGCTATGTATCTTAGTTAACTAATATTTACAGTCAATATCATAGGTTAAGTTCCCTGGAAAGTAGACTCAAGGATGATTAGTTTATAGGAGGTTGTTATGGAATGAATTGTGTCCCCCAAAATATGTATCCACTTGGCTGGACCATGATTCTCAGTATTATGTGATTATGCTGTACTTTATGATCAGATATAATCACTCTGTTTCATAAATCCTAACCTCTATGATGCTAGTGGAATCCTGGTGTGATGCTGTAGGATAAGCACTAAACTACAAGGTTGGTTTGAACCACAAGGTCAGTGGTTCAAACCCACCAACTGCTGCTTGGAAATCCGATACTGAGTCACTATGAGTTGGAACCCACTCAGAGCACTTAACAACAACAACAGGACGCTAATGAGGCAGGATTCCTGGAAGCTATGTTAATGAGGCAGGATGCAATCTAGAGGATTAGGTTGTATATTCAGTCATTCTTTCTCTCTTTTATTTTAATTTAAATGATTCTTTATTGGGACTATTTCTAAAGCATTTTAGTTTGCAAATTTTTTAAAGGACTGTGAGAGAATAAATTTCTGTTTTATTTCTTTAACAGAAATACCATCCATTTGTAGTATTTCTGTTATGCTGCAGTTAAGTGCTGTCCAGTCAGTTCCAACTCATCATGACCCTGTTTTCAAGACTGTAAATCTTTGCAAGAGCAGAAAGCCTTATCTTTCTCCTGCAGAGCAGCTAGTGGACTTGGACAACTGACCTTTTGGTTTGCAGTCCAGTGCTTATTCTACAGAGCCACGACACTCTCATTTATGTTAAGTTGTTGTTGTTAAGTGCCGAAGAGTCAGTTCCAACCCATAGAGACCCTGAATAGGGGTTCCGAGGAGCAGTTGGTAGTTTTGAACCACTGACCTTGTGGTTAACAGTCCAGTGCTTATCTTACAGTGCCACACCAGGACCCCATAACTAAACAGTGGTCTTCAGGAACCAATACTATGGAAGAGAAGGGGAAGAAGTAGGAGTGGGCAGAGAAAGAAGTTGAGCTGCAATGCAGTCTCAGTGAAGACTTCAGTCAAGTCCATGGTGCTCTGGTGCTCAAGTAGTCCATCAGAGCTGATTTCTGAGAGCAGGTGTGCATGCTCCACCAATTAGTTATCATCGGATGCAGGCTGTCCCTGCTGGGGCTGAAGGCTTGACCCTCTAGTCCAGGCAATCACACATTGGGCTTAAAGCTTAGGGGGAATCTTCCAGCAGAAACCCCAGAAGCTAGGGCAATTCATTTTCAACAGAGTGGAGTTTAACAGATTATAATAGCATTTACCACAGCTTCCAAAATGAATTTATTACAAAAACGTATTTCTTTGGCATTAAGCCAGCCCCACTCTCCCTGACCTACAGTCTCATTATGAAGAGTGGCACTTAACTTAACACTGACCAGTTAAGTGAATGCCCAACATCTACACTAGGTTGAAAATAAGGATTAATTCAGGATAGCCTTAATTTTCACAAATCTTTAAACATGTCCTTCATTCACTCCCCCAAATATGATGTAGATGTCATATCACCAACTTGGAGTTTTTACACGAAAGGACTTGTGTCAATTTCATTCTCAATGGACTCAATTCTCCTAATTTCTCTGTCAAAATGGGTGCTAGATGTTGATTGATAAATTAAAAGGTTGATTAATAAATCAAAAGTTACTTCTCTTATTTTCTTCCTCCACAAATTTGAGAAAACAGCACTTTTTTGTGTGTGAACAACTTCAGCTTCTGCTTTCCATTACCAGCCAGAGGTACCAAGTCTTGTATTAACTGTGATAGGGGCAGATGTCTTCATTTATGTTTTCCTAAGAACCAAGCTGGAGTCTTGGTGTGGCACTGTGGGCTATGGTATCAGACTGAAAAGTTGTTTGAACTGCAAGGTCGGTGGTTCAAGCTCACCAGCTGCTCCTTGGAAACCCTATACAGGGTTGCTATGGGTCGGAATCAACTTGACAGCACTTAACAACAACAACCAAGTTGGACACCTGGTGTAGTGCTGCAGGATAGTGTACTGAACCACAAGGTTGGTTTGAACTGCAAGGTTGATGGTTCAAACCCACCAGCCACTCCTTGGAAATCCTATGCAGAGTAGCTGTAAGTTAAACTGATTTAACGGCACTTAACTAAGAGCAGAGCTAAAGATAGAGATTGGGACATGTATTTTATTTATGAGGTGATCCCAGGAAGCCAGAGTGAGGAAATGGAGAGAGTGGAACAGGGAAGAATGGGAAGCCTATAAAATGCGTTTTAGTGAGCTGATTATCACTATAGCCAACAGTCATAGTTTCTTTCCCACGACTATCATAACAAAGCACCAACAACTGGGTGTCTTACAGCAACCGAAATGTATTCTCTTACAGTTCTGGAAACTGGAACTCCAAAATCATGATGTTAACAGGACAGAAATGGTATCAAAACTACCTGATAAGGAATTCAGAAATATAATATTTAGGTACCATCAACAGATTGAAAGAATGACTGAAAAAGCTGCAGATGAAATCATGGAAAACACAAATAAAACTTTAGAATTATGAAAACACTTCAAGAACAAAATGACAAAATAAATGAAAAACCATACAAAAGCAGCAAATAGAAATCCAAAGGGTTACTAGTAAGATTTCAGACACAAATGATGCATTGACAGAGTAAAGAAGTAGAACTGAATCAATGGAAGACAAATCTCTCAATATTTATGTGCTAGGGGAACAATCTCACCATTCCTCTGTCAGTTTGTCGTACTGTGGTGGCTTGCACGTTGCTGTGATCCTGGAAGCTATGCCACCAGCATTTTACATATCAGCAGGATTACCCAAGGTAGATAGGTTTCAGCTGAGCTTCCAAACTCAGACAGACTAGGAAAAAAGAGAAGCAGGCTACTTCGGAATGTTTACCTATTGAAAGCCTTATGATTAGCAGTGGAACACTGTCACACAGCACCAGAATATTAAATATTGATATATTATGAATAGCACGAGAATACTGTCAGATTTAGACGCAGAAAATGAGCCTCTTTGTTTGCAGGGCACTCAAAACACGACTAGGGAAGAGATGCCTCCTCAAAATAGATTTGACCATGATGACATGAAAGGATTATAGCTTTCCAGACCTTCATTTGCTGATGGGAAGACGGAGAGGCAGGATACATCTGAATGTTTAGTCACTGAAACATTCTTTCACCATAATTTTTCAATCTGTATGATGAGCAAGTAACACAAGAACTTGATTATATGAAGAAGAGCGTTGCATCAGGATTGAAGGAAGACTCATTGACAACCTGGATATGCAGATGATACAATCATGCTTGTTGAAAGCAAAAAGGACTTAAAACACTTACTGATGAAGATCAAAGATCACAGCCTGCAGTATGGGCTGCACCTCAATGTAAAAGATACAAAAATCCTCACCTGAACCGGTAAATAATTAATATCATGATAAATGGAGAAAATATTAAAGTTGTCAAAGGCTTCACTTTCCTTAGATCTGCTATTAGCAATCATGAAACCAGCTAATGAGAAATCAAACAGTGTATTGTTACGTTTCCCTGGTACCCCTCTCTCAGGATTCCAAAGACTCAGAGTCACCGAGTAGCCATTCCTCAATGACAGACACACAAAAGGCATTCACTGAAAGCGGCTTATTGCAAAATGAAAGTACTCTTCAAAGAGAGAACTGAATTTGTCTCTGAAAGTGGAGAAGACCCTGTGGGTTTGTTTGCATATAAAGGTATGGAGTCTCCTCCATGGAGTCCGGCAGGATAATGTGCTGGACCACAATGTCAGCGGTTCAAACCCACCAGCCGCTCCTCAGAAACCCTATGCAGGGTTCATATGGGTCGGAAACAACTTTAAAGCACTTAACAACAACAACCTACCGGGTGGGTTTTTCCCAGGGGAGTGCTCTGAGCGGTCCGGACTAATTGCATCACCCGTGTTACTGTGCATGCCTAGGAATGCTTGTTCCCCAATTTCCTGGGTTTTTAATTGTATGCCTGGGAGGTAGCATATGATAATGGTATTACGAAGACCCCTTCAACAGCATAAGTCATTTAAAGGCACGATTCTGTGCTTTCACATCCAAGTCATAAACTGCAAGGCGTGTCCAAGTATTTTGTGATTGTTGTTGTTGTTAAATGCAGTCAAGTGGGTCTGACTCATAGCAACCCTGCATAGGGTTTCCAAGGAGAGGTTGGTGAATCTGAACTGCCAACCTTGCAGTTCAAACTGAACGATGTTCAGTTATTCTGGATGGACCAAAGATGTCTCCCCCTTCTCCTGATCTCGCCGGGTAGAGGAGGACCCAGAGCAAAAGGGTGGGCATAGAGCCAGTGCAGGAGAGACTCAGGGGTCCTAATCTGTCTCTGACAGTATTGCATTAGGCAAATCTACTGCACAGCACCTCTTTAAAGTGCTGAACAGCAAAGGTTCAGTTTGAGGACTAAGGTGCACCTGACCCAAGCCATAGTATTATCAATAGCCTTATTGGTGCTGCGGGTTAATTTACTGGACTGCAAGGTCAGTTTGAACTGCAAAGACGGCGGTTCCGGCTCACCAGCTGCTCTTCAGAAATCCTGTACAGGGTCGGTAGCATGTGAAAGTTGAATAAGGAATAAGGAAGGTCATAGAAGAATTGATGCCTTTCAGTTAGAGTGCTGTTGTTAAGTGCTGTTGTTAAGTCGGCTCCCATTCATAGCGACCCTATATAGAGTTTCTGAGGAAAGGCTGGTGAGCTTTAATTGCTGACTTTGCAGTTAAAAACGACTTTACAGTTCAACACATTAACCCACAGAGCCACATCAGGACTCCAGAGTGTTGTAGTAGAATATTAAAAGTACCATGGACTGCCAGAAGAACAAATAAATCTGTGTTGGAAGAAGTAGAGACAGAATACTCCTTAGAAAACAGGTTGGCCAGATTTCATCTTTCATACTTTGGACATATTATCAGGAGGGACCAGTACCTGGAAAAGGATATCATTCTTGGTAAAGTGGAGGGTCAGCAAAAAAGAGGAAGAACCCCCACCCCCAACAAGGTGAATTGGCACAGTGGCGGCAGCAATGAGCTCAGTGATAACATTGATTGTAAGTATGGCACAGGACTGTTTCATTTAGTTGTGCATAGGGTCGCTAGGAATCAGAATCAACTCAACAGCACATAACAAAAAAAAAAAAAAAAAGAGAGAGAAACTGTCAAATAAAGAAAGCCTAAGAATTATGTGGGACATCATCAAAAAAAAATAACTTGTATGTAATTGGACTTCCAGAACAGGAAGAGAGAAAAGAAGAAACACACACAGAAAGACAAGAAGATAGGCATTTAAGAAGTTGAGCAAACTCCAAATAATACAGACCCCAAAAGAAATCACCAAGACATATTATAATCAAATTTTTCAAAACCCAAGACAAGGAAAGAATCCTGGGAGAAGTTCAGAAAACATTGAAAGTTACTACAAAGGAGGACTAATAAAACTAAACTCTGATTTCTCAGCAGAAACCATGCAGGTAAGAAAGTAATAGGATGACCTATATAAAACTCTGAAAGAAAAAAATTGCCAACCTAAAATATACCCTGAAAATTTGTCCATCAAATATGATGGCAAAAGTAGGATTTTTCCAGATGAACAGAAATTAAGAGTCTGTAAAAACCAGATCAACCTTACAAAAAATTCCGAAGACAGTCCTTTGTACAGAGAACCGAACCCATAAAATAACATACATGACAATATCACCCAGAACTCAGCCCATATCACCCTGAACTCAACCCA
Organism: Chrysochloris asiatica; assembly: GCF_000296735.1. Lineage (NCBI taxonomy): Eukaryota > Metazoa > Chordata > Mammalia > Afrosoricida > Chrysochloridae > Chrysochloris > Chrysochloris asiatica. The sequence continues at coordinate 8,027,962 of NW_006408557.1, read as the reverse complement.
AATATAGAAGTGGTGGTGGGGGTTATGTGCCTGTGAAGTTGGTTCCGACTCATAGCGACCCTGTACAGGGTTTCTGAGGCTGTAAATCTTTACAGGAGCAGAAAGCCTCATCTTTCTCTCGTGGAACAGCTGGTAGTTTCGAACTGCCCGATTTGTAACCACTACACCAGCTGTTGTTGTTGTTGTTGTTAAGTGCCGTCAAGTCGGTTCCGACTCATAGCGACCCTGTACAGGGTTTCCGAGGGTGTAAATCTTTACAGGAGTAGAAAGCCTCATCTTTCTCCCACGGAGCGGCTGGTAGTTTCGAACCGCTGACCTTAAGGTTCGCAGCCCGATTCGTAACCTCTACGCTACCAGAGCTCCTTCACCAGCAGAGCTCCTTAAATATAGAAATAGTCAAAGTAAAACAAAGCTATAAGACTGAAAATAGGGAACCAGAAATCTCAGTTTGTAGCAACCAAATATCCACAAAGTAAAAAGAAGGAAAGTATAGTAACAGAATTTCCAAATTAAGAAGAAATCAAGTAGATTTCAAAAAACAGTTAATTAATTTAAAAAGAAATAAGTCTAACTGCAACCTAAAATTGACCAAATGCTACTTCTATCTCTAGCTAAACCCCTACCTCTACCCCTAACACCAACCCTAGTTCTAACCATAACCCTTACACTCTCTATGAAGCCTAGCCTATACCTAGGCATAGTCCTAAACCTAATCCTAACTCCTTACTCCTAATCCATCTCCTACACACACAAAAGAAAGGACAAGGGTGTAAGGGGTGAGGTTAGCTGACAACCAGAACTAGCTTCAAGGTATGCAACGCATGCAGTTGCACAGGGCTCTGAGATTGTTTAATGCTCTGCTGTCACTATCTTGAAATTCTTAATAAATATTAAGCAAAGTACTTCCCATTTTCATTTTGCAAATGACATAGCTTATCTTTCTGACAGCCTCCAGCTGTTCACTCCTTCAGGTTCAAATATCATACCAAGTTCAGACTCTTCTCAGAGCAGCTCTGCCAATAACTGAGCAAGGATGATCCCAGACACTTCTATCCCATGTGGGACTGATCAAATGGGCTGGCATCATAGACGTTACCAGGTCTATCCAATCCTGCTTCCTCCCTTTTCTTTTCTTAGCTGTTGTTGTAAGCGCCGTCAAGTCAGGTTCAACTCATAGCGAGTCTGCATAGGGTTTCCAAGGAGCAGATGGTGGCCTTGAACTGCCGACCTTGTGGTTCAAACTGACCTTGAAGTCCAGCACATTAACCCACAACACCACACCAGGACTCCTTCTTAGCTAGTGTTGTTGTTGTTGTTATGTGCTGTGGAGTCAGTTCTGACTCATAGCAACCCTGTACAGGTTTTCCAAAGCTGTAAATCTTACAGGAGCAGAAAGCCTCATCTTTTTCATCTTTCTTAGCTATTACTCTTAAGTAAATCTTTTGCACTCTGTCTCAGCATCTGCTTCTTAAAGAACATAACCTGTTCTTATAACTGAAGTTAGAGATGGCCAAAAGGACATTATATGAAAATATAAAACATTACAGAAGTTACTTAGTCTCCAGCTCCACCACCCACTAGGTAAGGCCAGAAATTTGAATTATTCCCTTTCAGGGTAAGCCCCTACATCGCCATGTCTACCAATTTTCAACCAATCTCTGCCACAGAACTCAGACCAAACAATTTTAGTGTTTGCCTCAGTTTTCTCATGCGGCACTTTAATCCTATGAAGACATCTGCTCCTTCTACATCTGCCCTAGAAGCTGTGGTTCTGACAGATTCTGTCCTCCCTCCTTCCCTGTACTACAAAAGGGTAATTAATAAAAACTAGAATGAGCACTGGAATGCGGTGCCTCCATACAATAAGCACTGGACTGCAAACCACAAGGTCCACAATTCAAGCTTGCCTGCTGCTCTACAAGAGAAAGATGAGGCTTTCTGCTCCCGAGAAGATTTAAAGCCATTTTTTAAAAAGCTGAAAAATTATCTGTTGCACATACTAAGAACTCAAGGGCATCTGTACATATTTGCAAATAAGTGTACTTATATAATGAGCTCACACATATTCTCATTAGAAATGTGATTAGAGTCTTCATCTCCATGGCTTTTCCAGCCATATGTTGTACAATAACTTGTCATTTGACCTTGTCATTCATGCTGTAGCTTATGTGGAGAGACATAAGTTCAACTGGTTTTCATTGAAAACCATGGCTCAAGAAAGGAAGTCATCAGCTAGTGTTGGTCATGGAAGTAGGGTTCTTAGCTAAAAAGAGAAATATTATAAGATAAATCAAAAAGTATGTCATTTGTGAAGAATTTGGGGTATACCATGATTGGGTTGTGACTTCTATAAATGTCAAAGTCTTCTGTCCTGTATCTACTGTGTTGTTGTTAAGCTCCTTTTCCTTGGTACCACCTCCCAAGTAAATACCTTTGTAAATACTCAAGTCTTTGTCTTAGGGTCTGCTTTTGGTGACATCCAAAATAGAAAAAGCCATGGAGATGAAGACGCTATACTGATCTAAATAGGCAAGGATCTAAATGTACTCTTTTACACCTAACTAGGAGCCCTGGTGTGGGTTAATGCGCTGGGCTGCAAAGTTGGTTTGAACCACAAGGTCAGTGGTTCAAGCTCACCAGCTTCTCCTCAGAAACCCTATACAGGGTTGCTATGGGTTGGCACCAACTCGACAGTACTTCACAACAATGATACCTAACTAAGCCCTAACTAAATGTTCTAATGAGTATATGTGTGAACTCATTATATATGTAAATCTATTGCAGGAGTCCTGGTGTGGCACTGTGGGCTAATGCGTCACACTGTAAAGTCACTTGAACTGCAAGGTTGGTGGTTCAAGCTCACTAGCTACTCCTTGGAAATCCTATACAGGGTCACTATGGGTTGGAATCAACCTGATGGCACTTAACAACAACAACATTGCAAATATGCAGAGATGCCATTGAATTCTTAGTATAATTTTTCAGCTTTTTTAAAAAATGGTTAGGGAAAGTATTCAAAATATATACAACCTACAGATGGTGATTTTTATAAATGTACAAAGATTTTATATAAATGACCATAAATATATTATACAAATAAAGTAGATAATAGGCAAAGGGATTAAATACTTAACAGAAAAAGAACCACAAATGGCCAGAAAATATGAAAAGATATTTACTTTCATTCATAAGTAAATAAATTCCTGTAAAAGCAAAGCTGGTGAGCTTTTCACCTAGTATATAAAAAACAAATGTTTTTAAAGTTTGCAGCAGGCTTTTGCTACCTTATCCCAACCCCCTCAGCTAACCTTCTAGTTCACCTGCAGTTGAGGTGGAGCATAGTTTTATCTACTGACAGCATCTTACCTCAAATAATTGCATCTCTCAGATTCTCTGCCTGAGAATATTCTGTAGCACCAGCAACCTTGCTCAGAACAGGCACAAGGCACCCCAGAAGTACGTAAGTTCCCACAGAAATTTCAACCAATAAAATGGGAGAAATGGTGGGCAATCACACCATCTTCCCCATGCCTCAAACTCTCCATGGGGCAATTCTGTGGCATGCATTATATCATTAACTCTCAAGCTTTAGCGTTCATCAGAATCACCTGGGAGGCTTAAAGAGCGTGGCTTGCTGAACCTTGCTGCTTCAATTTCTGATCAGTGAAGACTCAAGAATGTGTATTTCTAGCAACCTCCCAAGTGATGCCCATGCTGCTGGCCAGGGACCAGACTTTGGGGAGCATGTCCTGAGAGAATCACAGTGTTGGATTACCCAATAAGCATAGAAAGCATAGGCTTATTTGTGCATTCTTACTAATCTATACTGAACAGTTTCACAGGTGATAAAAAAAAACATGCAACACTATTCACTACAGATTATTAAGTAAGCCCACGCTTATTTTGCTTATTGGATAATCTGCCCCATGGAGGGTCCCCAGTGGAATAGAGTGCTTATTGCCCACAAAGTCAACAATGCTCACTAACACACACTTTATTAATTTTTCGCTTTCCAGTCTTCCTTTCTCCACCCTCCTCATTTAGATTTCTTTGGTGGTGGTGGTGTGCCATGGAGTTGGTTCTGACTCATAGTGACTCTGTATAGGGTTTCTGAGGCTGTAAACTTTTACAGGAGCAGAAAGCCTCATCTTTCTTATGCAGAACAGCTGATACTTTTGAACTGCTGACTATGAGATTAGCAGTCCAACTCGTAACCACTATGCTACCAGAGTTCCTTTTCCTTGGTACCACCTCCCAAGTAAATATCTGCACTCAAGTCTTTGTCTTAGGGTCTGTTTTGGGTGGCAACCAAAGTAGGACAGTACCATATATATATATATTCTCAATTGTTGTTGTTGTTAAGTGCTGTCGAGTCGGTTCCGACCCATAAAGACCCTGTATAGAGTTTCTGAGGAGTGGTTGGTGAGCTTAATTCTGTTTCCATGAATCTGAAAGCAGCTTAGTGGGGTAGAAGGACCCAATTGTGCTGTCCTCCTCCACTTGGCTGACTGTAGTTAAGCAAAGACAGATATAAAATTCCCTCTAACCCAGCTATATTCAAAACCTCCTACATATTTGGAATACTGTGGAGCAAGTGGCAGAATACAAGAAGAAACTCTGGTGATCTAAAACTGGTAGAGAAAAACCAACCAATCAGGACCTCTGAAAACTCTATGGTTGTATTCTGGTGTGGCACTGTAGAATAAGCACTAGGCTAAAAGGTTGGTTTGAACTGCAAGGTCAATGGTTCAAACTCATCAGTCACTCCTCAAAAGTCACAGAGCCAATATGTGTTGGAACTGATTCCACGGCACTTACAATAACAACAATATATTCTGCAAGAAGCAGCATGTCATATATGGGTAAATATATGGCACTCCATCTGTCTGCTTCCCTTAAGCTACTTTCTATATGACACTGCACCCTGTCATTCACTGCCCTCTCCATGATCTATACCTCATTTAACACTTGTAAGTTTATGATAAACATTCTTGTAGATATTTTACCTCATGCTGTCACAAGTGATGGTTCAAACCCACCAGCCACTTCTCAGAAACCCTACACAGGGTTGCTATCGTATTTTCCATTGCCTCATACGCATGTGAAAGTTGGACAAGAAATAAAGAAGAATTGCTGCTTTTCAGTTATGGTGTTGGAGAAGAATATTTAAAGTACCAGGAGAACAAATAAAACTGTGTTGGAAGAAGTACAGCCAGAATGTTCCTTAGAAGCCAAGATGGTCAACTTTGTCTCTCACACTTTTGATTTGTTGTTAGGAGGGATCAGTCCTTGGAGAAATCATGCTTAGTAAAGTGGCGGATCAATGATAAAGAGGAAGACCCCCAATGAGATTAATGGGCATAGTGGCAGCAGCAACGGGCTCAAGCTTAACAATAATTGTGAGATTGACACAAGACTGGGCAGTGTTTCATTCTGTTGTATATAAGGTCACTGAGAATTAGAACTGACTCACTGGTACTGAACAACAACAAGAAGAAAAAGATTGTTCAGGGGGGCGGGGACTCAACTAAATGTAAACTCATTCCCCAAAAGGCTGATCAAGTTATTCTGTGATAGGCTGAATAGTAATTCTTCAAGAATATTCATGTGCTAGTCCATGAAACTTGTGAATGTGGGCTTAGATGGCAAAAGAGACTTTGCAGATGAGATTAAGATAAGGATCTTAATATGGTGAGATGATCCTGGATTATCCAAGTGAACAGGACATATTCACAATACTCCTTATAAGACAGAGGCAGGAAGAGTCAAATACAGAGGAGAAGGCAATGTGATGATAGAAGCAGAGATCGGAAAGATTTGCTTTGAAGATGGATAAAGGAGCCATAAACCAGGGTATATGGGCACTGGTTGGAGGTGATTATGTGCTGCGGATTTGGAACCGACTCATAACAACCCTGTACAGGGTTTCCAAGGCTGTAAATCTTTAAGGGAGCAGAAAGCCTCATCCTTCTCCCACGGAACAGCTGACCTTAAGTTTCACAGCCCAATTCGTAACCACTACACTACCAGAGCGCCTTCATATGGGCACTAGAAACTGAAAAAAAAATAAGGAAGCAGATTCTTAGACCCTCCAGAAGGAAACAGCTGTGTCCATAACTCTTTGCTGCTATTGTTAGGTACCTTCAAGTTGGTTCTGACTCAAAGCAACCCTATGCATAGCAAAGAAAAACACTGCTTCGGCCTGCACCATCCTCACAACGGTTATGGCTGAGTCCATTGTTGCCCCACTGTATCAATTCATCTTGATAAAGGTCTTCCTATTTTTCAATGAGTCTCCATTTGCCAAGGAGGATGTCCAAAGTACTAGAGGCAAAGTCTCTCCATCTTCCCTTCTAAGAAGCAGTCTGACTCTACTTATTCCAACACAGATTTGTTTGTCCTTCTAGCAATCCATGGTATTTTCAATATTCTTTACCAACATCATAATTCAAATACACCAAATCTATAATCTTCCTTACTTATTTTCCATCTGTCACATGGTTATTATATGATTAAAAATACCATGGCTTGGGTTATGTGTACCTTAGTCTTCAAAGTAACATCTTTGCTCTTGAATGCTCTGAAGAGTTCTTTTGCAGCAGATTTGCCTAATGCAATACATTATTTGATTTTTGATTCCTGTGGCAAGCACATTGATTATGGATCCAAGTAAAATGAGATCTTTGACAACTTCAATATTGTCTTTATTTATCATGTTATTTATTGATACAGTAGTAGGACTTTCTGTTTTCTTTAAATTGAGATGCAATCCATACTGAAGATGTAGTCTTTGATCTTCACCAGTAAGTATTTAAGTCCCATTTGCTTCCAGCAAGCAAGGTTGTACCATCTGCATATTTCAGGTTGTTATTGAGTCTTGGAGTCTTGGTGTGGTGCTTTGAGTTAATGCACTGGACTGCAAAGTTGGCTTACACTGAAAAGTTGGCAGTTCAAGTTCACCAGCCACTCCTCGGAAATCCTATACAAAGTCACTATGGGTCTGAACTGACTTGATGGCACTTAACAACAACAAAATGAGTCCTGGTGTAGTACTGTAGGATAAGCACTGGACTGTTAGCTATAAGGTTGGTGGTTCAAACCCCCAGCTGCTCATCAGAAACCCTACACAGTCACTATGAGTCAGAACTGACTTGACAGCATTTAGCAACAACAGTGAATCTTCCTCCAATCCTGATGCCACACCAGTCTTCATATAATCAATCTAGTTCTTCAGATTATTTGCTCAGCATACAGATTGAATAAGTATGATGAAAGACTACAACCCTGGTGTACACCTTCCTGATTTTAAACCATTAAGCATCCCCTTGTGCTGTTTAGATAACTGCTTCTTGGTCTATGGATCTCAGGAGAACAATGAAATGTTCTGGAATACCCATTCTTTGCAGTGTTATCCATAGTTTGATCCACACAACCTAATGCTTTTGCATAGTCAATAAAGTGCAAAGAAACATCTTTATGATCTTTTCCTCTACTTTCAGCCAAGATCCATCTGACTTTAGCAATGATAGCTCTCCTTCCATGTCCTCTTCTGAATCCAGCTTGAATTTCTAGAAGCCCCCTATCCATGTACTGCTGCAACCATTTTTGAACTATTTTCAGCAGCATTTTACTTGCAGGCATATTAATTATCTTGTTCAATGATTTCAGCATTCCGTTGGGTCACCTTTCTTGAAATGTGTACGGATATGGATCTCTTCCAAATGGTTGGCCAGATAGCTAGCTGTCTTCCAACTTTCTTGGAATACACAAGTGAGCACCTCCAGCACTGTATCAGTTTGTTGAAAGATTTCCATTTGCATTCCATACATTTCTAGAGCCTTGTTTTTCATCAATGCCTTCAGTGAAGCTTTGTCTGATTCCTTATTACGATCAATTCTTGATCATATGTTTCTTGAAAGGTTTGAACGTTTACCAATTCTTTTTGGTACAGTGATTCTGTGTAATTCTTCCATCTTCTTTCCATGCTTCCTGCCTCATTCAATATTTGCCCATGTTGTTGTTGTTGTTGCTAAGTACCATAGAGTCAGTTCTGCCTAATGGCAATGCTGTAGAGACTTTCTAAGGAGCAGATGGTGTGTTTGAACCGCCAACCTCACTGTTATCAGTCCGGTATTTATCCTACAACAACACACCAGGACTCCATTTTGCACATGTTGTTGTTGTTGTTGTTATGTGCCGTGGAGTCGGTTCCGACTCATAGCAACCCTGTACAAGGTTTCTGAGGCTGTAAATCTTTATGGGAACAGAAAGTCTCCTCTTTCTCCTGCAGAACAGCTGGTAGTTTCGAACTACTGACTCTGAGGTTAATAGCCCGATTCGTAACCACTACGCTAGAATCCTTCAATATTACAATCCAAGGCTTAAATTTTTCTTCAGTTCTTTCAGCTTGAGAAATGCTGAGCATATCCTTACCTTTTGGTTTTCTAACTCCAGGTCTTTGCACATTTCATTATAAAATTTACTTTGTCTTTTTGAGCTGCTCTTTGACATCTATGTTCAATTATTTTGCTTCATAATGTCTTCCAGTTGCTTTAGTTTCTCTATATTCATAAGCAAGTTTCAGAGTCTCTTTTGACATCCATACTTGTCTTTTCTGTCTTTTTAATGACCTTTTGCTTTCTCCATGGATGATGTTCTTGATGCCATCTCACAATTCCTCTGGTCTTCTGTCATTAAATTTGTTCTTGACATACTCTTTCAATTTAAGTGGGATATACTAAGGAGCTCTGGTAGCGTAGTGGTTACGAATCGGGCTGCGAACTGTAAGGTCAGCAGTTCGAAACTACCAGCGGTTCTGCGTGAGAAAGATGAGGTGTTCTGCTCCTGTAAAGATTAACAACCTCAGAAACCCTGTGTAGAGTTGCTATGAGTTGGAACCGACTCCACGGCACATAACAACAACATACTCAAGGTCACATTTTGACTCTTGTAGATTTATTTTCATTCTCTTCAGCTTCAGTCTAAACTTGCATATGAGCAACAGATGGTCTGTCCCACAGTCAGCCCCTAGTCTTGTTTGGGCTGATATTGAGTTTCTTCGTCATCTCTTCCCACATATGTAGTCAGTCTGATTCCTATGCATTCCATCTGGTGAGGTGTAAGTGTAAAGTCAACACTTATGCTGCTGCATAAAATGGTATTTACAATGAATAAGCCATTAGTTTTGCAAAATACTATCATGTAATCGCCAGCATCATTTCTGTCACCAATGCCATATTTTCCAATTACTGGTTCTTCCTCTTTGTTTCCAACTTTTGCATTCCAATTACCATCTTGATACCATATTGCATTGATTTCAAACTAAAGAAGTTGGTAAAATTCTTGAATTTCATCATCATTAGCCTAAGTGCATAAATTTGGTGCCTAAATTTGAATAGTCATATTAGTTGGTCTTCTCAGTAGGCATAAGGATCTTATCCTATCACACATCGTATTGTACATAGATCTTGAAATGCTCTTTTTTATGATGAATGTAGCACCATTCCTCTCCAGTTTCTCTTTCTCATATGATTATCTGATTCAAAATGACCAAATAGCAATCCATTTAACCAAATAACTAATGCCTAGGATATCAATCTTTATGCATTCCATTTCACTTTTAATGAGTTTCAATTTTTCTGGATTCATACTTCATACATTCCACATTATGATTATTAGTGGATATTTGTATCGGTTTCTCCTCATTTTGAGTTGTGTCCTATCAGCGAATGAATGTTCTAAAAATTTTTCTTCAGTAAAGTCAAGTCTGAAGAGACAGCTAGCTCTTCCCCAGTCCTATTTTGAGTGTTTTCCAACTCGAGGGACTCATCTTCCAGCACTCTATCAGACAATATACTGCTGCTGTTCTTTTTTTTTTTCTTTTTTTCTTTTTTTTCTGTGCCTAACCACGCAAAAGCAGTCTCCTCTCCTTTTCTAGTCTGTCTTAATCTGGAAGTTCCACTGAAACCTGCTCACCAAGGCTCATTGTTTTTGTTCTCAAGTGCCATCGAGTTGATTCTGACTCACTACAACCCTGCATAGGGTTCCCAAGGAGTGGCTGGTGGGTTTGAACCACCAGCCTTGAAGTTAGCAGTCCAGTGTTTTTCCTAACCCTGCTGATATCTAAAACACCACTGGCATAGCTTCAAGCATCACAGAAACACATAAGACACCACAGTATTAAAACTGGTCACTGAGTGGCATAGCCCAGTGTAACTGATTTCTAAATTCTGACCTCTAGATCTTACTGTTTGAATCCACTAAGGTTATGTTGACTTATTTATTACAGCAGAAATAATAAGCAAACATGAACCCTTTGTTCGTCTTGTACATGACGTTCACTTTGCAAAGGTCACAGTTTAAACCCACCAGCTATTACTCTGAAACCCTATACAGGTTATGTCTATAGTTCTTAAGTTTTGTTTTTTTATTAACAGTGCTCTCTGTCACTCTCAAAAATGTACTGGATAAATAATAGCTTTACAGTCATCCTGCCTAGAGCAGTTCTCTAAGACTTTAGTCACATAGAATGGTTTGAAAAGGCAATGTTCTATCAATCGATAGCTGAAGATCATTCTGGCCCCATCCCCGCTCCCAAGGTGAATCTGACTCTTTTCTGCAGCACAGAGCTTATTGAGATTCAACCTTAAGACGCCCACAGTGATTGTAGGCTGCTTCCTCCTGAACAGGAGAGACATGGAACTACCCTCATAGCAGACCCCTAAATAAATCTCAACTGCCTTAAAGAAATAAAGACAAGAGATAAGGCAACAGTAGGATTAGTAAAGTGCCACATGATCTTGAGTTTTATCTAAGCATTGAAGGAAGAAACCATGAAAAGAAAATAAATTTTATTATATCAAATTTAAGTTTTCAGAATGGCAAAAACATATCCATTTAAACAAAAAGTCTAATTCAACTCAAAGAAACAATATGTGGGACATGTATGAGAGACACTTGGTTGATAGCTTTAATATTAATTTAAAGATAATTCAACTAGCCAGAGTTCCCTATTAGCTGGCACTGCTAATTCATTGTAGCCTACAGTATAAATTACAAACATATTGAGTTTTAAAAAATCAATTTTTGAAACCCAAAAAGAAGAAAGGGAGCAAGCATATAATTTATAAAAGAAGAACTACAGATGTCAAATCAGACATATTCTTCCTCTCTGGTAACCAAAGAGTGCAAATGAATAGGACATGCCACTTTGATCTATGTTGTTGTTGTTAGGTGCCACAGATGTGGTACTGACTCATCACAACCCTATGCACAACAGAATGAAGCACTGCCTAGTCCTGCGCCAAACTCACGATTGTTGGCACACTTGAGCCCATTGATGCTGCCACAGTGCCAATCTATCTTATTGGAGTTCTTCCTCATTTTCTTCAATCCTCAATTTTACCAAGCATAATGTCCTTCTCCAGGGACTGGTTCCTCTTGATAATATAACCAAAGTATGAGAAACGAAATCTGGCCATCTGGCTTCTAAGGAGAACTCTGGCTGTACTTCATCCAATGAGATTTGTTTGTTCTTTTGGCAGTCCAGGTTACTTTTCATATTCTCCTCCAATACCATAACTCAAATGCATCAATTCTTCCACAGTCTTCCTTACTCACCATCCAACTTTCAGGTGCTTAGTTTCAGTGATATATCACATGCCTAGTGTCAGTGAAGAGGTATGTGAATGAGTACCCTCATCCACTCCTGGAGAAATGATACATTTAATTGACCTTTCGAGGAAGCACTTTAAATAAATCTCACAAATATAGGTGTCTGAATAACCATATACTCCTCATTGGAGTTATATGCATGTAGTCAGCTAGTCACCTTCAAGTAAGTCAGACAAATTTCCTTGATTTCAGTCTTCTCCTCTATAATTAGCTTTGCTGTTTGCCTCTTAAGGACTCTAATGCTAATTTTGAAAACCCATCCAGTTCAGGGCTGCCCAGCCAGAAAACTCATCAGAATATTGGTCTCTGCCCCTTTGCTACTTAAATAACAGTGACTGCCTTTGTTCTCCCCTTTATGTCCTTCTAGGAAGTCTGAAGTTAAAAAGAAGTGTGGTGGACATCAATCTGGTGGGCAATATGGGTTGACGAACACCATCTTCAGTCATGCCCTGGAATTTCTTCTGAGAACACCCCATAGGTCAGGAGCCAGTTCCAAGCACAGATCAAGTAGAGATTGAGAAAGCCAGTTCCTAGAACAATCTTCTGGTAGAGATTGGGAAAGTAGTGTGAGGTGGGCAAAGTCAGCCTGGTTTCCACCCACTAGGGTCCCCAGCACCCAAAGTCAGAGGACATACAGGCTTGTGAGGCTTGTCCAACCTGTAGCTGAAACATGAAGCAATGAGATCAAAGACCAGGATGTTTCTTTCAAAAACAAAATCAGCTTGGAAGCCTGTGAGGGATGAATATGGGGGTGGGAGGGGTGCCGGGGGACAGCTCTTGGTGCTTCCCAAGAATTTCTCATTTCCCTCCATTCATCGCCTTCCATTGTTCCCGATTATGGTTTTACTATAGGCCATCTCACATCCTTACATTAATCTCCCAATTTGAGGCAATTTCACCATATTGTGTTTGATAATTTTCCATTTACAGCAACATGGAGGCAGGTTCCTACTGCTTGCTGAATAGCCCAGAAGCCAGCTGAACAGTCAGGACACAGAAATTCTTTGCTTCTGGAGCCTGTATTTTGTGAAATAGGATTAGCTGTGAAATCTAGGCATGCCATTAGCAGGAGGCAGCTGCTTCCATAGAAACATAACTGAGGAAGTCAGGATGGAGGAAGTGGGTATGTGCAAGGAGTTTTGCTACATCATTAATTTTTGGCTCTCAGATTACCTCATTCTCAACCTGTGACACTGAGGTGAGAGGTAATGGCTTTGCTGTTTTCCTCTTTTCCTTATTTAGCTCAAAAATAAGAGAAAATTTTCTTCTTCCTTATGAATTAAGTGATGGGGCTTGTAAGCAGTCTGGACTAAAATTCACCTATCCACAGTGCCCTTAGGAGATATTTCTGAGCATGAATTAGTTTTAGCTCTAGAATGAATCTCTCAAAAATCATTTATTTAGCTCACATTTCTGAGGGTCAGAATTTTAGGCTGAGCTTAGCTGGGTGATTCTTCTGGTCTCACCTGGATGCCATCACATGTCTATGTTGTTGCTGTTATTAAGCGTCATCAAGTTAGTTCTAAGTCATAGAAATTGCATATACAATAGAACAAAACTCTACCCAGCATGCTCCATCCACACAATTGTTGCTATGTGAGCCCATTGTTACAATCATTGTGTCAGTCATACCAAGTATGAGTCCTTCACCAACAATGGGCCCAAAGTACTTGGGATGGAGTCTCACCATCCCGGATTCTAAGGAGAATTCTAACTGAACCTCTTCCAAGACAGATTTCGTTTCTCTTCTGATACTACGAAGGAACCCTGGTGGCATAATGGTTAAGTGTTTAGCTGATAACTGAAAGGTCAGAGGTTCAAACCCACCAGTCTCTCCATGAGAGAAAGATGTGACAGTCTGCTTCTGTAAATACTTACAGCCTTGGAACGCCTCTAGGCAGTTCTGTTCAGTCCTATATGGCCACTAGTAGTTGGAATCTACTCAGCAGCAGTGGGTCTGAAAGTTAATCTTTCACCAACACCAAAACTCAAATGCATCATTTTTTCTTTAGTCTTCCTTACTTATTGTCCATGAAGCAATAAAAAATACCATGGCTTAGGGCATTACTCTGAGGCAAACAGTTGGTGGAGGGGTTCAAACATGCAGAGCAATAAAACCTTTAACCTGGAGAAGCAAAACCATACTCCAAGGAAGCATCATGAGCATCACCACCAGCAGCAACAGCAACAGCTGTCAATACCCCTTCCAGTACCTGCAAATGGGCAACAAGCCAGCAGCCAAAATGAAGGCTTGATTATCGACTTGAAGAATTTTAGGAAACCAGGAGAGAAGACCTTCACCCAACATAGCCGTCTCTTTAAGGGCAATCTTCCTCCTGACATCACTGAGGAGGAAATGAGGAAACTGTTTGAGAAATATGGGAAGGCAGGAACGGTCTTCATTCATAAGGATAAGGGCCTTGGCTTTATCCACTTGAAAACACGAACTCTAGCGGAGATTGCCAAAGTGGAGTTGGGTAACATGCCACTCCGTGGAAAGCAGCTGCGTGTGCGCTTTGCCTGCCATAGTGCATCCTTTATAGTCTGAAATCGTCCTCAGTATGTGTCCAATGAACTGCTGGAGGAGGACTTCTGTGTTTGGCCAAGTAGAGAGGGCTGTACTCATTGTGGATGATCGAGGAAGCCCTCAGGAAAAGGCACTGTTGAATTCGCAGGGAAGCCAGCTGCTCGTAAAGCTCTGAACAGAGGTAATGAAGGCTCTTTCCTGCTAACCACATCTCCTCGGCCTATGATTGTGAAGCCCATGGACCAGTTAGACCATGAAGTGGGGCTTCCAGAGAAGCTGGTTATAAACAAACAGCAATTTCATAAGCAGCGAGAGCAGCCACCCAGATTCACACAACCTGGCTCCTTTGAGTATGAATATGCCATGCGCAGGAAGGCACTCATTGAGCTAGAGAAGCAGCAGCAGGACCAAGTGAACCGCAACATCAAGGAAGCTTGAGAGAAACTGGAGATGGAGGAGGAAACTGCTCTCCGTGAACACCAAGTCATGCTAATGAGGCAGGATTTGATGAGGTGCCAGGAAGAACTTCAGCAGATAGAAGAGCTGCATAACCAAGAGATGCAAAAACGAAAGCAACTGGAGCTTAGGCAGGAAGAGGAGCGCAGGCACCGTGAGGAAGAGATGCGGCGGCAACAGGAAGAAATGATGCTGCGACAGCAGGAAGGATCCAAGGGAGACAGCAGAATATACGGATGGGCCAGATGGCTATGGGAGGTGCTATGGGCATAAACAACAGAGGTGCCATGCCCCCTGCTCCTGTGCCTGTTGGTACCCCAGCTCCTCCAGGACCTGTCACTATGATGCCAGATGGAACTTCATAATTGACCCCACCAACAAATGAGCATTGTGGACAAGCTCTACAATGGAAGAAATTGGGACAATTGGTGGAACTCTTGCTGCATTCGATCATGCAGCTCTTGGAGCTGAATTTACTCAAAACAAGCGCCATGGATACTAATAAATTTGCTGTCTATTTTCCAAAAACCTGTAAAAGAAGGACCCTTTTTGGACTAGCCAGAATTCTACTCTGGAAGAGTGTTAGGGATTCCTCCCAACAGTTAGGTCTTCCCTGCCTGTACCACCCTAGGAAGTATACTGCAGGCAAAGGGCAAGGGAAGGGATGTTGTTGGTACTGACCCATAGCGACCTTATGCACAGCAGAACGAAACACTGCCCAATCCTGGGTCAACCTCGCTACTGCTGCCATCGATGCTGCCACTTGGCCAATCCATCTCGTTGGGGGTCTTCCTCTTTTTCTCTGACACTCCACCTTACCAAACATGATTTTCTTCTCCAGTGACTGGTCCCTCCTGACAATATGTCCGAAGTATGAAAGACGAAGTTTGGCCATCCTGGCCTCCAAGGAGCACTCTGGCTGCACTTTTCCCAAAACGGATCTATTGGGTTTTTTTGGCAGCCAATGGCATTTTCAATATCAAAAGCATCAATTGTTCTATGGTCTTCCTAATTCACTGTCCAGATTTCGCATGCATATGAGCTTATTGAAAATACCATGGCTTGGGTCAGGCGCACCTGAGTCCTCAAGCTGACATCTTTCCTCTTCAACACTTTGAAAAGGTCTTGTGCAGCAGATTTGCCTATTGTAATATGTCGTTTGATTTCTGACTGCTGCTTCCATGAGCATTGATAGTTGCTCGAAGAAGAATGAAGTCCTTGACAACTTTAATCTTTTCTCCGTTGATAAGAATGTTGTTTATTGGTCCAGTGGTGAGGATTTTTGTTTTCTTGACATTGAGATGTAATCCATACCGAAGGCTACGCT
>NW_006408557.1:7996775-8010755 GCF_000296735.1 Chrysochloris asiatica | reverse complement strand
GCTTACTTCATGTATGATGTTCTTTATGTCATCCCACAACTCATCTGGTCTTCAGTCTTTAGCGTTTAATGCATCAAATCTGTTCTTTAGATGACCTCTAAATTCAGGTGGAATATATTCAAGGTCATATTTTGGCTCTCGTGGACTTGTTTTCATTTTCTTCAACTTCAGTTTGAATTTGCATATGAGTAATTGATGGTCTGTTCCACAGTCTGCCCCTGGCCTTGTTTTCACTGATGATATGCTTTTCCATAATCTCTTTCCACAGATGTAGTCAATTTGATTTCTATGTGTTCCATCTGGTGGGGTCCATGTGTATAGTCATAGCTTATGCTGTATAAAGAAGGTATTTGAAATGAACAAATGATTGGTTTTGCAGAATTCTATCATGCATTCTGCAGCATCATTTCTATAACTAAGGCCATATTTTCCAACTACTGATCCTTCCTCTTTGCTCCAAACCTTTGCATTCCAATCACCAGTAATGATCAATACATCTTGATTGCATGTTTGATCACTTTCATATTGAAGAAGTTGGTAGAATTCTTCTATTTCATCCTCACTGGCTTTAGTGGTTGGTGCATAAATTTGAATAATAGTGGTATTAACTAGGCTTCTCTGTAGGCACATGGGTATCATCCTATCACATACAGCATTGTACCTCATGACTGATCTGGATATGTTCTTTTTGACAATGAATGCAACACCATTCCTCTTCAATTTGTCATTCCCAGCATAGTAAACCATGTCATAAGATTCAAAATGGCCAATGCCAGTCCATTTCAGCTCACCAATGCCTAAGATATCAATGTTTATGTGTTCCATTTCATTTTTGACAACTTCCAATTTTCCCAGATTCATACTTTGTATGAATTCATGTTCCAATTTTCAATGGATATTTACAGCTGTTTCTCTTCATTTTCAGTTGTGCCCCATCAGCAAATGAAGGTCCCATGGGCTTTTCTCCCACAGGCTTTACTTCATTTGCGTCATTATGGTCAGTTCTACTTTGAGGAGGCAGCTCTTTCCCAGTCGCATTTGGAGTGTCTTACAACCTGAGTGGCTCATTTTCTGGCACTATATCTGGCAGTGTTTCTCTGCTATTCATTAGGTTTTCAGTGACTGTATATTAGGAAGTAGTTCATCACTCTTTCTTCTTAGTCTGTCTTTGTCTGGAAGTTCATCTGAAACCTGTCCACCATGGGTAACCCTGCTGGTATTTAAAATACCAGTGGCATAGCTTTCAGAATCACAGCAACTCACAAGCCACCACATTACAACAAACTGATAGACGAGTGGTGGAATGGAGGGGTAGTATTTAATAAATCACTTCTGTGTGTGGTATATTATTTAACAGATCAATTCCATGTGGTGCATTCCTGAAGTCTCAAGTATGACTGTCGAGGGCATGGAGGGAACCATGGCAAAAAATGGATCCAGTTAGAGCCCCATTAATCTTGTTCATCCCATTCTTTGTCCCTTCCTGTTTTATTTGCTTTCTCATCTTTAGATCTTCCAACCCTAGAGACACTGCCACATATATCACAAAACCAAACAGCTCCCAATGACCTTAGCCCCATTGCTCCACTCACTCCCTGATCAGAATTCAAGCAAATGTCCACAGTGGTCACAGACAACATACATACAGTTCTATTATATCCAATATGTTATTGTTGTTATGTGCCATGGAGTCGGTTCCGACTAATAGCGACCCTGTACAGGGTTTCCAAGGCTGTAAATCTTCATGGGAGCAGAAAGCCTCATGTTTCTCCTGCGGAGCCTCTGGTAGTTTCAAACTGCTGACCATGAGGTTAGCAGCCCGATTCGAAACCACTACGCTACCAGAGTATTACCCTTTAATGTCCTAAAGGAGACATTTTCTCTTATAGATTTTCATTTTAGTATATATATATATTTTAATTTGTGTTAACTTCCATCTTTTTCTTGAATGAAAACAGCCCAGAAATGCCCCTTTTGGGTTTATGATGTTGCTATTCACAGCTTTTCTTGATAGGCCTAGTACAATCTTGGGAACAGGGTTGCTGTATGTTGAAGGCCTGAGAGGAGCTCTTAGCCTTGCCTGTCTTAGGTGGTTATGCAGTGCATTTTTTATTGGTGTACCATGTTTGATTTGTCCCTGATACATTTAATTTGAAGTTTCATGAGAAATGGAGCAGTAATATAGCATTAACTTATTAATATACATTTTAAGCCTTTAAAAAAAAAAAAAATACCATGGCTTGGATCCAGCATATCTTAGTCTTCCAAGTAACATCTTTGCTCTTTAACACATTAAAGAGGTCTTTTTCAGTAAAATTGTCCATTGCAGTAATATGTCATTTGATTCATTATTGCTTTCTTGGGAATTGATGTGGATCCAAGTAAAATGAAATCTTTAACAACTTCAATATTTTTTGCATATATCATAATATTGTTTATTGGTCCTGTTGTGAGGATTTTTATATGTTGAGGTATAACCCATACTATTGTTGTTGTTAAGTGTTGTTGAGTTGGTTCCAACTCATAGCAACCCTAATTAGGTTTTCTGAATAGTGGCTGGTGAGTTTGAATTACTGACGTTGTGGTTCAAGTGATCTTGTGATCCAGTGCTTATCCTACAGCATAGTCAGAAGCAAATTGGCTTATCTGAACTGTCTCACATTTATGGTCTTGAACTAGGGCAACTCATCTGACTTGTTTCTGATTAGGTCTCATCCTTAAGCTGATTAGCTCTGCCTTAGCCACATAGTAAAGGCAGAGGTCCAAGAAAGCAAACAAAAGCATGCAAGACCTATGGGGCACAGGCCCAGAACTAGACTACCATCTCTTCCATCACATTATATTGAACATTTTCATCTTTTACTTGCAAGTCAAAAGGTTAGATTCAAGGAGTATATTACTCTTGATGAGAGGAGCTCCAAAGTCACATTGTAAGAAAGGTGGACCCAGCAAGGAATAAACAACTCTATCTATTTTTGTAGTTTTTAGAATCATCAACAGTCCGTCACAAGAAATCTCTGGCCAGTCCTCACACAGTTCAGTAGTTACGAAGATAAATTCAAGATGCCTTTCATAAAGTAGTTTTAATCAAAGAACACTTTAGGATTCTCCCCTCCACATTGGCTAAAATTCTATTCACTCCATCATGACATCCATAGGACATCTTTGCAATGTAAACATCATCAATGAGGTAAATATCAATATTTTCAACACAAAAGTCTTAGCAATTAAGTCTCCTATGGAGTCCTGGTGTGGCACTGTAGGATAAGCGCTGGACTGTAACCCATCTGATGCAATGAGTTGGAACTGACTTGATGGCACTTAAAAATAACAACAAGGATTCAATAAACACAATATAATTCTATTTGGGGTAGCTTAAGAAAGAAATCTGTTCAAGTATGAATGATTAACGAACAAAAAAAGTGATGTTGGAATGCCTAAAGGCCTCACCATCCCTAGACCTGAGCAGAAACTCAGTGAGAACCGGAGCCTGTGATGCAGGAGTACCAAACAGAAACTAGAGTCAGTAAAAGACACAATCACTTCCAGTAACTTGACCCCAAGCAGGCAGAAAGTAAAAAATAAATACCTTGGTCTATCTCCTCCTTTCTTTCTGGTACCACTCAATGGTCAGACTCAACTGAAAGTCTGCAGGCAAGAGAGACCATCCCCCTTGGTTTTACGTGGTTTTCAGCATTTTCCTAACAAGGGGTTCCTCCTATTAATTTGACCCAGACCTACCCATGAAGTGTAAATCCGATTAGTTGTTGTGGTTGTTGTTAAGTGCCGTCGAGTCGATTCCAACCCATAGCGACCCTGTATAGGGTTTCCAAGGAGCAGCTGGTGAGCTTGAACCACTGACATTGCAGTTCAAATGACATTTCAGTCTGACGCATTAGCACACAGTGCCACACCAGGATTCCAATACAATAGTTGCTGTTGTTAAGTACCGTGGAGTCGGTTCGACTCATAGTGACCTTGCATAGGGTTTCTGAGGTTGTTAAGTCTTTACAGGAGCAGAACGCCTCATAGTTCTCCCCTGGAGCAACTGCCAGATCCAAACTGCTGACCTTTCCGTTAGCAGCTCAGCTCGTAATCCAGTATCCTACCAGAGCTCCTTCAGACATCTGAGGGGGATTTTAAAAGTTCATGGAAAATTTCCATTATTCATGAACTTTTTGTATCCCTCTCATATCTGTTAAGTACTGAGTGCATCTGTTGTGCAAACCCTATTTAAATGTTTACCCACCTATCCATACTCAGTTTCAATAACAATCTATGTATTAATGCTGTTGTTGTTGTTATGTGCCGTGGAGTCGGTTCCGACTCATAACGACACTGTACAGGGTTTCCAAGGCTGTAAGTCTTTATGGGAGCAGAAAGTCTCATGGTTCTCCCACGGAGCAGCTGGTAGTTTTGAACTGCTGACCCTGAGGTTAGCAGCCCGATTCATAACCACTACGCTACCAGAGCTCCTTATGTAATGAATACAATCATTATTTTTCCTTTTACAGATGAAAAACTGAGGGCAACCAAATTAACGGATAGAAAAAGGGCAGGAAGTCAGCAGTACAAGACCAGTGATGGTGGATACTGCTGTTGGGACCATCGTCATGTGGCCCCTGGGAATTAGGTGGCTCCTATCATGCTGCCTCCACCCTTTCTAGCATGGACTCTAACCAGACTCCACTTCTCTGTAGTAGCAAATCCTAGGCCAAGACTGAGAATGGAGGTGGTGACTGTGAGTCTAAGGAGCCTAAGGTACAATCCTGCACCCTGGAGATAAAAGAGGGTGGGGATACAAGCATTCAGCATTTTCTCTGGTAGCAGAGTGGTTACAAATCGGGCTGTGAACCTTAAGTTCAGCAGTTTGAAACTACCAGCTGCTCCGTGAGAGAAAGATGAGGCATTCTGCTCCCATAGATTTACAGCCTCGGAAACCCTGTACAGGGTCACTATAAGTCGGAACCGACTCTACAGCACATAACTACAACAACAACAACATTGTTTGCCGGTAGACCTTACATTCCTACAAGATTTATAAGGTGGAGTATTCTCAAAACACAGATGGAAGTGATGCCGATTCTGGATAGCCAAAAATAACATCTACACAATTCCTTTGCATCTGCTGTATGTGTCTGCTGTGTAAAGCAATGCAGTCTCACCTGCCACCTTTATTGCCAGCCATGAGATCTCAAATGGGGAATCTGTGATAATTCTTCCTGAATTACAATTCACCCAATTTGGCAGATTCCCAGATGCTTTCAGTTACCTGAGGAATCTCTTTCTCACTTCCTCAAACCTGGAGATCATTCAGGAGGCAGTGGTGGGAACTAGGCTATAAGAACCCCAGGAGGGAGTGGCCACATTTCGAAGGAACTGTAGCTGCAGATCTGTTAGTGTTGCTGCAAAACAGTGAACAGGGAAAAAAGGATGAGGGATCTGTAGGGACTTGGGGTATGGGGTCTGAGTAATTTCAGGAACTTCTTGGTTTCTTTGTTTATCTCAGGTTGTGCTGACCCCTCCAGATATGACAGGCACATTTTTTCTTTGTTCTGGTGGCAATTATCAGGTTTTCACAAGAGCTCCATAGTTTGTTTACTTTCATTCCTATAGTGGCCTTCAGAGTGGTAGTTAATTACTGACTTCTCTTGTTGCTGTCAAGTCAGGTCCAACTCAAAGCGACCCTGTATAGCGTTTCTGAGGAGCAGCCAGTGGGTTTGAACTGCTAACCTTGAAGTCCAGTGTTTATCCTATAGCACTACACTAGGACTTTTATTGACTTATTTATGTTCTTGCTGTTAAAGTGCCATCAAGTCTGATCTGACACATAGAGACCCTGTATAGGATTTCCGAGGAGTGCCTGGTGGGTTTGAGCTGCCGAAGTTATAGTTAATAGTCCAGTGTCTATCCTACAGCGTCACACCAGGATTCTGATTTATCTATGTTGTTGTTGTTGTTAAAGTGCCATCAAGTCTGTTCTGACTCATAGTGAAACTATATAGGGTTTCTGAGGAGTGCCTGGTGGGTTTGAACAGCTGACATTGTAGTTTGCAGTCAGTGTTTATCCTACAGTGCCACCCCAGGACTCCAAAATAATAGCTATATTCTATAAACCTCAGGTTATATGTGAACATGAGCATAGTTGAACAGGAAAAGGTAAAAACATTCACTGCCCTCTCTGCCCAGGAGACAAGCTAAAATGTTAATCAGATTACTGAGTGGGACCAATCCTGTGGTTTCCCTTCTATCTTCAAACAAGTCCACAACCTAACCACCACCACCCGCCCCCCAATTCTGACCACATATAAAACTGCACTGCCCTACATTTGGCACTCAGATTCTGGAGAAATTAGCTCCTCTGAGTCAGCGGCTTAATAAAATCTGAAACTCTGCTTCACCTTTCTGAGCGGCGTCTTTTTCTTCGACGACAGATCAAGAGCTGCTTTGACACTCTTGGGCCCAGAGCTGCTGTGACAGTCTCGAGTCTAAAATTTTTGTAACATGGTAAAATAGAAACTTTCATAGAGAAGAGTAAATAAAAGTTAACACTAATGGTCTCTGGTAGCGTAGTGGTTATGAATCGGGCTACTAACCTCAAGGTTGGCAGTTCGAAACTACCAGCTATTCCATGGGAGAAAGATGAGGCGTTCTGCTCCCGTAAAGATTTGCAGCCTCAGAAATCCTGTGTAGGGTCACTATGAGTTGGAACGGACTCCACGGTACTTAACAACAATGGTCTTCTGTTTGCACAAAGAGAGTTGTTTGGGGTCATCTGTCACTTTTGGGTCTTCTATTTACAAAAAAAGAGTTGTTTTAACTAGCAGCGGCTTCAAGTTCCTCTTCTTTTTCCTTAGTTCCCCATTCTGGGAAGTATAGTGATATTTTCATCTGGCTATGTCCTGCTGAAGAAGAAGAATGTGCCATCAGGATTGGAGAAAGACTCTTCAACAACCTGTGATAACAATTTCCTACTGATTGGGACATAAGTGTGATTCATGCGGGAAATTGGCTATTGATGTGATGGGGTGGAGAGGGGCCTTGTAACTTGCTGGAAGTCAGTGACTTTCTGTTAAACACCATGAAGTCAGTTCTGCTTCATAGTGACTCTGTATAGGATTTCCGGTGAATTTGAACTACTAACCTTGTGGTTCACAGTCCAGTGAAGATCCTACAGCACCACACCAGAGGGACAGATGACATTTATGACCATGAGGAAAGAAGCTGGAAATCTTAGAACATTTGTGGCAGTTTAACCTGGATGTGTGAGAATGTATTTTTCAACCTTTTACCATAGTGGGGTTAGAAATCCTGATGAGAGAAAAGCAAGGTATTGAGAAAGGGTACTTAATCAATTGGACTTTTATAGGGAGTCCTGGTGTGGTGCTGCAGGATAAGCACTTGATTGTTAACCATAAGGTCAATGGTTCAAACCCATCAACCATTCCTCAGGAACCCTATCCGGGGTCACTATGAGTTGAAATCAACTACACAGCACTTATCAACAGCACCAACAACATGGGCTTGTGAGAGTTTGTGGGTTAAACAGCAATTTGGTGTCTGGGGATGGGAGTTGAGGACAGGGGCAACTAAAAGCTTAGGAGTGTCCCCGAGTGATAGAGGTTGTGGCACACTTAGTATTTGTTTAAGAATTCCTTCTGTGGCTATAGCTTGGGATATTGTTTAAGTCCATTGGTTGACCAAGCGCACCCTTCTGTGATGTGTGCTGATTCTTGATAGTTAATTATGATTATCTTAGTTTCTTTTCCCCTGCCTATCTCTGAGTCTCCTGGAAACTCTTTTGCATATTTTATATAATAATAAACTCTTAAGGCTGACAAAGTAAGATAAGTGAATGTGGACTGAAAAGTTCTGATTGTCTCTCTCAGTGGTATCTCCTATGGGATAAATCCTAAGAAAGACCTGAGTTTTAAAATCATAAATTGTATTCTGAGTATGGCTTTTTTCTCAAATCCTATTAATTGGCCTAACAGGGTAAAGGGTGGACATTATACAAGATAGGGTGAACATAGTTCTAACTATTAAGGTGGTTTGTACTTCCATCTGCAATATTCTGGGGGTTTCAGTTTTGTATTTAAGAAGACTCTCTGTGAGGTCAGTGGGTCATGTAAATGTTGATTCTTTTAACCTTTGAAAAGTACTTGGTCTCCTGACTGGAGCCAGTCTTCTCTTAAATTGGTTCCCCGATGTTTCACTCCAGAATCTTTAGGGCATGGTGCAGTCTTTGGGTTTTTTTTTTTTTTTTTGGCATATAGGAAACACTTTCAGGTGACCTTTTATAGGGCAGAGCGACCAAAAGAATGTGTTCCTATTATCATAACTGATGGCAGCAAAGTGTTAGATATGCACGCTGGGCCTATGGAAGCAGGGAGGGGACTATTGTAAATAGAAACGCTTACAGACTGTCTCTGAGGCTCTTAAACTATATCATTACATTCAGCCATTAAGGGGCATATCTAGGAAAGCTCTTGTGAAGGAGTTTCCATTTATCCTATACTGGCTGAGCTAAGTGGTCTAAAATTTACTTTTAAATGCCCTCTGTTTTTCATTTTGGCAGTTCAGATGTTAGAGGTGCATGAAGTACTTTAAAAAAAACTGACCTTTGTACACTTACATCTGACCGCAAGATGGAATTAAGCTCTGCCTGACTGGAAATTGTTGTAGGTAAAATGTCTTCAAATGTTATGTTCTGGTGCATTCTCTCCTCTTGGTCAGAGATTAAGGGCAATGCTATTGATGACCAAAACCTGGACTTGGCTGGGCTCCTAGATGGCAGGTCTTGCAAACTCAGCTCAAAGTGGTCTTTCACCAGATATCATCTGATTCTTTTCCAGGGCTTTAAGCAAGAGCGGCATCTCTATTACTATAGAGTTGTTGTTTTGTGGTTAAGTGTCATCAAGTCAGTTCAGACTAATAGTGACTCTATATAGGATTTTCAAGGAGCTGCTGCTAAGTTTGAAACACCGACCTTGTGATTCAAACCAACCTTGTGGTCCAGTGCTTATCCTATAGCAGAGCCAAATGCACATCACCTTGGTCAGATACATCTCTTTCGCTCTAACAAGCTGACAATGGAGGACTAGTGCAAACAGAATGCAAATTTAAAATATTATTCTTCATGAAGAAGACAACCCAAGTAATGGTTTCCTCCACTGGCAGCATTTGGCTTCCTGACAAATTATATAAGTAAACTTTATATAATATTCTATCATTTTAATAGTAATATTGTTGTTAATTTAGTCAAATAGCACAGATTCAGAAAGACTAATGAAGAAACACATATACAAAGGAAAACTATGGTTAAGACACACGGGAAGGTAGGCTTATATAAAATAATAAAACCCAAGTTTTGGAGTAAAATTATTTTAAAAAATAATGAGGGTCAGGCATAAGATAATGATTCCAAATAATACTTATTCACTAAGGCAAATTGTTAGTCTATGGAAACCTAAGGCATGTCATACAAAAGCATGAAAATAGATATTAAACATTAAAAAAAATTAGCAGTCTATAATCCCAAATTGCCATGATAAAACAACCTCAAAACTGATAGGGACCTGAACAAAATCCAATGACCTCAAAAGTCCATGACCTTGGAAATAGCTGTGTTTTGTTTCTACGCACTAGGCTACTTTTGCTTCAAGTCTGAATGGGATGTTTTAGTTCCTTTAATCTTTTACAACATTTTAAAAGTTAAACACAGTAAAGTTCTATTTATTCTAGCAGGGCTCTGATTGAGTCTTCTTAATGTCTCTTTTACTATATAATGGTAGCCCGGTGACTCCATAAGATAAGCACTAGACTGAGAATCACAAGGTCTGTTAATCAAACCCATCAGCCACTCCTCACAAGACAGATGAGTCTTTCTGCTCTCGCAGAGATTTAAAAGCCTTGGAAACCTGACTGGAGCCAGTCTTCTCTTAAATTGGTTCCCTGATGTTTTACTCAAGAATCTTTAGGGAAAAACCCAGAGTCTTTGGGTTTTTCTTGGCATATAGGAAACACTTTCAGGTGACCTTTTATAGGGCTACTTTGAGTCAGACCCAACTCCACGGCACTTAACAACAACAATGGCTATATAATATTTTGGGATGAGATTAGATAAGCTTGGGGAATCAAATATTTCTTACCTATGACAAATGTTATAATACTTCCAAAAACAAATCTAAAATTCAGGTAGTCTGGCTTACTAAAGGCAGACAAAAACTTCTAATTAAAAAAAAAAAAAAAAAGTTAAAGTACATGATTGGTAATATAATATAAAGTGAATGTACTTGTAGAGGGTCTGTTTAAAACATTCTAAATGTTCTTCACAAGGGCAAATAGTTCCTCTCTACCAAGGGCCATTTTTCCAGAAATAGGCAAAACAACGCCCCCCAAATCACCTTTTTTTAGTTTGTGCACCCCCTCATATTATTTTCTCCACTGTTTATAAATTTCCATAGCCATTTTTTATTACTATAACTGTAGGGCAAAGCTATATTGGAGGAGCTGAGGTTGGATCTCTTTTTGAGAATTTGGATTCAAAGTATGTAATAAGGAAATGACAGTTTGATTATAACTGTTAGATAGGCATCTCATAATAACACTGCATGGAGTTCAAATAAAATGGCCACTGATAAATATTGTTCCAAATCCAAATGCTCAGCACTGACTTATTGTCATCAGAGTCCATTTCTCTAAATGGACTTATTTCTTTAATAGTGAAAATGAACAAAAATGGCCACAGTAGTCTCTCTGGATCACAGTTAAACATAATAGCCTCTAAGCATTAATTTCTTTGTAAGACTCAAATTTCAAAAAAAGCAGAGCAAAATCACCAACAACAGTAGGCCAGCAATGGACTCGATAGCACTAAACAGAAAACATAATAGTCTGAAATATTTCATAAACTAAAATCTAGAAGTCCTGGTACCAAGAACATTAAAGACTTTGTCTGTATTGAGCAGTATTTGTTGTTTAGTGCCATCAAGTCAGTTCTGACTCATAGCAAACCCTGTATAGTGTTTCCTAGGAATGGCTGATGGGTTTGAACTGCCGATCTTGTGGTTAGCAATCCAGTGCTTATCCTACAGTGCCATACCAGGATTCCAAAGTAATAGCTATATTCTGTAAACCTCAAGTTGTATGTGAACATGAACACTGAAACATTTATTTATTGAAAACATGAAACTGTTTTCTTAGCGACATGGAAAAAACTTACTGCTATTTTACTCTGTAAAATCATAATTTGAACTTTATTCTTTCTAGTCATGGTTATTGCAGGAGAAAGATGAAGCTTTCTGCTCCCGTAAAGATTTACAGCTTTGGAAATCCTATGTAGTGTCGCTATGAGTCAGAACTGACTCCACGGCACACCACCACCACCACCAGTGAAGCTTATTATAATATTGTTAAATTTATCAATAAAAGTGTAATATGAGCATTACAAGCCTAAACCCATTAGCTAAACACATTAGGAGGAAAATGGTTTTCTATAAAAATGGTTTATTCTTTTAGTCCAATATATAGACTTACAAGAAAAAAAAAAGACTAGTATTTTGAACTTGGAGTCCACCAGACTAAATCAAGATTTCCAGAACTCTGGAAGATGACTGAGTCTGGAGTCCTGGTGTGGCGCTGTAGGTTAATACGCCAGGCTGCAAAGCCATTTGAACTGCAAGGTTGGTGGTTCAAGCTCACCAGCTGCTCCTCAAAAACCCTATCCAGGGTCGCTATGGGTCAGAACCAACTCAGTGGCACATAACAACAACAATATAGTCTTTTTCTGTTGGAAATATTTGTTAAGCATTTCATCTCATCAGCAGGGCATGTCAGTAACGCAAAAGTTTATCTGTAGAAGGTAAAACTTAGCATGGCTATAATTAGCTTGCAGTAACGTTTTTAAAAATGCAAAACTTGGTGGGAATTAGACTATTACAAAGTCAGATACAGTTCATTGAAATTTAGAAGGAACATAAAAATATTCTTAAAGCACTATGATTAATCTTGGAGTCCTGGTGTGGCACTGGAGGATAATGCGCTAGACTGCAAGGTCAGTTTGAGCTGCAAGGTCGGCAGTTCAAATCCACCAGTCACTCTTTGGAAACCCTGTACAGGGTCTCTATGAGTCAGAACCAACTTGAAAGCACTTAACAACAACAATGATCAATCTTATTTATAGAAAGCTTCAGATATAATATTAATTTATTAAATAACTAATCTCTAAATTCAAGTCCTGGTATGGCACTGTAGAATAAGCACTAAATTGCTAACTGAAAGATTGGCAGTTCAAACCTACCAGCGACTCCTTGGAAACCCTTTACAGGGTCACTATGTGTCAGAACCAACTCGATGGCACTTAACAACAACAACATTCTCTGAATAAACTTATATATAAATAGATAGATTCAAAAGAAATAGAGTAGTTACCAAAATGGTAATTAAAAATAAGTAAAATTATAGACTCCTCTGGTAGTGTAGTGGTTATGAATCTGGCTGCTAACCTCAGGGTCAGCAGTTCAAAACTACCAGCTGTTCTGTGGGAGAAAGATGAGGCTTTCTGCTCCCGTAAAGATTTACAGCCACAGAAACCCTGTACAGAGTCGCTATGAGTCAGGACCGATTACATGGCACATAACAACAACAAAAACAAGTGTGGCACTGTAGGATAAGTACTGGACTGCTAACCACATGGTCAGCATTTCAAACCCATCAGCTGCCCCTCAGGAATCCTATACAGTGTTGTTAGGAATCAGAACTGACTTGATAGCACTTAACAAAAGATCAAAATTATGGATGGGTTCTAGTGTGGTGCTACAGGACAAGCACTGGACTGATAACCTCAAGGTTGGTGGTTCAAACCCAACAGCTGCTCCTTGGAAACCCTAAACTTAGTTGACATTAGTGGAAACCCACTTGATTGCATTAAGTAAGCAACAACGACAACAAAATTATGAACACATTAAGTAAAATTATTTTGCTGTAATCCATGGTGATTTTACAAATAAATAAGCTAAACAACAGCTTCTTAAAGAAAATGTAGCTAAAAGGATATAACTTTGATTATACCAGATAACTTTTACTGAAATTTTAAACATTGTTTCAACTGTATATTTTATAATACAATTCTCTAAATGGAAAACATAAACATATTATTTAGCAGACTTTAAGTATATTTTTTATGAAACCCAAAAGCATGTGTATTTAAATTATAATAACCATCAGAGGTTCGAAACTACCAGCCGCTCCACGGGAGAAAGAAGAGGCTTTCTACTCCCATAAAGATTTACACCCTTGGAAACCCTGTACAGGGTCGCTATGGGTCAGAACCGACTCGATGGCACTTAACAACAACAACAACATTTGTTAATTTAACACTAGTAAATTCACTCAGAGATCTTGAAGTTACTCGCACTAACTGTTAAAATAAAAGTTTGTTTTAATACTTCAAAGTCTTCTTTAAATTCTTACCCACTTTTTCTAAATTTAAATTTGGTTTCGTAGTGTGAAACTGTAGGATACTAACTGTAAGGTCAGCAGTTCAAACCCAAAAGCCATTACATGGGAGAAAGATGAGGCTTTCTGCTCCATTAAAGATTTACAGCCTCGGAAACTCTGTACAGCTGACGAATTGGAACTAATGCAAAAGCACTCAACAATAACAATAGTCAGTTAAGCGTTTTGTTAAGCAGTCTAGTGTAACTCATGGCAGCTCTATGAAGTATTACATGGCTGCTCCTCAGGATCTCTGGGACTGAAAATCTATGGGAGCAGGCAACCTCATTCTTTCCCAAGCAGAGCAGCTGGTAGGTTTGAACTGTCAACTTTGTGGCTAGCAGTTCAACACCTAACCCAAAGCACCACCAGGGATTTTTCCAAGTTGACTTGGGAGGGGTCTTCTTCATCTTTGTCATCGTCTTCTTCTTCTTCTTCTCCTTCCTCCTTCCTCCCTTCTCCCTTCTCCCTTCTCCCTTCTTC
>NW_006408557.1:7996157-7996675 GCF_000296735.1 Chrysochloris asiatica | reverse complement strand
GCCACGTTTTTCTTCATAGAACCCAGCTTCTCGGATTATTTGCTCAGCATACAGGTTGAATAAGTATGGTGAAAGAATACAACCTTGTCGCACACATTTCTTAATTTTAAAACATTCAATGTTCCCATGTTCTGTTCAAACAACTGTTTCTTGGTCCAGGTACAGATTCCTCATGAGCACAATTAAGTGTTCAGTAATACTCATACTTCACAATGTTGTTCATAGCTTGTCATGATCCACACAATTGAAAGCCTTTGCATAGTCAATAAAGCACAGGAAAACATCTTTCTGATATTCTCTGATTTCAGCCAAGATCCATCAGACATCAGCAATGATATCCCTCACTCCACAGCCTCTTTTAAATCTGGCTTGAACCTCTGGAAGTTCTCTGTCATGTATGATTGTAGCCATTTCTGTATCACCTTTAGTAAAACTTTACTCGCATGGGATATCAAAGAGGTTGTCCAATGATTTTCCGCATTCCATTGGGTCACCTCTCTTTGGAATGGGCACAAATA
>NW_006408557.1:7987635-7989995 GCF_000296735.1 Chrysochloris asiatica | reverse complement strand
CCTCCCTCCTCCCTCCTCCCTTCTTCTTCTTCTTCTTCTTCTTCTTTCTAAAAGAAGTTATCTTTGGGCTACATGAATCAGACTTAGTTTTGTCTCCCACCCCTGGCTTATATCTAAACACAAAAGCCTAGGCTAGTTAATTCATTTGCATCTGTTTAGATTGGCCCAGGTGAGTTGGAAACAGCACTCCTCTGTTAGTTTGTACTACTTTAGTGGCTTGCCTGTTGCTATGGTTCTGGAAGCTCTGCCACAGATATTTTAATACAAGCTGAGCTTCCAGGTTAAGACAGACTAGGAAGAAGAGAAGGACTACTTCTGAATAGTTTGTCACTGAAAACCTTATGAATAGCAGTGGAACACTGTCAGATAGCACCAGTATATTGAATACTGAAACATAATAAGAGCACCAGAATATTGTCAGATATAATGCTGGGGCAGTGGTAGTGAGGTTGGCCCAGGATCGGACATTGTTTCGTTCTGCTGTGCATGGGGTCACTATGAGTCGGTTCCGACTCGATGGCACCTGACAACAACAACATATTGTTGGGAAATGAGCCCCTCAGGTTAGAAGGCACTCAAAATACTACTGGGAAAGAAATTCCTACTCAAAGTGGAGTTGACCATGATCATGTGAATGAAGTAAAGCTTTTGGGGCCTTCATTTGCTGGCAGGACAAAATTCACAATGAAGAGAAATAGCATACCTGCAAGCATTCATTAATAATCAGAACATGGAATGTACAAAGTATGAATCTAGGAAAATTGAAAGTTGTCAAAAAATGAAATGGAATGCATAAATATTGATATCTAGGCATTAGTGAGCTGAAATGGACTGGTATTGGTCATTTTAAGTCTGACAATAACGTGGTTTATTATGCCAAGAAAGATAACCTGGGGGGAATAGTGTTGTATTCATCATCAAAGAGGGCATCTGAACATCTATCTTGAACTATAAGCTGTCTGTGATAGGATAATATCCATACACCTACAAGGAAGACCACTTAATACCACTTTTGTCCAAATTTACACATTAACCACTAAAGCCAGTGATGATAAAATTGAAGAATTCTACTAACTTCTTCAGTCTAAAGTTAATAAATACAAACAAGCTGTATTGATAATTACAAAAAATTGGAATGCAAAGATTGGAAACAAAGAGGAAGGAACAGTAGGTGGAAAATATGGCACTGGTGATAGAAACAATGCTGGAGATTGCATGATAGAATTTTGCAAGACCAATGATTTATTCATTGCAAATATCTTTTTAAAATAACATAAAAGTCAAATATATACGTGGACCTCACCAGATGGAATACACAGAAATCAAATTAACTACATATGTAGAAAGAGACAGTGGAAAACTTCATGTCATCAGCTTAAATAAGGCCAGAGGCAGACTTTGGAACAAATCATCAATTGCTCATATGTAAAGTCAAACTGAAACTGAAATAATTACAAGAGGAACATGATAGCCAAAATTTAACCTTGAACATATACCACTGATTTTAGAGATCATCTGAAGAACAGATTTGATGCATTAGACACTAACGACCAAAGACCAGAAGAGTTGTGGGATGACATCAAGAACATTGCACAGAAAGGAAGCAAAAGGTCATTAAGGGATGGCAGCTAGGGTGGAGGTGCAGTGAAGGTCACCGTCAGCAATAGCACAGAATACCAGGCAAAGCAGAGCCAGGGCAGAGCTCCAAAACTTGGAACCACAGAGATAGGAATACTTTAAAGGTTAAAAGGCTTATAGCTTATGGAGTTTGGAGTTGAAGTAAAAAATTGTGTACTTTTGAATCTGCCGGCCAGGCTCAGAGGCCTGAGCCGACATCTGGGATGAGACCAAGTGGCAGGACGAAACAGGGGGCATAGGAATAACATGGAAAAACGCTGCAGGAACCCTGGTACAAAGGTGGACAATATACTTTGTCAGTTTTGCTTTGTTCTGATTTTCTTTTTTTCTTTGGTATCTGGTCATTGGCATGCTCACTGTTTGCCCACCTCCATTCTGGTGAATAGAGGGAGAGCCTGAGCCAAGTTGCCACCCCCCACCCTCACCGCTGGTGGGTTCTTCTGCCACAAACCCGCACAGATACTCAGCCCAAGCGGAGGTGCTGATCTGTTTCCTTTTTGCTCGGTTTTTTTATAACGGGAAAGAGGAGAGGGTGGAAGTGTCTGAAAGAGAATTTAAAGGCAAAATCTCTCAGGCAGCTTTGAAGGCAGGAACTTAGGACATTAAAGACATACTTATATTAAGCTACAGATTTTTCCCCCCTCCTTTTCTTCCCTCCCTCCCCTACCTTTTCTGTGAATAGAGACTGCAGTATTCAGCCTTGTTTTTGTTGGGGCTGCTTT
>NW_006408557.1:7975400-7976631 GCF_000296735.1 Chrysochloris asiatica | reverse complement strand
CATTAATAGCAGCACTATTGACAAAGCAAAAAGATGGAGACAGCCAAAGTGCCCATCAACTGAAGAATGGATAAACAAACTGTGGTACATACACACAATGAAATATTATGCTACCTTGAAGAATAACAAGGAAGCGGCAAACCACCGCATAACACAGATGAACCTGAGGACATTATGGTGAGTGAAATTAGTTAGTCACAATAAGAGAAATACTGCATAGGACCACTACTATAAAAGACTAAGAAAAAGAATCCATACCAAAGGGGGTTGGGGGAATTCTTTGTTGATCACTGGGAAGTTGGGGATGGGTGAGGGGAGGGAAGGGAAGGTGAAGCACATGGCAGGGATTAGACACAGAAAGTTTGGGTGCTGGGGAGGGGGACAATATACAAGAAGGGAGAGGGGAATGGAAGAACAAAACAGATGGGAGAACAATTAGGCATGTTTGAATGGGCTAAGTAGGACAGAGGTAAAGAATGATATATACACAACCTTGGAACTACAGGGCTCTCGGATACAGAGATTGACACATGGTTGCAATGGGGAAAAGCGGGGAATAATGTTAAGATGCTTGGCTGTCTTTTGAATCTTGGTTTTCCTTGCATTATAATATAAAATAGACACTGGGTGGGGAGAGAAAGGAATAGTCAGAAACAACACCATAGAAAGCTTGTAAGTCCGTCTTCTGCCTATAACTGATTGGAATACGTAAAATGGGGCTACAAAGTGCTTCCTGCAGAACCTCTGCAATACATAAGACAGACTATAGGTAGAAGCTTGAACCACATTCAGATCTCCAGAGATGGGAAATTTCCACTTGAAAGAATGAGCATACCAGCCTGGAACAGCTAGAAAAATACAAGATACTTCTTGAAAGAAAGACCTACAGGAAAAATACAAAAGACTAGAGGCAGACGGACAGTTACTACAAGAACAAACAAGTTGCTTGCCCAGGAAACATCAAGGCAAGTGGTCAGGTTCCCTCAGAGCAAACCCCCTCCCAAGACTAAGACTCAATGGGAATACATGCTCTGATTGGTGACCACGCTCTTTACTGATGAGGGGAAGTGAGGGAAAAACAACAATGAAGTGGTGAGCTAAGCCCTACAATGTGGACAGTGAAGCGTTCAGCTGATAAAAAGAGAGGGCATATGCACAAGAACACCCACACTTGCAGATAATACCTACTTGCCCTGACTTCAATGACTGGATGATCAGAGCTCAACCAGAA
>NW_006408557.1:7960440-7975131 GCF_000296735.1 Chrysochloris asiatica | reverse complement strand
GATGAAATGAAATGCAGATGGGTCTCTTGTGATACAATAGTGAATAATTGTTATCAGGACTGATAGTGAAGGTTGGAAATGTAAAGGTAGACATATTATAGTAAGGAAGGGAGGGAATAACTTTTCAGTCTAGGAGCGGAGGTCCCTGGGACCATCAACGGAGAAGAGCCGAGAGCTGGACCCTAACCAGAGATGCCCGAGATGGAGGCAGAGACAATGACGTGGAGCAATGGAGCATCTGGGGACTTTAGATCCAGAGAGGGAGAGCGACTATGTGCTGAAGACTGGGGGCGGGGGAGGGGGGAGGAGGAGAAGAGTGTAGGGGGCAGGCTCGCAGGGTATACCCTCCTTTGGTCAGTTGATGATGCATGGAGGGGATTGTAACCATGGCAATGGTACAATGTACGATAGAATGAATGTAAAACTAATGTTCTCCCATGTAAACTGTCATATAATTCACAATAAAACACTTAAAAAAAAAAAAAAATTAAGAAGACAAGAAAGAAGGGAAAGACCAAAATGGATGTCAGAAGAAACTCTGAAACTTTCTCTCTGGTATAGAGATGCTAAAGAAATTAAAGAAATGAGGAGGAAAAAGAGCTGAAAAGAAATTTTCAATGGGCAGCTCGAGAAGACAAAGTGAAATATTATAATGAAATGTGTGAAGATATGGAGTTGAATACCAAAAAGAGATGAGCACACTCAGCATTCCTCAAGCTGAAAGAATTGAGGGGGAAATCGAAGTGTTGACTTGCAATGCTGTAGGATTCTTTGGGTAAACTATTGAATGATGCAGAAATCATCAAAAGAAGATGGAAAGAATACACAGAGTCCCTGTACCAAAAAGAAATGGTCAGTGTTCAACCATTTCAAGAGGTAGCTTATGGTCAAGAGCCGATGACACTGAAGGAAGAAGTCCAAGATACAATAAAGGCATTGGCAAAGAACAAGACTCCAGAAATTCATGGGATACAAGTTGAAATCTTTCAACAAACTGATACATACAGCACAGGAGACACTCACTCTTCTAAGCCAAGAAATTTGGAAGACAGCTACCTGGCCAACTGTTTGGAAGAGATCCATATTTATGCCCATTCCAAAGAGAGGTGACTTAATGGATTGCAGAAATCATCTGACAATTAATTAATCCTTAATATCACATGAAAGTAAAATGTTGCTAAAGATCATTTAAAAATGACTGCAACAATACACTGACAGAGGTCTGCCAGAGGTTAGAGTCAGGTTCAGATGAGGATGTGATATGAGGGATATCACTGATGACGTCAGATGGATCTTGACTAAAAGCAGAGAGTACCAGAAAGATGTTTACCTGTGATTTATTGACTACACAAAGACTTTCAAATGTGTGGAACATGACAAGCTATGAACAACATTGCAGAGAAAATGTATTCTGGAACACTTAATTATGCACATGAGGCTGTTATTAGAACAAAATAAGAGAACAAAGAATGGTTTAAAATTAGGAAAATTATGTGCTAGTATTGCTTTCTTTCACCATATTTATTCAATCTGTATGCTGAACAAATAATCAGAGAAACTGGATTATATGAAGAAGAATGTGGCATCAGAATTGGAAGAAGACTCATTAACAACCTGCATTATGCAGATGATACAACCTTGCTTACTAAAAGTGAAGAGGACTTAAAATACTTACTCATGAAGATCAAAGACCACAGCCTTTGGTATGGGTTATGCCTCAATGTAAAGGTAACAAAAATCCTCACCACTGGACCAATAAATAACATCAAGATAAATGGACAAAACACTGAAGTGATCAAAGACTTCATTTTGCTCAGATAAGCCATCAGTGTGGTGCTGTGGGTTAATGAGCCAAACTGCAAAACCATTTGAACTGCAAGGTCGGCAGTTCAAGCTCACCAGTTGCTCCTCAAAAACCCTATACAAAGTCGCTATGGGTCAGAACCAACTCTATAGCACTTAACAACCATCAATACTCATGGAAGCAATAGCCAAGAAATCAAATGATGCTTTGCATTCGGCAAATCTGCTGCACAAGACCTCTTTAAAGTGTTCAAGAGCAAAGATACCAGTTTGAGGATTAAGTGTGCCTGACCCAAGCCATGATATTTTCAGTAACCTCATATGCATGTGAAAGTTGGAAAATGAATAAAGAAGACTGTAAATGAATTGATGCATTTAAGTTATGATGTTGGAGGAGAATATTAAAAGTACCAGGGACTGCCCAAAGAACAAATACATTGGTGTTAGAAGAAGTACAGCCAAAATGCTCCTTAGAAGTCATAATGGCCAGGCATCATTTTTCATAGTTCAGACACATTAACAGGAGGGACCAGTGTCTGGAAAGACATCATGCTTCGTAAAGTGAAGGGCCAGCAAACAAGAGGAAGTCCCCCAGTGAGATGTATTGGCACAATGGCAGCAGCAATGGATTCAAGCTTTAAAACAATGTGAGGATGGTGTCGGACCCAGCAATGTTTCATTCTGTTGTGTGTAACGCTGCTATGAGTTGGTACCTACTTTATGGCACCTAGCCACCACAGCAACAAGTGATTAGGAAAACAATGGGGAGTAAAATTCCTTCAGGAGCGTTGTTTTTCCTTTTCAGGGCTAAGGGGGGAAAAGATTAAAAGGAAAATTATTTTTAAATATGTCATTCAAATTATTTATGAAGATTTTTATTTCATTGTTGTTGTAAGCACAAAGACCTATGAAATGAAATGAAAGCATTTCACTTATTCACTGTAATACTAAAGTAATTTAAGCCATAACACACACACATGTGGTAAACACACACAGATAGACACATGAGGGTGAGTTAAAAATTATCTGCACTCTGGCAGTAAAACTTAGAAAAGACCAATATATCATTTTTAACATAATCTTATTGCTTTTCAATACACATTATGCATCTGTCAACAATCTTTCATATTCCCTTCTGTAAGAAATGTTTTAGACTGAGCAGCAATCCACGAAAGCATCACCATCTTCACTTCTTCATCAGAGATGAATCTTTGTCCTCAAAGAGATACTTTCAGGGGACCAAATAGGTGAAAGTCTGACGAAGCAAGATAAGGACTATAGGGAGGACGCTTTAACATCTTAAAACAAAATTTTGCAGTGTCAACAGTG
This sequence comes from Chrysochloris asiatica, assembly GCF_000296735.1. NCBI lineage: Eukaryota > Metazoa > Chordata > Mammalia > Afrosoricida > Chrysochloridae > Chrysochloris > Chrysochloris asiatica. The sequence goes on along the minus strand of NW_006408557.1, from coordinate 7,971,999 downwards.
TAGGCAGAGGTTTATGGATGTACACTGTAATGCAAGATCACAAAGGCCTAGGATAGCAGTCCTCTGCATTTAACCTGACGTTTAGGCTTCAGCTCTTCAGTGAGCATCTCACTATAAAGAGCCCTGTTGATTGTTGAATCATTTTCCTGATAGTGTTCTGATACTGGCCCTTCAGATTCCCAGAAAACTGTAAGCATCAATTTTCCAGCTGATGGTTGACTTTTGAACTTTTTCTTGGTCAACCATTAAGAATGTTTCCATTCCATATTTGGTCACTTATTCTCAAGCTTGTAGTGATGAATCCATGTCTCATCACCAGTGATGATTTTTTTTTAAAGAAACTTTTACTTTCCTTTTTGTACCAGTTCAAATTTTATTTACAGATGTCTAAGCACATCTGTTTATGCTTTTTCATGAGTTGCTTCAGTACCCATCTCACACAAACTTTTCAAAACCAAAGTCTGTTATGGACTATTTCATAGGCAGAGTCATGGCTGATTTGCCATAAACAGTTTGCCACATAATCCATCATCACTCGTCTGTTCAACAGAATCATTTCATATGCACGCTCAATGTTGCCATCAAAAGTAGATGGGAATTTGAATATAACTGGAGCGCAAACAATTTTTTACTCTTATTTATTTATTCATTCATTCATTCATTTATTCATTTATTTATTTATGTATCTTGGTGTTTAGTGCTGTAGAATTGTATCTGACTCATAGCGGCCTGTATAAAGTTTCCAAGGAGCAGCTGGGCTGTTGAGTTTAAACCACTGACCTTATGATTAGCAGTCGAGTTCTTATCCTACAGTGCTATATCTTATGTTGTCAAATGCCATCGAGTTGCTTCCAACTAACAGCAACACTGTATAAGTTTCCAAGAAATGGCTGGTGAGTTTGAACCCTGTATAGGGCTTCTGAAGCTTGTAAATCTTGGCGGGAGCAGAAAGCATCATCTTTCTCCCTTGGAACAGCTGGTTGACTCACACCGTCAAACTGTGGTTAGCAGTCCAGCGCTTATTCTACAGAGCTACAGCATTCCTATATAGATTTTGTTGTTGTTAAGTTCTGTCAAGTTAATTCCAACTCATAGCAAACCTGTATAGGGTTTAAACTGTGATTCACAGTGAATCACAACCTTGTGATTCACAGTTCAATGCTGATCCAACAATGCCACAGCAGTAATCCCTATATATATGTTGTTTATTGGTCCAGAGGTGAGGATTTTTGTTATCTTTACATTGAGAAGCAACCCATACTGAAGACTGTGGTCTTTGATCTTCATCAGTAAGTATTTTAAGTCCTCTTCACTTTAAGCAGGCAAAGTAGTATCATCTGCATATCTCAGGTTATTTAAAAGTCTCCCTCCAATCCTAATGTTGTGTTTTCATCATATAATCCAGCTTCCCATATTATTTGATAAACATGCAAATTGAGTAAGTATGATGAAAGAAACCAACACAGGCACATGCTTTTCCTAATTTTAAACCATTTGGTGTTCCCTTGTTCTGTTCAAACACCTGCTTCTTAGGCTATGTATAGGTTCCTCATGAACACAATTAAGTACTCCAGAAAACTCATATTCCATAAAGCTTGTAATGATCCACAAATATGAAAGTTTTTGTGTAGTCAATAAAGCTCAGATAAACATCTTCCTGGTAGTCTCTGCTTACAGCCAAGATCCATCTGATATTAGCAGATATCCTTCATTTCATGTCCTCTTCTGAATCCAGCTTTAACCTCTGGAAGTTCTCTGTCAATGTATGGTCCCAGCTGTTTTTAAATTATCTTTACCAAAATTTTACTTGCATGCAATATTAATGATATTGTCCAATGATTTCCACATTCCATTGGGTCACCTCTCACTGGAACGGGCACAAATGTGCATCCTTTCCTGTCAATTTGGTCTTCCAAATTTCTTGACATAGATGAATGACTGCCTCCATTGCTACTTCAGTTTGTTGAAAGATTTCAATTTGTACTCCATCAATTCCCAGCACCTTGTTTTTTGACAATGCCTCCAATGCACCTTGAACTTCTTCCTTAAGGTTCTTGATCATATGCTACCTCTAGAAACGGTTGACCATTGACCATTTCTTTTTGGTATAGTGACTCTGTATATTCTTTCTATCTTCTTTTGATGCTTCTGCATCATTCAACATTTTCCCATCAAAAACAAAAATCCTCATAACTGGACCAAAAAACAGTAACCATATAATGAAGAAAAAATTAAAGTTATCAACAACTTCATTTTTCTTGGATCAACCATCAACACTCATGGACACAGCAGTCAAGAAACTAAACAACGTATTGCATTAGGCAAATCTGCTACCCAAGACTTCTTTAAAACTGTTAAAGAGCAAAGATATCAGTTTAAGGACTAAGGTGTGCCTGAACCTAGACATGATATTTTCAATAGTCTCATATGCATGTGAAAGTTGGACAGTGAATAAGGAAGACCATAGAAGAATTGATGTATCTGAGTTATGGTGTTGGAGTAGAATATTAAAAGTACCATAGACTGCCAAAAGAACAAACCAATCTGTGTTCAAATAAGTACAGCCAGGATGTTCGTTGGAAACCAGGATAGCCAGACTTTATCTCTCATACTTCAGGGATATTATCAAGAGGGGCCAGTCCCTATAGAAGGACATCATGTTTTGTAAAGAAGAGGATCAGTGAAAAAGAGGGAGACCCTCAACGAGATGGATTGGCATAGTGCTGTAGCAATGGGCTCAAGTTTAACAACGATTGTGAGGCTGGCGCAGGACTGAGCAGTGGGAGCTGACTATATACTGACTTATCTGTGTTGTTCAGTGCTGTTGAATTGGTTCGGACTCATAGTGTAGGGTTTTCTATGAGTGGCTGGTGGGTTTTAACCCCCAATCTGTGTTTAGCAGTCCAGTGCTTATCCTACAGTGCCACATCAGGATTCCTATGGTGTTGGTAAGTGTCGTCAAGTTGATTCCAACTCCTAGACACCTTGTCTAGAGTTTCCAAGGAGCAGTTGGTGGGTTTAAACTGTCTACCTTGTGGTTTGCAGTCCAGTGCTGATCCTACAGTGCCACACCAGGACTCTTATTGTTGTTAAGTGACATTAAGGGTTTCCAAGGAGAGGCTGGTGAGCTTGAATCACTGAACTTTGAGTTCAAACTAACCTTACAGTCCAGTTTATTAACCCTCAGTGCCACACCAGAACTCCTATTTGTTGTTGTTAAGTGCCGTTAAGTCGATTCCAACCCATAAGCGCCCCTATATAGAGTTAACGAGGAGCAGCTGGTGAGCTTGAACTTCCAACTTACAGTTCAAACAGCTTTGCAGTCTGGCACATTAACCCACAGTGCCACACCAGGACTTCTAGGACTCCTATGGTGGTGGTTATGTGCTGTGGAGTTGGTTCTGACTCATAGCGATCCTGTACAGGAGTTCTGAGGCTGTAAACCTTTACGGGAGCAGAAAGCCTCATCTTTCTCCCACGGAACAGCTGGTAGTTTTGAACTGCTGACCTTGAGATCCGCAGCCCGATTCATAAGCACTACACTACCAGAGGACGCCTATATTGTTGTTAAGTGCCATTGAGTCAGTTCTGACCAATAGTGACTCTGTATAGGGTTTGACTTGCAATTCAAACGGCTTTGCAGTCTGGCGCATTAACCCACAGCACCACAACCGAGGACTCCTATAGGGAAGTAAATAAGGATTAACACTAATGGTCATCTATTTGCTCAGAAGGAGTTGTTTTGACCAGCCATGGCTTCAAAGTCTTCACTTGCAAAAAGAGAGTTGTTTTAACTAGTAGCATCTTCATTTGTAGGTTGTTGTTGTTACGTGCTGTGAAGTCAGTTCCAACTCATAGCAACCTTGTGTAGAGTTTCCAAGGAGAACTAAGGAAAAAGAGTCATTGTATAGTGTTCTGATATGGAGACAAGGCCTTTGGCAACTGAGAAAATAATCATCTTTTGCCTACTGCAAAGCTTCTGAAAACTGCTTCTTTCTTTTAATCACATCCTGGCACAAGGATTTGCCTCCTTTGCCTGCATCAGCACTCATTACAAATCCCCCCAAGATGAGTCACAGGTTCCCTGATTCTTCCGAACACATGGCATCAAGATTGAGGACTGACATTATGGGATGGGCAAGGTTAATTTAGAGTCTGTATCTCATGTACCTGGGTCTCACTGCAATAAATTTTTACGATTCCCCTAGTCAGGTTACCAGTGAATTTGACCCTGACCTAACCATGCAGTGTAAATACAAGGGTAAATCAGAAAATATTACTACTAGGCTTCCAGTTCAAATACATACAGGTTTATTCCAAACAAATTGTGTTTAAATATGTCTCTGTGGTCAGTGGATAGCTACAGACAAGTTCTCTCATTAATATATTTATCTTATTCTTGTTAGTGACTTCTGAGGGGCAGGTTAAATTCAAGAGAGAGAGATCAGCTCAGATTACGGTGACAGTTTTATGGAATTCCAAAGAGATCATCTTGATAGATTTTCTCAAGGGACACAGGACAGTCACAGAAACTTATTATGAAGAAATTTTTAGAAAATTGAAAACTATATTGGTGAGAAAAAGGCCAGAAAGGTTGCACTGAAGACATTTTTTTTCCATAACACAATGCACCTGCTCATTCTTCATGGGTAGTTGTCCTAGGAGAATTTCCTTGGGAAACTTTATCCCATCCACCATACAGCCCTGATTTTACCCCTTTAGATTTCTCTTTGTTCCTAAAACTCAAAGAACATTTAAAATATGTATAATTTGGGTCACTTGAGGATGCCAAAATTGCTTTTTTGCCATGGTGTAAAATCAAACAGTGCAGAATTATTCAGGGGAGAGAAAGAGACACCATATTCCGAAGTGTACAGACTTAGATGGGGAATACATAAAGAAACAATAGCTTCACCTTTTTATAGCATCATGTTATAAAGGTTTCTATAATTTGGTGGCGATACTTTTTCAATTCCCTCATATAATAACTGATAAATAATGAATGCTAAGAACTGCACAAACTCTGTTTAAGTATTTACCTACCTCACCATACTCATTTTTCACAACAATTGTAGATAATGAACATTATCATTTCATTTCTGTACCAGGAGCTCTGGTAGAGTAATGGGTTACGAGTTGGACTGCTATCCACAGGTCAGCAGTTCAAATCTACCAACTGTTCCACAGAAGAAATATTATGCTTCTGTTCCCATAAAGATTTACATCCTTGGAAATCCTATACAAGTTTGCCATGAGTCATAACCGAGTCTATGGTACATAACCACCCAAAACAACAATTGAAGTTCAAAGAGGTTAGGTAACTCCCCTAATATCAGACAATTGGAACATGGCAGAACTGAGATGATAACCAGGCAAAGTATAAGCTCCTGACCAACAGGCTCTAACATCCATGGCTAATGGGGGTCCCAACAATGCCCTGCTCTTCAGGTTTCCAAAGTGTCTTCTGTTGCTGTTACTGTTAAGTGCCATCAAGTCAGTTCTGACTCGTAGTGACCCTGTATAGGGTTTCTGAGGAATAGTCAGTGAGTTTGAATCACTGACCTTGTAATTCAGGCTTATCCCTTCACCCTAGTATTCTACAAGAAACCTGAGCAACATGAGAAATCTCGAGCCCAGAGAGCTCACCCTGAATCTCTTGATCCATAGGTTCATATATGACACCAGAGATGCCCTACAAGGGGTAGCTAGCCAGTTATGCCACTATCTAGATGCCTTGGGGAAACAGAAGGGTACTAGACATGATGCTAGCTGAAAAGGGAGGTGTATGTGTAATATTGGGAGCTAAGTGTGGGATCCCTAACAACACAGCTCACAAAGGTCCTGCCAGAATTAAGCATCATAGCTAATGAATGGGCTGAAAATGCTGGAATTAACTGACTGGTTAAGGGGGTGGTTTAGAAAGTGGAAAAATGTGGCTGCCTCAATCTTCACTTTTCTCATACTAGTAGTTGAAATTTAAACAGATGTTCTGTCATGCCCTGAGTTTGAAAACTAGTGCAGATTCGGAGGAAATTAGCTTTTGGTGCTGTGAGTGGGATTCATTGCAATGGCTCCAGACCTTAAAAAAAAAAAAAAAAAAGTAAGTAAGGTTTTGTGGGAGAGAGAACAAAGGGGAATGGGATAAAATGTTTCAGCTGAAAGGAAAGCAGCTTCTAAGGCTAGGGCTTATTGGCTTCTCCTGCTTAAAACGTGTAATAGGAATATTGGGATTCATTAGATTAGATTAATGATCTAATGAATATTAGATTCATTAGAACTTTAGGGTGGTATCTTGAGCCAGAACCTGAGTTGAGACATTTGCATTTGAAAAGATATGCACGCCCACCCAGAACTGTTGAAGATTTGTGAATTTAAAAAAAAAAAAAAAAGGCAGACAGTTTGGCATTTTGAGTTTCAGAAGCTTCTAGGCAAGGAAAGTTGTGTCATCAAAGAAACCCTTTTCTAGGACTGAAAGTTGAAAGGAACCAGCCAGCAATATCCTTGCTGATGCGCCATTGACCTTGAGATGAAATAAGAGAGAAAGCTGATTGTTTTGAAGTGCAGGGAGGTATGTGTGAACTCCCAAGCTTGCAGATGGTACTCATTTGACCTAGTTTGGATGGCTTGGGTTGTTGAGCTGACTAGAACCTGACCGGATGAATATGAAGCTGTTTAATACTCTGAGCAAGCTTTAGCTGCTACAGTGTGATGGACTGGACTTTTGCTTATGGATGCAGTTTCTAAAAATTCCAATCAGAATGAAAGTCTCTTCAGATCGAGGAACATGCATGTCTTCTTGGTGTACTGTATTGGTGGTACGGGCAATTCAGATATTACCATTCTCGTGTGGAATGCTCTTTACAGGCCAAGATGGCCAAACTTCGTCTCTCATACTTTGGACATATTGTCAGGAGGGACCAGTTGCTGGAGAAGGATATCATGTTTGATAAAGTGGAGGGTCAGAGAAGAAGAAGAAGACCCCCAATGAGATGGATTGACCAAGTGGCAGCATCGATGGGCTCAGGCTGGCAACAGTAGTGAGGTTGGCCTAGAATCGAGCAGTATTTCGTTCTGTAGTGCATAAGGTCGGTATGGGTTGGTACCCACTTAATGGCACCTAACAATAACAACATTCTGGTGTGGAACTGTGGGTTAAGGCGCCAGACTGAAAAGCCATTTGAACTGCAAGGTTGGCAGTTCAAGCTCACCAGCTGCTCCTCGGAAACCCTATACAGGGTCGCTATGGGTTAGAGTCGACTCATTGGCACTTAACAACAGTTGCTATAAGTGACTGACTTGACACATTTTCATGGGTGTGCTTGGTTTTAGAATGAGGGATCAAGGGAAAATCCCCACTGACTAGTTTTGCTGTTTTCTATATGTGTCTGGTGAAAGGGGGTACGGAATGATTCTGATAAGATTGTATTATTTCAATTGTAGTGTTTGTTGTGATGGTCAGAATTGTAATTGTGAAAGATATGTAACTAAAACGAGGGAACAGTTATTTTTCATTTCAGGAATGGACAATCCCAGGACATCAAGAAGGAAGGGCATGAGTGGAACTTGGGATCCCTGTCTGAAGAAGCAGCGACAGCTGAGATGGTGGCAGAAGTGGTGACATGGAACAGCTATGGACTCTAGGCCCACGGACTGAATGAGGCTTTGTGCCTATGGGCTGGAGAGTGACTTTTGGACATCTATGTGTACATCAAATATTTATGATTTGTTCATTTGCGATATATAAAGAGAAAATGGGGTCAGTGTGTTTTCAGTTGTACATGTTTTAATTATACTATATCAGGCATAAGTATGATGTAACATAATATAGGCACAGTTAACTGTACTCTTGGTTGTTGTTGTTGTTGTTAAGTACTGTCAAGTCAGTTCCGACCTATAGCAACCCTGTATAGGGTTTCCAAGGAGCAGCTGGTGAGCTTGAACCTCCGGCCTTGCAGTTCAAACAGCTTGGCAGTCTGGCACATTAGTCCACAGCGTCACACCAGGAGTACTCTTAGGGACACCCACAAATTATACACTTTATGAGGATTTAAGATGAATAAATGAAGATGAGCCCAATAGTGTAAATAGAAAAGAGGAGGATTTGTGAGAAATAACTCTTGTGGTCCAGCTTCAGGAATTCATGAGATTGCAAGAGCTGGCAGACAGGTTGTTGATTTAAGCAGGCTATTCTTTAAATAAAACACAATCATTAAGATCTTGGGCAAGCCATTTTGGCTTCTCGTGGGGGAGGGAAAATGGGATGTACCATAGAATTGTATATGGGGAACTGGAACTGGAGGAGGAGCTAGCTTTTGGGGGGACAAGAATAAAAACCATTTGTGGAGGGCCATGTGGCACGTCTGCCCATGTCTATGGGGCTGAGCATCTGATTTTGCAAAATCGAATAAAGAAAACTTCACTCTCGCTAAAATGAGTACAGGTTGGATTACTTGAGTGTTTGTCAGTATAGACAACGTTTCTCACATGAGGAGCAGCTGCTGGTTTGAACTGCTGACCTTGTGGTTCATAATCCATTGCTGATCATACAGCACCACATGAGGAGTCCCTTGGAAACACAATGAGGCAATTCTACTCTGTCCTTTAGAGTCATTGTGAGTCTGCATTGACTTGACAGTAGTGGGTCCATTTGTGATTTGTGTACTTTCTGTATGTGTGCTATGATGCAATAAAAGTTTTATTTGTTTGTTGTTAAGAACATTAGCAATGTAAGTTTGACAAAGCTTGGTGAATTCAATATGTTCAATCCAAAACTTCTTCAAAACTGGCCCCAAGTCTCTGCTACTGGCATGTAATATCAGAAGTAAATAAAAGCACTCTGGTTGGATTCTGGTACTCAGAAATTTCTTCCTGTTGTTGTTGTTAGGTGCCATCAAGTCCACACCAACTCATAGCGACCTTATGCACCGCAGAACGAAATACCTCCGGATCCTCGGCCAGCCTCACTACTATTGCCACGCCTGAGTCCATCGATGCTGCCACTTGGCCAATCCATCTTGTTGGGGGTCTTCCTCTTTTTCTCTGACCCTCCACCTTACCAAACATGATATCCTTCTCCTACAACTGGTCCCTCCTGACAATATGTCCAAAGTATGAGAGACGAAATTTGGCCATCTTGGCCTCCAAGGAGCACTCTGGCTACACTTCTTCCAAAACGGATCTGTTGGTTGCTAATATGGAGCAATTGGGTCTCTTTTTCTCAGGGTTAGAAACAGAATTTTTGTAGTTTGTTCCTAATAAATTATTCTTGGTGCTTGGATTGTGTCCTTTCTATTTAAACTAGATGTCAGTGTCAAGTAGGTGATGTATATCTCACAGAGATGGTAATTGGCCAAGCCCCAATTTACATAGTCTTGTGAAGTTTCAAAGCCTTCTCTATAACCTCTATAGATCTGAAGCTTTCTTTCTCCCAAATGCTTCAACTTCAGTACTGTCTTGTCATTCAAATAAGCCCTATCCTTCACTGATTTACATAAAATTAAAATTAAATGTTTACTTCAAGCATTTCTTGAGTTTAAGTTGACTAAAGATTTTGGAGGATAAACAAAGGTCTCTGTTAGTGCTATATAACAAGTATTTCAAAAACTCAGTGACAAATAATAATAATTTATTCTCCAATCACATATCTTGTGATCAGCTAGGATTTGACAGAACTACCTACTCTGGACTTGGATGGCTGTGGCTCATCCTGTGGGTTGAGGCCAGGTCTGTTCCATATGTTCTACAGTGTCTTTGTTCCTGTAGATACTCAAGACAGATTCTTATCTTGGTGAAATTCAGGAGTACAACAGAGTAAAGTCCCTGCTCAAGAATGTTTTAGCCTCTGTTTATATTGTATCTATTAATGTATCTCACTGGCCAAAACAAGTCATATGTTCAAGTCAAAAGTCAAGGGGTAAATACTCCTTTCCTATAAGCTCATGGCAAGAATGTGGGTATATAATTTGTTGGAGGTGGGAGGGAAGATGCAGAGAGTTAAAATCAATTATTCAAACTCCCACAGTGTCATACTGTAAGGAGGCCTCATGCCGTTCTACAGCTTCAGGAAACTTCTCTGTCCTGTCCTCTCTCCCACTTTGTCTCTCTCCCACTTTATCTCTCTTCAGACTGTCATGAAAAGCCTTTTCCTCATGCTGGTAACAGTTTCCCCTTCATTCAGTCCTGAAATATTACTTTATTCTCCAAATACAACAACATCTTCTGAGTACAGTGGGTCTCTCCTTACAAGTCACCATGAAGCTTATTGAGAAGATAAATTTATTGAAAATCTATATTTAGAATGCACAAAGTTGTCTAAGACTCTGTAGTCAGAGTGATCCATATTGTTGTTGTTGTTGTTAGGTACCATTGAGTCAGTACCGACTCATAGTGACCCTATGCACAATCGAACAAAACACTGCCTGGTCCTGGGCTAACCTCACAACTGTTGACATGCTTGAGCCCATGATGCTGCCACTTCGCCAATCCATTTCACTGGGGGTCTTCCTCTTCTTCTCTGACCCTCACCTTACCAAACATGATATCCCTCTCCAGTGACTGATCCCTCCTGACAATATGTCCAATGTATGAGAGACAACATCTGGCCCTCATGGCCTCCAAGATGCATTCTGCCTGTACTTTTTCCAAAACAAATCTGTTTAATCTTTGGCAGCCAATGTTACTTTCAATATTCTCCTCCAACACCATAGCTTAAATGCACCAATTCTTCTACAGTCTTCCTTATTCACTGTTCAACTTTTGCATGCAGATGAGGTTATTGAAAATACCATGGCTTGGGTCAGGCATATCTTAATCCTCAAGCTGACATCTTTGCTCTTCAACACTCTAAAAAGGTCTTGTGCAGCAGACTTGCCTAGTGCAATATATCATTTGATTTCTTGACTCCTGCTTCCACGAGTATTGATGGTTGATCCAAGAAAAATGAATTCTTTGACAACTTCAATCATTTCTCCATTGATAAGAATGTTGTTTCTTGGTCCAGTGGTGAGGATTTTTGTTTTCTTTACATTGAGATTGAAGGACCCTGCACCTGATCAACAAAATGGCATTGCAACTACCCCCAATTAGCACTGAATAAAGTCCAGTTTCCGTCTCCAGAAAGCTTAAGTCTTTATTACTCCTGGAGACCCTCCCCCCAGTAATTCCAGGTTTCAGGAAAATCTCCATACCCCCGCCCATTGTAAACTCACCAGAATTGTATCCAGACCACACCACCTTAAATACCCCAGTCTGTAAGAGAACAGATGGGTTCTTGGTCTCCTTTGGTAACCCTTCCCAGGTTTACTCTCAATAAACCTACCTTCTGTTGAAGCCAAGACTCTCTCCTCATCTCTTTCTTTCTTTTCCTTACAGAGATGCAATCCATAGTGAAGGTTGTGCTCTTTGATCTTCATCAGTAAGTATTTTAAGTCCTCTTCACTTTCAGCAAGCAAGGTTGTATTATCTGCATATCACAGGTTGTTAATGAGTCTTCCTCCAATCCTAATGCCAGTGGTTACGAATTGGGCTGCGAACCTTAAGGTCAGCGGTTCGAAACTACCA
>NW_006408557.1:7958746-7960115 GCF_000296735.1 Chrysochloris asiatica | reverse complement strand
GCCTTTGCATAGTCAATAAAGCACAGGTAAATATATTTCTGGTGTTTTCTGCTTTCAGCCAAGATCTTTCAGACATCAACAATAATATGCCTTATTCCACGTCCTCTTGTGAATCCAGCTTGAACATCTGGAAGTTCTATGTCAATGTATGGGCTTCTCTTTCCACTCTTCCTCCTGAGAAATTTCAAGTTGCCACTGTTGGTTGTTGTGATGTAACTCAGGCTTGCAGCCATTTCTGTATTACCTTTAGTAAAACTTTACTCGCATGGAATATCAAAGATATAGTCCGATGAATTCTGCATTCCTTTGGGTTACCTCTCTTTGGAATGGGCACAAATACAGATCCCTTCCAATCAGTTGGCCAGATAATTCTCTTCCAAGTTTCTTGGCAGTGATGAGTGAGTGCCTCCTGTGTCACCTTACTTTATTTAAAGATTTCAATTTTTATTCCATCAATTCCTGGTGCCTTGTTCTTTGCCAATTCCTTCAATGCACCTTTGACTTCCTCCATCAGTATCATTGGCTCTTGATCATATGCTACCTCTTGAAATGGTTGAACATCGACTCTTTCCTTTTGGTACAGTGACTCTGAGAAGAACACACTCAGTATTATTCAAGCTGAGGGAACTGAAGAAAAAATCAATCTTCGGCCTTCGTTATTGAAGGATTCTCTGGGCAAATTACTGAATGAAGCAGAAAGCATCAAAAGTAAATGGAAGAACAAACAAGATGGTGAATGGGGTAGATGTGCAGTGAGGAGCTCCATCAGCACCAATACAGAATACCAGACCAAGCAGGCTCAGGGGATGGTGCCAGAACTCTGAACAATATATAAAGGAAAATTTAGAAGGTTGGAAGGCTTACAGCTAGGGATATTTGTAGCAGAAGCAAGAAATCCATTGCTTTATAACTCAAGACGTTCAGCAGCTCCTGGAGACTCCATCTTGGGAGAAACTAAGCAGGGGAAGGATCAGAGCAGCCACGGATGCCTGACAGAAATGCAGAGATAAAGGTGTGGACACTCTTTTATTTGTATCTGTTCATTGGCCTCTTGCTGTCTGTGAACCTTCATTCTGGTGACTAGAAGGGGTGTCTAAGAGAGTGGATACCCCATCCCCACCATAGGAGGGTTCTACTACGCATGCGCACATATTGCCTCAAAATTTAAAGTGACAGTTCCCACTTAAAACCAAATGGCTGTGCAAAATGGCCATCACTGGCCCTGAACTGTTTATCATTAGGAAAAAGGCCTGAATGGGGACTGTATTGCAGGACAGGCAGACTAAAAAGGAAATACACTGAAAATTAAATTCTGAGTTCCATCACAACAACCAACAGTGGCAACTTGAAATTTCTCAGGAAGAAGAGT
>NW_006408557.1:7909573-7958222 GCF_000296735.1 Chrysochloris asiatica | reverse complement strand
TTTGGGAATGCTGGAGAAGGAATTCAGAAAAATGATTATAAAATGTATCAAAACACTATACAATGGAGTTGAGAAAAATAAGGAAGAAGTCAGGAAAGCACCACAGAAAGAATCAAATAAGATAGATACAAAATTGGAAACAATCCAAAACCTACAAAAAGAGGTCCAAATGATTAAAAATAGAACATCAGAAATGGACAATACACTTAAAGGGCAAAGGAATAAAACTGAAAAGATAGAAGCCAGAACTAGTGAGCTAGAAGATAAATCTCTCAAAACTACTAAGATAGAAAAGCAAGCACAAAAAAGGATAAAAAAAATCTGAAGAAGGCCTAAGATTCATGTTGGGCAACATGAAGAGGAATAACTCAAGAATTATTGGCATTCCAGAACAGGAAGAATCACACAATTCCATAGAGGAGGTAGTTAAGGAGCTTCTGGAAGAAAATTCCCCTTACATCCTGAAAAGCAAAAAGATAAGCATTTAAGAAGCTCAACGAACCCCAGGAAGGATAGACCCTAAAAGACAATCACCAAGACATATAATAATCAAGCTCTCCAAAATCAAAGATAAGGGCAGAATCCTGAAAGCAGCTAGGGAAAAGAGAAGTGTAACATACTAAGGCAAGCAAATCAGATTAAGCTCGGATCTCTCAACAGAAACCATGCAGGCAAGAAGGCAATGGGGAGACATATATAAAATCCAGAAAGAAAAAGCCTGCCAACCAAGAATCCTCTACCCAGCAAAGCTGTCAATCAAATATGAAGGTGTAATCAAATCATTCCAGGATAAACAGAAGCTAAGGGATTTTGCTAAGTCAACCCTGCTATGAAAACATCCAAAAGGAAGTTCTGTGGAGTGAGAACCAACAAGAACAGACAACAACCAGAGAATGATGTATGTGGCAGTACCATCCTGAACTCAATCAACAAATGGAAGAATCAAGAACAGAAAAAAATTATAAGAACAGAGATTCTGGGAGGTCAGTTTATGATCAAAACAGTTACATGTGAAAGAAGGTAAACATAGAGGAACAGAGATCCAGGTGGTGATAAGGTCAGGTAGATTACAGGATAAAATAGACTGTCTTAAATGGAGGGAAGAGTTAATGGAATATAAGGTAATCACAACAGTGGGGTTGGGGTGGTGGGTTTAGTTTGGGTGTTGGGGAGGGCAAGATAAGAAAGTAGAGGAGGTGGAAGAACAAGATAGATAGGGGAACACTGAGACAGTGTTGCATGGTCTAAGTGGGACAGAGGTAAATAGTGATGCATGGTTAAACATGGAACAACCGGGCTCTGTGATACAGGGATCTAGGCATAGTTTGAAGAGGGGAAATAATACTAAAATGCTTGACTGTCTTATGAATATTAGTTTCCCTTGCCTACTAGTTTAAAATAGACACTTGAGTGGGATAGAAAGGAATATTGGGAAATATGATTACAGAAAACGTGTAAGCCTGTCTTCAGCCTATAACTGATTGGAATGCCTAAAAGGGGTTCTAGAACATGCCCAGTGAAATAGGCCTCTTGCAATGCCTTGGCAGAGTATAGGACCTTAGGTGGAATCCTGAGTCCCATCCAGAACCTTCTGAGGTGGGACATTCCCACTAGCAAGGACAAGCAGACCAGCCTGGAACAGGTACAGTGACAGAAGATACATCTTCAAAGAAAGATCATCAGGAAAAAAAAAAAAAAAGTCAGCATGACAGGCTACTACAAGAATAAGCAAGCTGTTCGCCAGGAAGCCATCAAGGCAAGCAATCAAGTTCCTTCAGGACAAACCCCCCTCTAAGACTGAAACTCAAAGGGAACACACGAAAAGGCATGTAAGCTTGCAGACAACCACATTGGTCTACTGGTGAGTGGAAGAGGGGGAAAGGCAGCAATGAAGAAATGGGCTGAGCTCAACCATGGTCCATTCACTCCCGCTGACCTGGCGATGAGAGAGAGAAGAGGAAGGGCTGCTTGGTCCAAAGTGTGGTGAGACCTGGGGACACTGCAGCCCATGGACAAGCCCATAGCCACAGAGGACTAGAGCTGATTGTGAAGCATCCAGCTGATATGAGTGAGGGGAGATGCACAAGAATTCCCAAACTTGCAGACAGTACCCATTTGACCTAGCCTCGATGGCTTGATAAGCAGAACTCGACTAGAGGAAGATTACACACACATACACCTTTTTTTTTTGGATAAAGAAACAAGGGTAAATTGCTACAATTTGATGAACCTAACCTACACTCATGGAGATAGTAACTCTAAATACCAACACGTAGAAGGAGTCTTCGCATCAAGTATCAATGCTATGCCCTCTGTACACAGGGTAGATAGGGATAGGCAACTTAGACATTGGCTATCTAAAATGAGGGGGTGATAAAGGCATGAAGTGATTGGCTTACAAGGTTTCAAAAGGTAGTTTAGTTAAAGAGTATGGGGCTGTGGGGGGATGAAAGAGGCCACTAAATAGATTTCATCTTATCTAGATAGGTCTGGTGAAAAGAGATAGGGATAAGATCTGTATGGTTCAATAGTATATAATTGTTATCATGACTAATGGCGACTGTCACTATTTTAAAGGTACAAGTTTTGTAACAAAAACAAGGGAGTTGTTAATCTTACAGTCCAGAAACAGAGGACCCTAGGACCATCAAGGCAGAAGAGCACAAGCAGAATGCAGGACCTTATCCAGAGAAGCAGCGTCGCCAGAGACGGAGGCGGAGATGGTATCATGGAGAGAGGGAGCAGCTGAGGACTCTAGATTCATGGGAAGAGAGGGACTAAGAGCTGGTGGCCAGGAGGCAGACTTGCAGAATGTGCCCTTTGGAGGTATAAATTATTATATATGCCTGAGTGGGGTTTTTTGGTGTGTTGTTTGTTGTTTTTTTAAAAACCTAAAGTGAACAGAGAGAAATACTTTTAACTGATGGTACATGGAGGGGATTATAATCATTGTAATGAAACAAGGTGTATGATTTGTAAAATGTAAAACTGATGATCTGCCCTGTAAACTTTCACTCAATCCACATTAAAAACCTTAAAGAAAAAAATAAGTATCACATATCACTGTGATAAACTATATTGTTGTTGTTGTTGTTGTTAAGTGCCATCGAGTCGGGTCCGACCCATAGTGACCCTGTACAGGGTTTCCAAGGGTGTAAATCTTTACAGGAGTAGAAAGCCTCATCTTTCTCCCGCGGAGTGGCTGATAGTTTCGAACTGCTGACCTTAAGGTTCGCAGCCCGATTGTATAAAATCAGAAGTGTCATTTATCACAGAAAACTAAGGTGACTATTTCTGTAGATTATTAATAGAAATGTGATAAATAGTATTTTTTTCTAAGTTTATAAAAAAGAACATGGGCATACTTGGAGACAAGCAATAGGAATTAAAAAAAAAAAAAAGTAGATGGAAGGAATACAGTGATCCATACAAGACCCAAAAAACAAAAATAATTCATAACTTTTCAACCCACCAGTCTTTCTCAGGAAAGCCCTGGCTGAAGTCAGGGAAATGAACATTGAATCTTCTTGTTCTCAAGCTATTAAAAATAAAGCATAAAGTTTTCTTGAGAAGTTGCCTAAGCTTTTTTCTGAATAAACCCCTATCCTAAAAGCAAACAAAACAAACTCCCTTTAAAAAGGTATCAAGAACAGTGCTTTACTGGAGCGTCCATCTTCCAATGCTAAGGTTTGTCCCTGGGCAAACCAGGAAATTCAAGCAGAAATTTAAGCCTTTGCTTCATCTCTCACAGCCTCATTTCTCATGTGTCTGACCCATGGTATGCCCTATAAAGATGGAGCCTAAGAGTATAAAGGAAGCCATAATCCATGCCACCTTAGGGCTAGCTTGTTGCTGAACTTATCACAATAAAATAATGAGCCTGGCCATTGCTTTCCTAAAAACTACTGATTTGTATTACTTGGTTTATTTGAGGAGGTGGGAAGAGATAAAAGGATACAATCAGTTTATACATAATATTTTCAGAAAGACAAGGGACAAAAGTATTTGGACACAGAATATGGCAAATGACAAAACAGCAGGCCTCTGGATAGCAATGGTTCTAAGGAGATGGTCAAGGTGACTTGGACCTGCAGACAAATATTGTTGATTGGATTCTATTAAGAATCGTTCATTGGAATTCTGAGAAGATACAGGCATAAACAGACCATCATTACAACCCTCTTCCACAAATACAATAAGGAAATTGTGCTTACCTTGAAGGCATCTGGTTCAGGGAGCAATGGACAGTAGCAGGAAACTACAGACAGACAAAAATCAAGGAATCAATAAGTCACCTACAGTAGGAAAATCACTCTTCCCATCATTCCTACCCCTCCCTCCACCACAAGGGCTAAGGGCATTGTGAACTGGGGGGGGCAGCCCTAACAAAATAGTCTGCTTCCCTAACCACCACACCTCGTTTATACAAAGAAACCATATCCCAAACTTCTGTTCTAAAATCAGCAAGTTTGACCTACCAGGTATCAGGAGCTTGCCAGCATCTCCCTAACCTTGACACGCTCAGCTGAAAAACTGCTGTGAATTGCTACAAAATACCACTCCAGTGAAATACTATCGTAGTTAACAATCTACCTGCCTCCTTCAGGATCCAGCAAGACAGACTCTCTTGGAGGTCAGTTTGGATCTGTCTGTTCCCCCTTCCAGTTGGTGCCGAGGCCTGCGAACTGAGGCTCCTGTGTGCCAGAAAGCAGGCATCTTGAGTGGAAGGTAACCTAACAGCCAACATACTATAATTGTTGTTGTTAAGTGCCATTGAGTCCATTCTGATTCATAGCGACCCTGTATAGGGTTTCCAAGGAAGACTGGAGGGTTTGAACCACCAATCTCGTGGTTTGGGTGGATGGGTGAAAAATCTGATAGCATCCAGGCAGCAAACTCCAACTGGAATGTGACAGTCCTACAACTATCTGTCACCAACACCATAATGTAAAGGCATCAATTCTTCTTTTATCTTTCTTTTTCATAGCCCAGATTTTGCAAACATATGAAGGGATTGAAAATACCATGGCTTGTCAGGCACACCTTAGTCCTCAAAATGACATCTTTGTTTATTAATACTTTAAAGAGGACTTTTGCAACAGATTTTCCCAATGCAGTACATCACCTGATTTCTTGATTGTTGCTTCCATGGGCGTTAATTGTGGATCCAAGTAAAACAGAATCCTTAACAACTTCAATATTTTCTCCATTCATCATGTTGCTTATTGGTCCAGTGATGAAGATTTTTTTTATGTTGAGGTACAATCCATACTGAAGGCTGTCATTGCTGAGCTTCATCCCTGCCATATTAGTTCAGCCTGTGTATCTATCCTTGTATCTACTCACAGAACACTGATGTTCCAGAGTTGTATATATAACACAATTCACCTCTATCCCCTTTAGTCCTTCCATGCTAACCTGTGTCTTCACCTGTCTTCATCATTCTTCTACCTTCCTCTTCTTGCATATTGTCTACCCCATTACCCGAGTTAGCATGTGTCTCCCCTCTAGCCAGTTATTGTTGATAGTTGTTCTGTTCCAACTAATAGTGACCCTATGTACAACAGAAGGAAACAGCAGAAAAATTGATAACTCTGGTTATGTTCAGTCTTGTAGGTTTGTTTTACTTTGGATACTTCTATATCTGGTTAGAGTTCTGGATGGTGTTGCCATGTATGTCTGCTATTTTTGGTTCTTGGTCCAAAGAACTCCCTCTAGTAGTTGGCTGGGTTAGTACAAATTAATTTAATTCTGTTTATCTGAAAATATTTTAATTTCACCATCACATTTAAGGGACAGTTTTCTGAGTATATTATTCTTGATTGGCAATCTTTTTCTTTCATAGTTTCATACATGTCTTTCCATTTCCTTCTGTTTGCCTGGTTTCTACTGAGAAATTAGAGTTTAATCTTATTGGTTCTCCTTTGGAGGTCAGTTTTCATTTTTCCTGAGCTGCTGTCAAGATTCTTTCCTTGTCTTTGATTTTGAAGAGTTTGATTATGATACATCTTGATGGTCTTCTTTTGGGGTCTATCCTGTTTGGGATTTGTTAAGCTTCTTTAATGCTTAGCTTCTCATCTTTCATGATGTTAGGGAATTTTTCTTCCAACACCTCCTCAACTATCTTTTTTGTGCATTTCTCTGTATATTCCTGTTCTGGTATTCCAATCACCTGTAAGTTATTCCTCTTTATGATGTCCTACATGAATCTTAGACTTTCTTTGTATTTTTTTTTTTTCATTTTTTTCTGATTGTTCTTCCAGATTACTTGTATTGAGAGATTTATCTTCACCCTTACTAATTCATGCTTCCTGTGATTCAAATATACTCCTTTGGCCGTCCAATGAATCGATACTAAGAGAATAGCAATACAATTGTCCATTTTTGAAACTTAGTATTAATCTTCTGTATTTTTATGTACAGGACTTGTTTTGCCCCCACTCCTTTCTCTGTTTTGTTAGTTTGCTCTTGTAGGGTTTTCCTGAATTCTTCCTTGCTTCCTCTACCTTTCTGTCAGCCATGTGAAGGTACCTAAATTTTTTTTTTTTTTAATTATTTTTCAGGTAGTCCCAATGTCTTTTTTTCCTCAAAATCTTTTTCTAGCTCTGCCTCATAGTCATTTCTGAGACACTCTGTCTTATTTTTTCATGTAAACAGAAATTATTTGTTGATTCTAAGACATTGTGGTATTATTGCATTTTTATTAAATTGATGATTACATGTTGGTGGTTTCTGAGGCATCCACAAATTCCTTCCTGGTGGGTGTCCTTACAGAATGAAATCTTATGCACCATTCCCTGTTCTACATTTGTGCAGCTCAGTTTAGAATAGGTTTGACTGATGTATGTCTTTGATCTGGTGTATAGCAGCTGGTATTGGCTCTGACCTGATGGGTGGGGCTCTAGATGGTATGGTTGTGATTAGGTTGTATGAGCACTGTTCTCAATGAAAGGGAAAAAACAACCCGGAGCCACTCATCAACCACACTGCACACCAGACGGCCCGTCTAGAGACTTTTATTCAGGGTGAGGAAGAGGAAGGTGACCTCAAGGCAGAGACAGAAGAGGAGTCCCTGTTGGATTATGTAAAGAGATAAGGGAGAAGAAAAACAAGCAACAGTGAAAAAAGAAAATAGTAAAGATGCAAAAACACAAGCAACAGGTAGAAAAAGAATACAAACACCACAAAGAGAAAAGAGGGAGAGGACAATTTTTAAAATAATGAGATAAACCATGGAAAGAAAAAAGTAGAAAAAAGAAAAAGAACTTAATACAATCAGGTAGAGGAATAAGTAAAAGAAAAAGAGATCAGAGAGTAGTTAAGAAAAATAAAGAGAGAAAAAAGAAAGAAGAAGTAGTGGTTGGGAAAAAGAAGCAGAAAAAAAGAGAAAAAATTAAAGCACAGATAAAATGGTTAAAAAGGGAAAGTAAAGAAATGAAGGGGGAGAAAGAATAAATAAGCAAATACAATGAAAGGGAAAAACAGGGTAAGTGCCAGTCCCAGAGAGGATAATATTGGGTTCCTGGCAGCCTAGGACTTCCCATTGGACAAGGGATGAGATAGTAACACTCGCAACCCTAGATGGAATTCCTATAGGACTAGATGTTGTCTGTTCTAGGCAGCCAATCTGGAAATAGTACATGCAGACCCCAAAGCAGATGGGGGGTCTGGGTATTTCTGTCCCAAAGGGCAGTGAAGGTCAAGAGGTCCCTTGAGTCCAGGGTTGGCCAGAACCAGCTCTGCAGGTCTGGAACAGGCCACTCCTGATTCTAGGTGATGGGGCTGCTGCTGCTAGCTTTCCACACACTTTGATGTGGCTTCAACCAGGCAGAGACCAGGAACTTCGCTAGGAGGGTACACTGGTTGGGGATGGCCACGTCTTTGGTCAACAGGGTAATGCAGGGTACAAGAAAAAATTTACACCTTTCTCTCCTCCAATAAGCAATGTGCATCTATGCCACCGACTACCCTCTGACTTTAAAGCTACAGTGAAAGTTCAAGGTGGTGACACCATGCCTGGCAGGCCAGCACAAATCACCTATCGCCTTTTTTTTTTTTTAAGCCCTAAATGTCTGTTCAGCTGCTTTTCCTAGTTAAGGCTAGTCCAGGGCTAGCCAAGGCTGATTCTGCAGGTTTGGAGCAGGGCTCACCTGAATCCAAACACCGGGCTTGGCACAGATAGCTCCCCATTCACTTTGATGGAACTCACAACAATGCTGCTTACCTCCATGCAACTCTGACCACAGGGAAAGCCGGAACTTTGCTGAAGGTATACGTGGGTAGGGGCTGGCCACACCTCTGGTCACCTGGGGTATGTGGGGAACAAGAAAAAAATGTCATCTTTATCTCTACAAGTCACCAGTATGTTTCTGCAATGCCAATATGCTGCCTTGTTTCTGAAGCCACCCACAATAGTTTAAGATAACTGCTCCATGGCTCTATGGTGGTTGACTGGCACAGGTCACCAGTCTGTCTCCCCCAAACCTTTTGTGTGTGTGTGTGTGTGGTCTCTTTATGTTTCTATCATAGTAAACACTCAATCCACTTCTCTATCCCTCATCTGAAGCTCAGGATTCCAGGCAGACTATCATCCGCCTCTGTTTCATTTGGTTTTCCTTATCTTTGATGAAGAGGATCTGTATAGCCTTTCTGCCTAGTCCACCATCTTGCTGCCTCCTCCCTCCCCGCCCCTTAAAGAAAAAGCTTTAAGAAAATTGAAAACTGCATTAGTGAGCAAAAGGCCATGAAAGTTGTACCCGGGAATAATTTTTCTACTATGACAATATACCTACTTATTCTTCAAAGGTAGCAAGGGCTGTCCTACAAGCATCTCATTGGAAAACCTTATCCTATCCACCCTACAGCCCATACTGTACCCCTTCAGACTTCTTTTTGTTTCTAAAACTCAAAGAATGTTAAAAGAAACACCATTTGAGTCTCTCATGGTGTAAATCCAAGAGAAAAAATTCTTTTGGGGAAGGGTTGTTTTTGTTGTTACGTGCCATCAAGTCAGTTCTGACTCAAAGTGACCCTGTATAGGATTTCGAGGAGCAGCTGGTGAGCTTGAACTGCCAAGCTTGTGGTTCAAACTGATCTTGCAGTCCAGAGCATTAACCCACAGCACCACAGAAAAACCACGTGCTTAAGTATATAGGCCTAGACAGGAGGCAAGACTGCAAGAACAGTGCCAACCCAACCCTGCAAAGTCTAGCTTATATTAGCAGATCCACAGAAAACCTGTAGATCAATGAGACTATATCAGTACTATTTTTAAGAGTGAGAAAATATCAGTACCACATACAGAACCAGGCAGTGTTTCATTGTGTTGTACACAGGGTCGCTAGGAGTTGGTACCTACTCAATGACACCAAACAACAACAACAAAACAACAATTTTAAGGCCTGGTGGTGCTGTAGGATAAGCACTAGGCTGCTAACCGCAAGGTTGACAGCTCAGATTCACAAACTGCTCTAAGGGAAAATGGTGGGACTTTCTGATCCCCTACAGTGCTGTGGTTTAATACACTGAACTGCAAAGTTGGTTTGAACTGCAAGGCCAATGGTTCAAGCCTACTAGCCACTCCCTGGAAACCCTATACAAGGTTCTTATGGGTTGAAACTTGAAGGCACTTAACAACAACAACAAAGACTTATGGGCTCAGAAACCCTACAAAGGGGTCACAATAAATCAGAACCAGGAGCCTGGTGACTCTGTAGGATAAACACTGGACTGGGAATCACAAGGTTTGCTCCACAGGAGAAAGATGAGGTTTTCTGCTCCCACAAAGATTTACAGAAATTCTATGCAGGAGCCAACTCAAAGGCATGTTATAATATCAACAACAAAGATTTAAAACTTCTGAAACAGTACACAAGGTCACTATGAGTTAGAATCAACTCCATGGCAGTGGGCTTGGTTTTTTGTTGGGTATTTTAAGCCATGGAATTTTGAGATTGCTTGTGACACAGTGTTTTTGTGACTATATCTAATTAGTGCAGTGCCAATCAGGAAAGACATTGGAACCCAAATTCAGAAAGAATATTTGAGAGATGTGAGAAAGCTTTATGATTAATCATAAATATGAGTATATTCAATATGAATAAAAGTTAAATAGGAGACTAATTAGTATGTCAGCAAATTGTTCGGTGACATTTCAGAATGTTTTCCAAGGTTCTGTGAACATGTTGTTGCTGTTAAGTGTCATTGAGCCAGTTCTGACTCATAGCAACCCTGTATAGGGTTTTTGGGAGCAGCTAATGGGATTGAACCATTGACTTGCAGGATAAGCAGTGCAGAGGTTATCCTACAGTGCCACACCAGGACCCTGTGCACACATAATCCCTACCAAATTGGTGCCACCAAAAAGATTCCCACTAACTTCACTACCTGCTCAGGGTTGGCAGCCCGGAGGTAGCTCATGATGTCAACTAATTCTGCTGCTTAAATCCTGGTAGACATGTGTTGTGTAGGTGTGTCTGTGTACCATATTGTGTTATATGTGCTATGTGGGTATGAAATGGGTGAACATCTTTGAACACTTGTGATAAAGAAAACTTAAAATCCATCATGTGCTAATTGTCTTGAGCCTTCATATTAGTTGATTCTTTAAATAAAAAAGAAAGGAAGAAAAGAGAAGGAGGAGGGGAAGAAAAGAGACGGAGGAAGAAAAGAAAGAGTAAATAAATACATTTTATTTACTCTTTATAAAGTTCCTTTAAAGAACACTATTACTTCTACATTCCTGATACACTTTCCCATCTCAAAACTATGGAACCTATACATACCATTACAATTAGTAGTAACTCAATCATGAAAAAGAGATTGGAACCAGATTTGGGGAATTTTAAAACTTTAGGAAATAAAAAAGGAGGACAAATGGAAATGGGGAACCCAGGGAAGAAATAGAAAGGGTGCTTTTACATTGAAGGAATTTCAATTAACGTAACAAACAAACAAAAACATAAATTGTATGGAAACCTAATTTGCTTTGTAAACCTTCCCCCAAAACACAATAAAACCACAAAAACTTGAGGGAATATAAGAGTACACCTAATCAGAGTACACTGCAAGACTGGAACTGCACTTGAAACTTGAGCTCAGATCCACGTTCTAGGCTTTTCCTGGGAAACTAGTGGTGCTCATGGAAACACAGTGACTGTGATCTTGTGCTGTTCATTTATTATTTCTGAATTTCAGCCTATTCAGCATAAAAGGTTAGCCCTGGAATAGATAAATTGCAAAGTAGTATATAACACTTTAATTTTTTTAGAAAACAACTTCTGTGGTAGCAGATCAGGGACACGAAATCTCTCTCAACAAGCTTTTTGGAGCCAAACAGATTCATTTTCAAATTCTGGCTTCATGCCCTTATGCAAATCATTTAACTTCTCTTTCCCTAAATAACTAAGTAGGTAGAGCAAGTACCTACCATGGTCATAGGCAATTTATAGGCACACTTTAAAATAGTAAATACTCCTATTAAATTGCTAAGTTGTAGTTGTATTTGTTGAAGAGATACATTCCTAAAGACCTTCTGTAAATCAGATAATTCAAGACTAGCTTTTCCACAGGATTTACAACATGGACAATACCTTTGAAATGATACAATTCCCAACTAATCTTTAGTTTCTTGATACTCTACTTTATGGGTCATAAAGTGGAACAGTGTTAATACTTTATCTGAAGCTGTTCCGAATCACTTCATTCAAATTAACGTTAAAAATAACACAACTATAGACATTGAACGAGTTATCAGGGTGGAATAAAACAGAACTTGGTCGACCTTGCCCTTGATTCATGGTTCAGGGTAGTTTTTTTTTTTTTTTATTGCTTATGTGGGAAGTACAGGTCTTCCCCACAGGGTGGTGTTGACAAGGAAATAAGGTGATGGTAAGCATTTAATGGAGTGCCTGACAGATAGACAAATATCACTAAAATGCCACCTCTTACTATTCTCATTGCTTTGACCTCTCCTTGCCCCACTAACTTACAAACACTAACCATTGTTAAATTATGGATAATTTTGGAAAGTATATGAAAAAATCTAATAAACCTAACTTTGTTCCAAAAATGGCCTACTCATGGCCAATCATGTTTCATTTATATTCCAACTTCTATACACCATCAAGCCAGACTGTCAGAACTTCAGTTCCTCTCCTTAGTTATTCAAAGGTCTCTGAGTTTTATGCAGAGTGTAATAATTGAGAAGGCCCCTTCAGTTCCACAGTGGTTACTACAGAACTTCACATTAACAAAAATGGAATGATTCCTGGAAATAGGAGGCTCTCTGCTTCCTGGCCATGTTGCAGGACACAGGAACCATTGCTGTGACCATTAAATCCAGAGTCAAGTGTCTGAGTGGAGCCTCCCCCATAGCCCCTTAAAGCCATTCGTTTCAAATCTGTCCAGTCCCACAATACCTACTCAGGGCCTCTCCAGTAATTTCCAAGTGTTGAGGACACTGTTCCTTCTCTTCTGAAACATATAGCCCCCGAGGTGATCAATTGGCCATGACCTCCTCTAGCTACTCTCTGGTTGCTTTTGCTTCCAATGGAATTTCAGCATACATTATTTGTCCCAAGCAGACCTTCATGTATCTCAGAGTATGAACTCCCATACAATTAGGTTGATATCTAGGATCTGTCCTTCACTGATTATGTGGCTTAAAAACACAAATACTCAGGAGAAATGGAGACCAACTAGAGACTGTCAAAGGACAAGTTGCAGACCCAGTTGGTGGTAGTACAGAGCTGCCACCAGCATCCTTTGCTCCTCTAGTATGTTTCCCACTGCCTCATGTCACATTGCCCAGCACCACCCAGCCACATATTTATGGCCTTGGAAATCCTTTAGTTGCGGGAGGGGAAAGATGTCACCATTGGAAATACAAGTGCATGGTTTTCCTTATTCCCTCAATCATTTTCCCACTGGAATCTACTTAATGACCCATTAGGTTATGACCTGGACAGACACTGAAATAAAAGTATCAATTTCCTGGAACAGAATCTTGGGTGAAGGTCTTTGTCATTTCCTTTTCTTAGCACCATCGCCATTGGGACAGTAACCATCAAAGGTTGGAGAAGTTTGGGGTTACAGTTTTCAAAAAAGGTGGGGTAGCAAATTCTTCTGGCAATTCCAGCTTTAATGGGCCTTGGACCTAGCTTGAACAGAGTGCCATTTTCCACCCCAACCTTCCCTCCCAAAATAGGACAAGTCCAGCATGGTGCTCAGACCCTAGCAGGGGTTTCCAGCCTTGGATCATGTGAGAATGACAGTCAAACTTCAGCCCAGAACACAAGGCTGTGCCTTGGCTGGTCCCTGTCCGCCTCTCTTGTCCCATCTTAAGCAGTAACCACCATGTCCCCACCGATTGCCATCTTCCACATTCAATGGCTTTGTCTTTAGTTCCTAGAGCTTATTGTTCCTAGTCATAGGGCATTTGCACATACTGTTTCCTCTCCTGGAGTGCTCTCATCTCTGCCCCACTGCAAGTCACCACCCATCACTCCTCTGATCTCATTCTTCAGGAAGTTTCAATGACCTCTTAGCTTTTCCTTCTGAGCCTTTACTACAGTGTATAACCAGGCACCATGAGGAAAGGTCCATGAGGATGGGCAGTATCCATCTTGCTCATTGTTGTATCCCTTACACTTGTCACATAGTAGATTCTTGTTAATTATAGATGGATGAATGAATGGATGAACACATTCTTATCAGTTGGCAACATCAATGCGCTGTCCCTTTTTCTCAGGTAAAGAGCAGAATTCCAAAAACGGGTGGTAGTGAAATGACTGCCTAAATCCAAATCCTCCTGAAACTTCCCTAGAGGTCCTCTGAGCTTCCCCCTCAACCCCCACCCCACAAACCAGGGAACTAGCTGGTACTTTGTAGACACCCCTGAAAACACACAAATATTTGAATGGAGACCTCACGACCATAAAATAAATTAGTCAGACCAATCACCAATTTGCTCAGCTAAAAGCTATAGGAACTCCTTTGCCTAAAAAATTGCTTCAGCAATGTTCTTTTCCTCACTGATAAAAGGAGAAAGAAAGCACATAGCTCTACCCCTCCTGGCTAAATCCCCCACTAAGATATTTCTCCAGAAAACTCTCCCCTTGCCTCACTTGACCTCTTCAAGCTACCAGATAACAAACAAGCACTTTGACAGGAGACACTTTCTAATTTGTTCCTGAAGGGAAACCCCTCCTCTGCAGGAAATGGTGTTCTGGAGGCTGCGTGCAGGATGGCCACATGAGAACAGCCATTGTTTGCCTCTGGGTGACCAAAGCAGTGCTCCATCACAGCATTTCCTAAATTCTTAGAGCCCTCCCCATCTCTGTGGCCTCACCAGGGTCTGGCCCAGACCAATGGCCTGGGGAGATAGGCTCCAAGCACTCACCTTCTCAGTCTATTTTATGCCTATTTATAAATCTCATCCTGGGCTTTGGGGAGCTTCTAGCTATTTTCAAGAGTTAACTAAACATTGATTTAATTACACTGCTGGACTATATAAATATTGTGCTCCACAAAATGGCACAAAGCAGATATTTTTAGTAGGTCACAGATGTTCCTGTGATTAGCAAAGTCTTGAGTCTGGAAGAAAAAATTTCCCAAAGAAAAATCAGAGAGGGGTCCTCTATAGTCACACATGGAGGCCTACCTACATGGTTAAACACAAGTTCTAGGCCTGTGCATATTCACAGTACATGCCACAGAATGCCAGCCTCTAGAACTGTCTAGAACTGGGTGTTTTCTCCCTGACACCCAGCAAGCTGAGTCCAAAGTCCATGATCACAGGATGGGTCAGAGCAAATCAAATGCCAAACCTTGACCTGAGTTGTTTCTCTGCCTCTGGACTTGCCCTACATCTGGATACACATATTTATGAAGAATTTACTGGGTGAAAGTCACCACACAATAACTGTGAAATTTTGAATAAGATACTAACAAATACCAAGTGACAGAGAGGGATTTACAACCATATTTAATGAAAGTTTACAACATTACTATAAATAGCCACAAACTGCAGACAATCCAAGTACAGTGGAGCCCCACTTCACAGAAAAATGAGTGAACTCTAACTATACAACAATATGGATGAATCTCAGATACATATTGAATGAAAGAAGCCACACAAAATGGAGCATATACCACATGATCCCATCTATATGAAGTACAAATATAGACAAAACTAAAATCTATGGTGGTAGAAGTCAGAATTGTGGTTTTCCCTTAAGAGGGTAATGACTAGGAGGGAGCATGAGATGCCATTTCTGGGGGTTGGCCATGTTCTATTTCTTGATCTGGTGTTCTCATTCATAAAAGTTTGTAGTCCATGGATTTTTTTTTTCTATGTTTGTTATACTTCAATAAAAAGTTTATTTAAAAAAATTAATAAATATAACAATTTGCCCAAGGTCTTAGAGCTAGAAAACAGTCAGGGCAAGACTCAACTCCAGGTATCTGGGTCCAGATCCTTGCTTTGATTGCCATGTTCTATTGCACTCCAAGTTAAAGTCTAGCTCAAATCAGCCAGCACTCTGCACACCAGCCTTGCGTTGGCACTCCATTGGGTCTCACCATCACTATGTTCTACTGCTTAATTTCAGTGGCCTGAAGGCTTTCTGTAGTAACTGGGCCCACTCTGCCTATATGCCAGGCAGACTCCACACGCCAGAGACTCAAAAATCCCTGTTCCAGGAGCAGCCCCAAACCAAAGACCAATGAGATTCAGTTTATGATGTCCACAGCTCCTTCTTGCCAAGGTAGACAACTCTGAGGCATGTTTTACACTATCTCCCTGGGCTCCCGAGTGTGACTGACCCCAGCTACCCACAACAGTAACCTGCTCAATAATTAGCCCTGTACTAGCTGCCTTTCTTCACTTCCTCACTTCCCTGTGTCCTAACTAGTGTTTCCTGGGTTCATCTCCCAAATAAACTGCTAGCCTTCAAATCCCTTGTCTAAGGGTTGACTTCTTGAGCATCCACATTGAGGCACCCTGCCCCCCTCCACTCTCAAAGCATCCTTCCCTGACCACCCAGCTCCCCATCAGCCATAAATACCCCAAATGGAAATTTGGAGAGGAGTCTTCCTCAATTTCCTGCTACTCTCTCTCCAACTACTGAACCAGGAGTGATTCCAGAATGTTTAATAACAAGTACAGCAAGAGAGAACCCAACAGCAGGACAAAAATGACAAGGAAGGCACTGACAAATCAGAACAATGTTCAACCAGTCAGAACGGATACTAGCCTCCTAAATAAAGGCTGCTGTTGTTGTTAAGTGCCGTGGAGTTGGTTCTGACTCATAGTGACCTTGTGTAGAGTTTCCAAGGAGTAGCTGGTAGTTTTGAATCACCAGCCTTGAGATTAGCAGTCCAGTGCTTATCCTACAGTGCCACCACAAGACCCCAAAGTAAAACTGGTATATATCGGCTTAATGAGAGTTCGGTGGCTCCATATGATAAGCAATTGCACTGCAAATCACAAAGTCCAGTTTGAGCCTTCCAGTTGCTCCATGGGAAAAAGATGAGGCTTTCTACTCCGAAGATGATTTAAAGCTTCGGACACCCTATACAGTGTCGCTATGAGTCGGAACCAACTTAATGGTACTTAATAACAATATCATCAACCAGCTTAATAGCAACCTTGCCAAGAGTCCTAGCTAACACAGGATGATGTTCAATGAATCTTTATCAAATCAATGAGTTAATTAATCAGTCAGGAATCAAATAAATGAAATCTGGCCACTCACTGTACAACCTTCAAAAACAACCTAAAACACCTTGCCCTCCTGGAACTCTCCTGGATCTTGTGCCTAAGCACACCTGAATCCTGAATGAAACCCTCTCATGGGAGCTAAGGCAGTCCTGTTTCCTGTTTGGAGAGTGGAGAAATCTACTGTAGGATAGTGGGGATCCTACAGCTATGCCCCAAGCTCCAGAACTCCAGAATCTCAGTACTAATCACCATACAGGCCAGGGCATGTCTGAGAAATCTTGGCAGGGCCCTGAATAATTTGCTGCATACCTTCTAGAGCAAGGTACACAGCTACACCTTTCTCAGAGATGAAGAAGGGGCCATCTCTTGAGCGGGTGGGGTGGGGTGGGGTGCAGGTCTTTTATACTCAGCTCTTCCTCTAGCTCCTACAATCAACCTACCCTAGATTTAACCCCTCTGGGTCTGAGATTCCTCATGTAAAGATTTTCTTCCAATAGTACATACATAGTCTCCATGGGTTCAGAGAAAGAATTTCATTTACTGCTGCATTTCAAGACTTAGCACAGTAGAATCATAATAAGTGAATGAAATGTTCAATCAATGAAACTGTAACATTTCATTAGCTACATCGTATGAAGTTCTAAGGCACACAGGCTTGTACTCATCCCTTCCCATGTGATGTTCCACTGCATTAAAGAGACACAAGATCATTGAAAATTGTAAAACAGCCTGCAGATATGAGATGAGAGCTATTTTCTGAGAATTTCCACATATAGACTGGCACACACACCTCTGTGAGCTGTTTCCCCAGAAGGAAACCTTCACTTTGGCACTAGATGCAGATGGTAGTAACTTATGGCTCATTTCCTTCTTCCCACCCCTCATAGGCAAACAGAAAAACTGCCAAGCGTGGGTTTTATTAATACCCACGTAAAATGGGGAGGGGACAGTTTCTTAAGAGAGCGTTCCTTGTGTCCATAATAGGAAGTTACAAACCCTTCAGTAGAATAAATGTTTTCTGTCCCTGTACTGCTTCAGGCAAATGAATGGGCTTCCGTGGTTACTGAGATTCCTATCAAAAGGCCTAGGTCCCCACTGAATACTCCTATCCCTATTTCTACTCATTGCAGAACTGATTCTAAAGCTCTCTCTGTTGAGTCCTGCTTTAGAAATAAGATTCCCTCTCAAAGAACATACAACTCTGAGGATTCAAGGGGGAAAGGGTCTGATATCCTGGCAAGGGTCTTCCCAGAACCCTCCATTTGATGCCCACCATGACACCAAACCCCTTTCTGTTGGGCCTTGGGCAGACAAGAACCCAAAGAACTGAAGATTCAGGAGGTGTTACAGATGCAAACATTTTCCATCCTCTGTCTTTCCCCTGGTCTTCCCATTCCTTGGCAGAAATCCCAGTTCCAACCCCAGGCTTTAGGACACTGTGGTTTGACATTACTGCTTCCCACAATGAGGGGGAACAATCTCTTGTCTCTAGATGTGGGTTTATTTTTGCCCCCATCCACTGGTAAGGAAGCCCATTATGAGGCTTCCTAAAGGACACAGACAAATGTGAGAAAAGTTTCAGTGGGTAAGTTAAGTCAAACCTTTGACACTTTAGGAGGGCCTTCTTGGAAGCCAGGATCTATGTATAACTTTTTGTTGTTGTTTAGTGCCTTCAAATCAGTTCAGACTCATTGTGACCTTGTATAGTGTTTCCAAGGAATAGTTGGTGGGTTTGAACTGCCAACCTTGTGTTCAAAGTCCAATGCTTACTTAGAGCATCACACCAGAACAGGACTCCACTTCTGTCTGGAACCTTTGAAACATGTTAAAAACTCAAGGGAAGAATGCCTATTTGTAGTCTTCTGTCAATTCTGGGGTGGCACTGTAGGACAAGAACTGGGTTGCTAACCACAGGTTGGCAGTTCAAACCCACCAACTGCTCCTTGAAAACCCTATATGGGGTCACTAAGAATCAGAACTGACTTAAAAACACTTGACAAAAACATTAATTCTGTAAGCACTGGACTTGGAACCATAGGTCCATGGTTTGAATCAACCAGGAGCTCCACAGGAGAAAGAGGAGACTTTCTGCTTCTGCAAAGATTTAAAGACTCAGAAACCCTGTACAAGGTCACAGTGAGCTGGAACCGACTCCACAGTATTTAACAACCACAACAACAAATCAATTCTGTAAAATAATTAGAAGAGAAGGAAAGAAGGAAAGAAAAAAAGGAAGGAAGGAAGGAAGGAAGGAAGAAAGGAAGAAAAGAAAGAGAGTGGAACTTATGCTTTAGTGCTTATATGTACACATCTCGAAAATTCACAAAAAAGTGCTAACTGTGGTTGGCTGTCAAGAAAAATGAAGAAAAGATATCAGTAGATGTATGGAGAACTCATTTTCCTCTGTATACCTTTTTGTACTGTTTAGATTTATTTTGCATGTTTATGTCTAAAAGAAAAATGTTAAGGGAGTCTGTTTATTTATTCAACAAGTATCTATGGAGCCCACAGTGGGTGTCAGACATAGAGGGACTGGGGCAATCAGTCGAGGGCTCTGATGGATCCCTGCCCTTGAGGAGCATAATGTCACTGAAAGGTGAATAAGATGAGTCATGTAACCTGTCATCCAACTAAGACACCATTAATTGAACATCAAGACAAGGGTATAAACTGAACTGTCTGGGGCAAACCAGATATTTAGACAGCCCAGACTTAAGATGATACTCAGACATAACAAAACACATAGCTGGAAATAAAGGAATGTAAGAACTGTGAGAGAGGAAGATGACAATTGGAATCAGGTAAACTTCAGAGAGGAGACATATTTGAATATGGAACTTGATTGGTGCTGATGGGATTTGGGGGAGAAGATGGGAAGATGTGGGGTGTCTTGTAGGTAGAATTATAGCACCTGAGAAGATTCCACACCTAACCCCCAAGACTGAATAACACAAGGCAGCACACCAATGGCAAGACTACTTTACACTGATGCAAGGTGTTGCTCTTTCCAAGAGAGATGTACAAATGATTTTTTTTTTTTAGAAGTCAAAGGCAAACATGTATGTCTAGTTTGTGGCGATGTGTTAGCAGTAATGAAAAAAAGCCAATCTGAAGCATCGTTACAAGTCAAAACACACTAAACTCAATGAATTGGGAGGCTAAATACATCTGGATAAAATCAATGCTCTTCAGGGGAGCTTGGAATCACAGCAAGCCACAGCAAGGCCTCGTTGTGACAGAGACAATGCTGTTCAGAGTTATATCATGAGCAAGCTAATAAACTTAGCAGATGTAATTAAGGTTGCTAATCAGTTGACAACAAGCCCTGGTAATGCAGTGGGTTATGAGTTGGGCTGCTAACCTCAAGGTAAGCAGTCTTCTCCTGTAAAAATTTACAGCCTTAGAAACCCTATGGTGGTGGTTATGTGCCGTGGAATCGCTTCCCACTCATAGTGACCCTGTATAGAGTTACCAAGACTGTAAATCTTTACAGGAGCAGAAAGCCTCATCTTTCTCCTATGGAGAAGCTGGTAGATTCTAACTGCTGACCTTTCGGTTAGCATTTCAGTTAATAGTCCACTATGATACTAAGCTCCTTTAGAACTCCTATATAGGATTACTATGAGTCAGAACCACAGTGGCCAGTTAGTTGACATTGAGAAAACGAGATTATTCTGTATTAGCTGGGTAAGCCTAGTATAACAATGTGAGTCATTGAAAACAGAGGCAAAAGAAGTAAGAAAGATTTGAAGCATGAAAGGGATCTGATGCCTAATGAGATTGGACTGAACATCTGTTATGCCCTCCCAGACATCTGCCATACAGAACTGGCGTGTAATTAGCAGATGTTTTCTTCTTTTTTTTTTTTATAAGTTTTTATTGTGAATTGAGTGGTGGCTTACATGGGAGAACATAGGTTTTACACTCATCCTATAGTATTTCGTTTCAGTGCAATGATTACAATCCATGCATTATCATTTAAAAGTACTTGTTTCTATTCCCTTTGAGTTTTGTTGTTGTTGTTGTTTGGATATACACAAAAACACTCAAGAATATACAATCATTTAAACAACCAAAGGGCACATTCTGCAATCCTGCCTCCTAGCCACCAGCACACGGTCTTTCTCTTTCCATGAGTCTAGAATCCTCAGATGCTCTATTGCTCCATGTCATCATCTCTGCCTCCATCTCTGGTGTCTCTGCTTCTCTGGATAGGGTCCCACATTCTGCTCATGGTTGTCTCCCTTGATGGTCCTAGGGTCCTCTGTTCCTGGACTGTAAGATTAACTACTCCCCCTTTTATGTTACAAAACGTCTACCTTTACAGTTGTGATAATCACAATTAGTCATGATAACAATTACTCACTATTGAATCATAAGAATCTTATCCCCATCTCCTTTCACCAGACCCATCTAGAGGAGATGAAAACTATTCACTGGGGATTCTACCTTCCCCCGCACACTCTGAAACTAAACTTCCTCTTGAAAACTTGTAAGTCAGACACTTCATGTCTTTCTAGGCCCTCCTCCCCCATTTTAGGAAGCCAATGTCTAAGATGCCCATCCCTAACAACCCTGTATACAGAGGGGATAGGATTGATCCTTGATGTGAAGATTCCTTCCCTCTCAGTTGGTGTTTTGAGCTACTACATCCATAAGTATAGGTTAAGTTCAACAAATTGTAATAATTTACACCTGTTTCCTTTATCAATTTTTTTTCTCTTCTTCTAGTCAAGTTGTGATCATCAAGTCATCAAAGTTAAGTCAAATGGGTACTATCTGCAACTTTGAGCATTCTTGTGCATCTCCCTTCACTTCATATCAGCTGGCTACATCACCAGATGTTGTTTTAAACTGCTAAATTTGTGGTAATTAGCCACAGAGAAATACAAGAGTCATTGATGAAAGGATGAGGGTGGTGCCCACCTGGAGCACCCATTTGCCCCATCCAACCTAATCCCAACCTTTCAACTGTTGTCTGGCTAAATTGAGATGTGATGTGGCCAACTATCCAGAATTTTCAAGAGAATTCAGAAGTCCACTTTAAAATAAACTTCTCTAATTCAAAACTTTCAAACCCTGAGCTGGCCAACCTTGCACAGACCAAACAAAATTCACTTGAGCTAGATGTGACCTTCACTGAAGATGAGTGAAGGAAAGGTCCTAGAGCAGAGCCTGAGTGATTTTGAGATCTCGAATGCAAACTTTTTCAGGAGACGATGGAGAGCCAGAGAAAGTTCTTCCCTTTCTTCTCAATTAGGAAAGGGAACACATTTATGAAATGCCACCTACCTATTGGAGCTCCCCAGCAATCTGGTATGGTGACCCTGTGCTCAAACTAAGTGCTTCATTCCAAAAGCTGAGTCCTTTCAGTTGTCCCACATGGCACCCCAGTACTCAATGTTTTTTTTTTTTTCTTTAGACTAGAAAGGGTTTACTGTTGGAAATCCCATAGCCTGGAATTTTGCACTTCAGTCTCCAGAGTTACCACCATGGTCCATTGCCCATTTTGTGTGGCCACTCCCTCCTACCCAACCTCTCAGGTTTCATTCTCACTGCTCCCTTATAGTCCAGCCTCTAGGCTTCCCAGTTCCAAATTCCTGAAAAAGGAATCTAATTGGCTAGTAACTTTTGTGGGGGTAGGTAAGTCTCTCTTTGGTCTCACATCAGCTCAGGAACAACTCTTTGTAATCCCTCCCTCCAGCCCTCTCCATGCATTGCCCAGTCTATAAGTCTATAAGTCTATAGGCAACCTGACTGAATTTGACACATGCAGTCAGCATAGTCACTCAGGTAGCAGAGGCTGGAGCTAGCCATTTCCCTTAAAAAGGAATATGAACACAATAGCATCATCTATTTGTTGTTTTTGTTGTTAAGTGCCATTGAGTCTGCTCCCACTCACAGTGACCCTATTCATAACTGCCCCATTCTGTGCCACCCTCATAATCCTTTAATCATTGTAAATTCTCTAAGACATCCACAGCCACGCTGGGCGGAGGGCATAGCAGAAATGCAGCATACAGCATCTATTTATGGCTCGGGTGAGGAAAGGCACTTGGGAGCGCAGCAAGTCAGGAGCTGGTGTCCCAGCTCACAGCCTCTTAGCAATTTCTTACACAGCATAGGGCACAAGCTGATATACAAAGGATGACATTCTGTTAGTAGCTCCATCGCTTTCTAATATAGAGAACCTACAAGAGACCTCTAAGATCCATGAAGATGAGAGGGGGATGGAAAAGGCTATATACTGTGAGATCAGAAGACTCATTTAGCCTGGTGGAGGACACAGCTATATGGTCACCTTCAGCAAAGCAACAGCACAAAGCCCACATTTTTATTTCAAGAAGCTTGTATTGATACATAATAAACTGCATTTGTATACATAAACATAAGAAATTTGGTGTTTTGACATACATGAGGGTAAGTCAAAAAGTATTGCTATAAAATCATAGTCGTAGTTAAGTGCCATCAAGTGGTCCCACTTCATTTCTCCCTTGTATAGCAGGAATGGGGAACATCCAGCACATGTATCATATGTTGTTGTACCGACTCATAGTAACCTTATGAACAGCAGAACGAAACACTGCCCAATCCTGGGCCAACCTCACAAATGTTGCCATACTTGAACCCATTGATGCTGCCACTTTGCCAATCCATCTCGCTGGAGGTCTTCCTCTTTTTCTCTAACCCTCCACCTTACCAAACATGATATCCTTCTCCAGCAACTGATCCCTCCTGACAGTATGTCTGAAGTATGAGAGATGAAGTTTGGCCATCCTGGTACCATATAAGGTCCCCAATATCATTTGGTCTGGCCCTGCCATGGCAACTGCAGACAGGATATGAAATTCGATAAATCTGGGAGCTTGTTTCATAGCAACATGAATTTATGTTAAGCGAATCATAATAATAATATAAATTTTGAAGGATAAGCAAGGAGCCTCCATTATGGGATAGACAGGACACATATGAGTACATGATGGGACACGTATGCTTATCAGCTGCCACGGCCCATCTGCCTATATTGCAGTGACTCAGAGGACAGTCAGTGTCAGGCAGGCTGAGAGCATACATGTTGCAAAAACATTAATACACTGTGGTGAAACTACAGAGATTGAGTAACGATGAGACCAGATGCAATGAGATGATTTCTCGTGACATTGGTGACCTTGCTTCTGATAATTGACGATGTTATTGACTCATCTGTCTACACAGATGATAACTCCATTACAGTCTTTATCCACGTGCCCACAAACAACAATCTGTGCAAACACTCAATCTCAGATAAAGATTAAGGAATTTACAATACACAGAAAAGACCTCAAGAATCGACTATGCCAATGTTGGATATGTTCCAAATCTACGATGCAGGATTAGAACAGCGATCAAAATCAAAATAAGCACATTACTGGCAGCACACACACTGGATAGCTATTAAAGCTTAAGTGATGTGACATCCTACAAATTGGCGACTGCAAAGAAAAGAAAAACTGTTGCAGAGGGTCTTTCCAAGAGAAATGGACAAATTATTATTTTGTTGAAGTCAAAGGCAAACCTGTGTGCCTAGTTTGTGATGATGTGCCAGTAGTCATGAAAAAAGCCAATCTGAAGCATCATGACAGGTCAAAACATGCTAAACTCAATGAGTTGGAAAGCCAAATACATCTGGATAAAATCAATGCTCTTCAGGGGAGTTTGGAATCACAGCAAGCCACTTTCACTAGACCTCTTTGTGACAGAGACAGAACTGTTGAGAAGAGTTATATAGTGAGCAGGCTAATCAAAAAGAAGCTGAGGCCTGATGTAGAGGGAGAGTTTGTGAAAGAGTACATGGTGGCTACTGTGAGAGGTGTTAGCACCAGACAAGGTAAAATTGTTTCAGAGTACTAGTTTGTCTAGGAAAGCATTTCAGACCGGATTATTGGTTTAGCACAAGATATTGAAAAAACATTGAAAGATTCTGCAGTAAATTTTCAATTTTTCTGTCTGGCTTGTTAATAGACAATGGACTCATACTACCCAACTGGTCAATTTCATCCACAGGATAACTCCAGGGTTTGATACGCAAGAGGAACTCTTATTGCTGGAAGCCATGTATGGCACTACAAGAGATAGGACTTTTTTGAGAGACTTGTTTCAATCAATGAAAAAACTTGAGCTAACATTTGAAAAGTTAATACAGATAGAGCTCCAGCCAAGGTTGGTTGCCAAAAGGGTTCATTGCATTTGTCAAGATCAAACAGCATCATCTCGGTCTGGCTCCAATTGATTTAATTATATGCCACTGCATCATACACCATATGTGCACAGTCATTGCAGCTACAAAATGTGAAGTCAATAGTAGTGTCATGCATAAATTTTGTCAAAAGCAGAGGGCTTAACAGCCTAAGTTTAAGGAGTTACTGAATCATCTTGGCTCTGAGTATGGTGATCTTGTTTATCATTGTGAAGTATGGTTGCTGAGTTGCGAGGTCATGCTTATGAGGTTTTATGAACTTCAGGATGAAGTCAGTTCACAGAGATGAAGCGATAACCTGTCAGGGAACTCAATGATGGCAAGTGGCGGTGTGATCTAATGTTCAAGGTGAACATTACCAAGTTCAACGTCAAGCCACAGGGCCCCAACCAGCTTCTCAGCTCCATGCTTTCAAATGTGAAGTCGTTTGAAGCTAAATTAAGACTGTGGAAAGTGTAACTCGACAGGAATAACATGGTGAATTTCTCCACTCTGGAAGGACAAAAGCCTTCTAAGACACTTGAATATGCTGGTGAATGTGTGAAATTAATTGAAGCATTTAATGAAAGATTCAAGGATGTGAAAAGTAAATAAATGGAATTGAACATCTTTGCTACACCATTCAATGTGGAACCAACTAATGTGCCTGATAACCTATAACATAAAACAATTCAGCTACAAAGCAATGATGAGCTGAAAGCTACCTCCCACTGCTTGAGTTGTAGAAGCATTACATGAGCAGTGATGAATTTCCCACTTCGAAGAGACATGCATTGAAATATGCATCTGTGTTCAGCATTTACTGCTGTGAGTTTTTTTTCAAAACTTACCATTGCAGAGTCAACTGCGCTCCAGACTGACCATCACAAACCTGGAAAAGCAGTTGCGAGTAGCAACATCATCAATACCAGGTAACAAACATAACATGCCTCACCAAAGAGGAGCAGTTCCAGCCATCACATTAGAGATGAGTTAATAAATGCTTAATCAAATATAGTAGGCTTGGTGTGGATTAAGGCGCTGGATTGCAAAGTTGGTTTGAACCACAAGGTCAGCAGTTCCAAGCTCCTTGAAAACCCAACACAGGGTTGCTATGGGTCAGAACTGAGTCGTCGGCACTTAACAACAGCAACAATTTTTAAGTTGATAATTTTGTATGGCCTGCAAATGATGTTATAAATATCCAAATGGCCCTTGGCAGAAAAAAACATTTCCTATCCCTTCCCTATGGGAGTCCTGGTGTGGTGCTATGGGTTAATGCGCCAGACGGCAAAGCCATTTGAACTGCAAGGTCAATGGTTCAAGCTCACCCGTCACTCCTTGGAAACCCTATGCAGGATTGCTATGGGTCGGAACCGACTTGATGGCACTTAACAACAACCACCCCTGCTGTATAGAGTTTTCAAGGAGTGGTTGGTGGACTTGAGCCACCAACCTTGCAGTTAGCAGTACAGTGCTTATCCTACAGTACCACATCAAAGAATCCTTTAGTAATTGAACAAAGATAACAAACTGTGAATTTATTGTTTCTTGACATATTCTTCACCTTCTAACTCTTTCTCAACCATCAGTATGCACGTGACACAACCTTGCTGGGAGTGACGAGCACTTAAAATACTAATGAAGATGATAGACTACAGCCTCAGTGTAAAGAAAACAAAAATCCTCACAATTGAACTAATAAATATCATAATGACAAATGAATAAAAGATTGAAGTTGTCAAAGACTTCATCTTGCTTGCTTGGATCCACAATTAACACTCAGTCAAGAAATCAAACAACATGACATTAAGCAAATCTGCTGCACAAGACCTCTCTAAAGTGTTACAGAGCAAAGATAACAATTTGAGGACTAAGGTACACCTGACCCAATTGCCTCATATGCATGTGAAAGATCTTAGAAGAATTAACACATTTGCATTATGGTGTTAAAGAATATTGAAAGTCCCACGGGTTGCCAAAAGAACAAACAAATCTGTGTTGGAAGAAAGTGTAGCCAGAATGCTCCTTAGAAAGGAGATTGGTGAGAATTTGTCTCTCATGCTTTACCATGAGAGATCAGTCCCTGGGGATGAACCGTGAACTTGGTAAAGTGGAAAGTTAGCAAAAAATAAGATGGTTGACACTGTGGCAGCAGCAATGGGCTCAAACATAACAATTGTGAGAACGGCCCAGGACAAAGCAGTGTTGCATTCTGCTGTACATATGGCTGCTGTGAGTCGGAACTAACTCGACAGCACCTAAGAATAACAACCCTTCCTCCAAAGAATTCTGTGATCTTTGATTTACGTCACATCAAAATAGCAGTTTGGGCATCTTGAGGGATTCAGATTGTGTTGCTTTTAAATGTTCTTTTGAGTTTGGAAAACAAAACGTCTGAAGGAGCAAGATCAGGGCTGTAGGATAAATGGGATAAGGTTCCCAACAAAATTCTTGCAGGACAGCTGTTTCTGCCCTCAAGGAATGAGCAGGTGCATTATCATGATGGGGGGAAAATTCTTTGACGCAACTTTCCTGGCCATTTTTCACCAATACAGTTTTCAATCTTCTTAAAACTTCCAAATAAGTCCGTGATTATCCTGTACTGTTAAGAAAAATCTATCAAAACTACCACTTTAGGGTCCCCAAATACTATTGCCATAGTATTCTAAGTTGACCTTGAATTGAAGTTGTTCAGCAGATTCCCCTCAGAAGCCACCATTTTGATTGGACTTTTTTTTTTTTTTTTTTTTAAGGCATTCTAAAAGGCACCCTGGTAGCATAGTGGGTTATGAGTTTGGCTGCTAACCACAAGGTCAGCTGTTCAAAACTACCAACTGCTACACAGTTGAAAGATGGGGCTTTCTACTCCCGTAAAGATTTACAGCCTTCGGAACCCTGTACGGGTGATTATGATATCATGGCATATCACTACCAATGAGATTAAGAGAGTCCTGGTATAGTGCTGTAGGATAAGCACTGGACTGCTAACAAGGTTGGTGGTTCAAACCCACCAGCCACTCCTGAAAAATCCTGTACAGGTTTGCTATGAGTTAGAACCAAATGGATGGCACTTACCAACAACTAGATGGTAAACGTATTACAAAGAGAACTTGTTTGCAGCCATTCACTGATTGTGAAGATATATTTAAACATGTTTTATTTGGAATAAACTAGCACATGTATGAACTGGAACCCTAGTAGCAATACTTTTTGATTCACTCTCATATATCCTTATGAAACCAATCACTATAATCAAGATAATGAATGAAATCATCACCCCAAGTTTCCTTGAGATCCTTTATCGTATTTCCCAACTCTTCTCCCCGCCCCCCCCACACGCCCACATCTCTTGACAACCAGTGATTCTGTTTCTGTCACTGTAGTTTGCATTTCCTAGTACTTCATATAAATATGAAAATATAGATTGTGCTTACTTTTTCTCTGACTTAGTCATTCAGCATAATTGAGATTCACTCATGTTGCTATGTGCATCAATGGTGGTGGTGGTGTGCCATGGAGTCGGTTCCTACTCATAGCGACCCTGTAGAGGGTTTCTAAGATTGTAAATCTTTATGAGAGCAGAAAGCCTCATCTTTCTCCCGTGGAACAGCTGGTAGTTTCGAACTGCTGACTTTGTGGTTTGCAGCCCGATTCGTACCACTCTGCTACCAGAGCTCCAATAGTTCATTCCTTTTTATTGCTGATTAGCATTCCATTGTATTGTCACACCACAATTTGTTCATCCATTCACCTGCTGAAGCAAATTTGAGTTCTTTCTAATTTAGGGCTAAAACAGATACAGCTGTCAGAAACATTCACATATGGATACAGGCTTCCCTTTCTCTTGAGTAAATACCAAAAACAGAATGATTGGATCATATGGTACGTATGTGAGTATGGCAATTTGGGTGTAACTGTCAGATGGGTTTCACATTGTCCATGCTGTAGCTATTTAACCTAGGTAAAGGCACATGCTGATCATATGTGAACCAATAGTACGTTACTCACCCATGAGGAGGTCACATGCAGTGAAGCTGCAGTTGGCACCACAATGTGTGGAGCAGACTCTCAGGAGGGAATGACCTTTGATTTTGTAAAATACTTAATGCACAAACTCCTATCACCATTGA
This sequence comes from Chrysochloris asiatica, assembly GCF_000296735.1. Classification (NCBI taxonomy): domain Eukaryota; kingdom Metazoa; phylum Chordata; class Mammalia; order Afrosoricida; family Chrysochloridae; genus Chrysochloris; species Chrysochloris asiatica. The sequence goes on along the minus strand of NW_006408557.1, from coordinate 7,929,151 downwards.
AGCATCCAAACTGGCTCATTGAAGAGGGCTAATCTGTCTTCAGGAGATGTTTAAATAATGGTTGCATCTCATTTATCTAGAACTGAATTATGGTCATTACTGAAGTCTGCAGAGTAAACCAGCTCTCAAAGGATGGTACTAGCAGTACCACCTGGGCACTTGCTAGAAATGCGCATGCCTCCCCACATCCCAGACCTATAGAGACTTTGAAGGTGAGGCCAGACTTTCACCAGCCTTCCAAATGACTCTGATACATGCTCAAGTTTAGCAATCACTAGCCTGGAATATCTCTCAAGCCCTTCAATTTCCCTGGGTTCTGAATTAAATCCATCTGAAGATATGATATATTGACAGCATCATTCTCTCTCCTGCCGGTGTTCCACATGCAGAGCTGTGGTGCCACTGTCTTAGAACCCAGCCACCCTGTGATAAAGACGTCTTATAAATCCAAGCTAACAAATGGAATGCAAGCTGGCCCAATGATCATTACATCTTTCACTCAAAACAAAATCAGTACAAATGACCAGAAACTCAATCACAGAAGCATTAAAAACCAACTCAACTGTTACTATCCCTCAAATCTCTGAGTGGGTTTCATCCTGGCAAATTACAACATAAAAGAAGCTAAGAAAAGAAAAAGACAAAGATTTTTGGTGATGAACTCCAACACTCTTTACTGCTCTAGAACCCTCGCTGTAAATTTACACATCAGCAGAAAAAGTAATCAAACTTGAATAGGAAGAATTTGAGTAAAAATATTGGATACTTTTTGTTTTAATCTTCAGTTTAAGCATGATTTCCACTTGACAGTATAATTGGAGAGAAGTTCTAACTTCCTTGGTAGTTTTGCATGCTCAAAGTTTAGCCCAGTCTTTGAAAATTCTCTCCAGCTTCTGACCAAGCAGAACCTTGCCACTCACTTTGATTTTGCCAGCAAGAAATGCCTTCTGAGGGTTCATTTTTCCCAAAACCAACTCCATAAAGACAGGTTCTGGAATTGTGAAGACAGTGTCTGCTGGGAGCCTGGCCGATCCCAGATACATGTCCCCAGAACCATTCTTTAAGTCAACGGTCCACTGCAGAATGATTTTACCATCTTTGGTAATGTCCAGCTGAAAGATGGCATTGACTTTCTTTACTAGCTGGGCTCCCACTTCTTTGATGTGACGGCTAATGTCCTCGAACACTGGGAAGCTCTGGAATTGTGACAGCTCTAGAGGGTGTGGCATGGTAGACTCTGGAGCTGAACTCAATGTCTTGAACTGGCCTGTCTGAGGTCCATCCCCTGGTTTGATCTTGGGTTGATGGTCAATTCTCTTCCACATCTTATTGTGCTTGTCCTCTTGAACTTGCCATCTAGTTTGTGAGCATCTGTGGCCAGTTAAATACCAACAGCCAGATTGTGACATCAAAGGTCAGGCGCTAGTGGACATGGGGGCTGGTGTGTGTGCTGCAGTCTTATTGGACAAACATGTTTTAAAATATGACATGATCAGAGTCTCAGACAGGTCATTGTGATGTCGAGCCACACACTGCCCCAAGTCTTTCAGGACTGTTGGTCCCATAACCCCAGGAACGTCTGGGTCCATAATAAGGACAGGGCAAATTGGACCCAGGCTTTCTTTGGTAACATGATTTCTGTCTTCCTAATACAAGCATCTCCCAGGAAACAATCCCAATTAAGCAGATAGCTATTCTCCTTTAAAAGTAGATGATCCTTAAGGCACTGATTCTGGTACTGGTTCTGGGTTTAGCTTTGTCTGAGTACTATCGGAGAAAGAAATGGCTGTACCACAAATGATCCAGAATCATAGCAGGGATAAAAAAAAAAAAAGAAAGAAATCCTAAAATCAGCAAAAGATACAGTTAGTCTCCTATGATGACTGCATATAATAACATAGCACTAACTCTGAGTAAATTGTATCAGGCCCTGTACATGAATAAACACATTTAATTTTCATGACTATCCTACAATTTTGATTCCAATTTTATAGATGAGATACTATTTTTATTCCATAAAGATGAGGAAATAGAGGCAAGAAGTTAAGGGACTTGCCTAAAACCACACAGCCAGTAGGTAGTATAGCCAGGTTTAACTGAGGTAGAATAATTCTAGAACCCATTTGAACTTTCTTCTTACTTTTTATTTTAAAGTAATTTCAGACTTACCAAAAGGACACAGAAAAATGGCACAAAGTGACTATGTGTTCGTCACCCCCCTTCCCAAAAGTTAACGTCTTAAGTACCTACAGTATAATAATCTAACCAGGATATTAGGATTGTTGTTGTTCTTAGGTGCCATCGGGTTGGTACTGACTCATAGCGACACTGTGCACAGAAGAACAAAACACTGCCTGGTCCTGGGCCAACCTCACTACTGTTGCCATGCTTCAGCCCATTGATGCTGCCACTTTGCCAATCCATCTCGATGGGGGTCTTCTCATTTTCTCTGACCCTCCACCTTACCAAACATGATATCCATCTTCAGCAACTGGGCCCTCCTGACAATATGTCCAAAGATTGAGAGATGAAGGCTGGCCATCCTGGCCTCCAAGGAGCACTCTGGCTGCACTTCTTCCAACACAGATCTGTTGGTTCTTTTGGCAGCCCATGGCACTTTCAATATTCTCCTCCAACACCATGACTCAAATGTATCAATTCTTCTACGGTCTTCCTTATTCACTGTCCAACTTTCACATGCATATGAGGTTATTGAAAATACCATGGCTTGGGTCAGGCGCACCTTAGTTCTCAAGCTGACACCTTTGCTCTTCAACACTTTAAAAAGGTCTTGTGCAGAAGATTTGCCTATTGCAATACATTGTTTGATTTCTTGACTGCTGCTTCCATGAGTGTTGACAGTTGATCCAAGAAGAATGAAGTCCTTGACAATTTCAATCTTTTCTCCATTGATAAGAATATTGTTTATTGGTCGCATGGTGAGGATTCTTGTTTTCTTTACATTGAGATGCAATCCATACCGAAGGCTGTGCGCTTTGATCTTCATTAGTAAACACTTTAAGTCCTCTTCTCTTTCAGCAAGCAAAGTTGTATCATCTGCATATCATAGGTTGTTAATGAGTCTTCCTCCAATCCTCATGGCACGTTTTTCTTCATAGAACCCAGCTTCTCAGATCATTTGCTCAGCATACATGTTGAATAAGTACGGTGAAACAATACAACCCTGTTGCAGACCTTTCTTAATTTGAAACCATTCAGTGCCCCCATATTCTGTACAAACAACTGCCTTTTGGTCCATGTACAGATTCCTCATGAGCACAATTAAGTGTTCCAGAATATACATACTTTACAATGTTGTCCATAGCTTGTCATGATCCACACAATCGAAAGCCTTTGCATAGTCAATAATGCACAAGTAAACATCTTTCTAGTATTCTCTTCTTAGTACAGTGTTATCAACCAATCTGATCATTTAATTTACTTTTTGCCAGTTGTTCCAATAATGTCCATGTACAGGCTCAGAATTCAGATCTTGGTCCAGGATTCCATATTGCATTTTGTTTTTATTTCTCATTGTTATTATTATTAGGTGCCATCGAATCAGTTCCAAGTTATAGTGACCCTATGCACAACAGAACAAAACACTGACGGATGCTGTGCCATCCTCACAGTTGTAACATTTGAGGCCATTACTGCTGCCACTATGTCAATCCATCTCCTTGGAAGTCTTCCTCTTTTATGCTGACCATCCACTTTACCAAACATGATGTCCTCGAGGTTCCTCCTAAAAATATCTCAAGTATGAGAGATGAAGTCTCACCATCCTGGCTTCTAGGAGCATTCTGGCTGTACTTCTTCCAGCACTGATTTGTTTGTTCTTCTGACAGTCCATGGTACCTTCAATATTCTTAACCAACACCATAATTCAAATGCATCAATTTTTTAGTACAATCTTCCTTATCCATTGTCCAACTTACAAATGCATATGAGACAATTGAAAATACCATGGCTTGGGTAAGGTGCACCTTGGTCCTCAAACTGACATCTTTGCTCTTGAACACGTTAAAGAGGTCTTGTGCAGCAGATTTGCCTAGTGCTGTACATCATGTGATTTCTTGACTGCTGCATCTATGAGTGTCTTTGACAATTTCATTCTTTTCTCCATTTACCATGATATTATTTATTAGTCCAGTGGTGAGTATTTTTGTTTTCTTTACATTGATGTACAATCCATATTGAAGGCTATGGTCTTTGATCTTCATCAGTAAGTACTTTAAGTGCTCTTTGCTTCCAGCAATCAAGGTTGTATCATCTGCAGTTGTTAGTCCTCCAATCCTGATTCCATATTCTTCCCATATAGTCCTTCTTCTCAGATTATTTGCTCAGCATACAGATTGAATAAGTATGGTGAAAGGATACAAGGAGCAAACCTTTCCTGATTTTTAACTATTCCATATACCCGTGTTCTGTTTGAACAACTGTCTCTTGGTCTATGAACAGGTTTCTCATGAACACAAGTGTTCTGCAATACCCATTCTTTGCAAGGTTATCCATAACTTGACATGATCTACATAGTTGAAAGCCTTTGCATAATCAATAAAGCACAAGTAAACATCTTTCTGGTATTCTTTTCTTTTAACCAAGATCCATCTGATTTCAGCAATGTTATCCCTCATTCTATTTCATCTTTTGAATCCGGCTTGAATTTCTGGCAATTCCTAGTCGATGTACTGTTCCAGCCATTATTTAATTACCTCAAGCAAGCTTTTACTTGCATATTATATTAATAATAATGCTCCACGATTTCTGCCTTTCATTGGGTCACCATTTTTTTTGGAATGGCACTAATGTGGATCTCTTCCAATCAATTTGCCAGAAAGCCATCTTCCAAACTTCCTGGCGTAGATGAGTGAGTGCTCCCAGTGATGCATTACTTTGTTGAAAATTTTCAATTTGTATTCTGCCAGTTCCTGGAGGCTTGTTTTTCAATAATGCCTTCTGTGAAGCTTCAACTTCTTCCTTCAATACTATCAGTTCTTGATCATATGCTCCCCCTTGAAATGGTTGAACATCAATCATTTCTTTTTGATACAGTGACTCTGTGTATTCCATCTTCTTCTGATGTTTTCTGCACCATTCAACATTTTCCCCATTGTTGTTGTTGTTAAGTACCACTGAGTCAGTTCCGACTCATAGCTACCCAGCATAGGGTTTCCTAGAAGCGACTGGTGAATTTGAACTGCTGACCTCGTGGCTCAAACGGTCTTGTGGTGGAGTATTTATCCTACAATGCTATACCTCGAGTGCACATATAATCCTTCAATATTGCAAGTCCAGGCTTGACTTTTTTTCTTCAGTTCTTTCAGCTTCAGAAATGCTGAACGTGTTCTTCCCTTTTGTTTTCTCACTCCAGATTTTTGCACATTTCATCATAACACTTGCTTCATTAGTTGCTTCAAATATGGGGTAGTTCTTCAGTCTTGATATATGTTTACCCAGACACTTAAAGAATACTGTCCAGATGTTCTGTGTAATACCCATCAGTTTGTATCTATCTACTATTCTTATTATTAGACTGAGGTGATGATTTTTCAACAAGAATAATACAAAGGTGAACTTGTTCTTTTCTGGGTGCATGATACTGGGGGCATAGGATATTGATATGACTTTAGTAGTGATATTGACTTTGACTACTTGGTTAAGATGTCTACCAGGTTTCTCCATTCTTTTATCTTTATAATTAATAGATTATCTTGTGAGGAGATGTATCGAGACATTGAGCCCCACTGACAACAACATCTACTTCCCTTGATGGCAATTATCCCTTCTGAATTATTCCAATGGGTCTCTCATTGGGCCGGTCACTCTCCTCCCTCAGCGTCAGTGGGAGCACAGTTCCACAGTCCATCCATAATATTATCAGTGACATTGTTTAGAATTGCCAGCACATCGTGATAACAGACAGTAGGTCAAATGTTAGTTGTATTTCTTTTCATTCTCAACAGATATTGCCCCACTTGCCCCAGCTATTCCACCACTGGCCCCCAGAAAACCTAAACCCTCCAATCAGAGGTCCCCTTCCACAGTGTGTTGTTAATATGGTTCCCCTCCATTTGCCATTCAGACTCAAACTTCTAGTCACAGAAGATTATGGCTTTTTAGCTTTTGGCAACTTCTTTAATTATTTTAAAGGAGTCTGAGAGACTTAGAGATCAGCTCTCTGAAAAAAGAAAAGAAAAACTTGCAAAGTCATTTTATTAAACAGCATGCTTTTAGCTGCAATCAACAACTACCACCACACACAAAAATTAATGATGACTGTCTTCGCCATCTAGTACTGCTCTAACAGAAATGCCAAAAGTGGATGGCTTTTAACAAACTGAAACAGTTTAGGAAGCTAAAAGTCCAAATTCAGAGTGAGGAGTCAAGAAAGGTCCTATTCTCCTTGCAGCATCTGTAGGTCTAGCATTTCTTAGAGATGCCCCTGTGTCTTGACATTCCCCTGGGTCTAGGAGCTTCCCAGCACAGGGACCCCAGGCCCAGAGGATGTGCTTCACTCCCAGCTCTTCTTTTCTGATGCTAGTAGGTCCCTTCTTGTTTCTCCTTTTATCTCTTGTAAGATAAAAGGTGTTGCAGGCTACACCCCAGAGAAAACATCTTTTCAGTTGATTGGCTACTCGTAGCAGATCTCATCATGGATGAGATCTCATCATTACATTATAATGTAATGGAAGTGCTTACATTATATTAGATCTCATTGTGGGGGGGTTACACATATCTCTGCTAAACCACTGAGAACCCTGACCTAGTCAAGTTGGCACAAACCTTCACTTTGACAAAGACTTACCCCAAGAGTTCCAAAGTGGACTCCCAGACCAATGGTATCAGGGAGCTTGTCAGAAAAGAGCATGCTCAGACCTCACTTCCCAAAATAGCTGAATTAGAAATTCTAAAGGTGGGTCCAGCAATATGGGTTTTAACAAACCATCAGTAAATTCTAATACAAGCTCAAATTTTAAAACCTATTGGGTTAGTGAGCTGGACTGCAAAGTCCATTTAAACCATAATATCGGCAGTTCAAGCTCACCAGCAGCTCCTTGGAAACCCTATACAGGGTCACTATGGGTCAGAACTGACTTGATGGCACTAACAACAACAATTTATAAGGACATTTTGTCCTCTTTACAAGAAGTCTGGAAGTTGAGTATTTTGGGGACTCAGCAAGGTCAACTAATACCTCTGTGCCATTTCCACCTTTCCATTCTACCATTCTGGCAAGCTAGCTTTTGTCCCCAACTTGTCACTTCACAGTCACTTTATTACAGTGACCTCTTCAACCATCCCCTCACAAGGCAGCACCCCAAGCAGAAAGGAACAAAAAGAAAAAATCAAAACTCTCCTCGGACCTCTTCCTTACTAGAGAGTAAAAGTATTTCTTAGAAGCCCCCAAGATATTCTATTTGCCTCATTGATGAGAACTATGCCCATGACCATCCCTAGACCAATTACTGGTAAGAAGAATGTAATCACCATGACCTGCTTTGTTGTTGTTGTTTAGTGCTGTTGAGTCAATCCTGACCCATAGAGACCCTGTATAGGGTTTCTGAGGAGCAGCTGGTGAGCTTGAACCACTGCTTTGCAGTCTGGCACATTAACCCACAGTGCCACACCTCTCCAAATACACTCCTCTTAGTTGGGTAGCCTACCACTTGAACAGAATTTCAGTCGTGCTAAAAAGGAAGACAGGGTTGGATGTAGACAATGAAGAATATCTAATGCAAGCACCTACAGCCACTTCTAGGATGCCTAAGAGGGGGACAAGAAGAAAATATGTACCATCTTAGAAAGGTTTTGTCATAACTTTTCAATAATAGGAGATAATTTTCCTCATTTTACTGGCCTCTTCGTTGCCAACACAAGAATGATATATTCCTTCTGAAAGTTTCCAAACCTGTCTGCCCAGCTCAGTGTTGGGCAGATTCATTCACTCATAGCAATCAAATAGAAGTTATAGTAGGATCAGGAGTATCATCTACTCCACCCCTTGAATGAGAAGAACTCCATATCTCCATGGTTACTCTTACACTGAGGGCCTCAGAAAAGAACCCCTATCTAGCTCTCATCACAAACAGGGAGGGAAAAGGTCTTTCACTTTATATTTAACTTATTCTGGTCTTGTTTGTAATGAGTATGAACTAGCTCCATTGTCTTAAATAAAATACAACTTTTTTCAACATCTTATTATGATAATTTTCAAATATATTTCAAAGCCAAAACATTTTTACAATGAATAACTACGTTGTTCTTAAGTGCTACTGAGTCGATTCCAACTCATAGCAACCCAGTATAGCGTTTCTGAAGAGCAGCTGGTGAGTTTGAATCACCAACATTTCAGTTCAAACCGAACTTATGTCAAGTGCTTATCCTACAGTGCTATACCAGGAGTATATACCAATCAATATTCTATAATCAGTCCCTGGGTGGCACAAATGTTTAAGGTTGGAGGTTTGAGTTGACCCAGAGACACCTTGGAAGACAGGCCTGGCAATCTACCTCCAAAATAATCAGCCATTGAAAACCGAGCACAATTCTCTGATGCGCATGGGATCACCAGGAGTCAGAATCAATTCCATGATACTTGTTTGGTTTTTTGTTTTGTTTTGTTTTTTGGTGTTCTATCATTAACATTTTACCTATTTTATCTATTATTAACATTTTGGGGTAATTGGTTGAATTACTCCACCTTATTTTTATTTTTTATGCAGTTCTAAGTAAATTGCAGATACCAGGAATCCCTAACACTTAAACATGCAGAAAATTTCTTAGAATTCGATCATTTTTATGGTTTTTTATGTAAAGTTGATGTACAATCAACTGTGTAAATCTTAAGTGCATATTCTCTGAGTTTTCATACTAAGCTATCATGTGACATTACAGCTCCCATCTTGATCATGGGTCCCCTGACAGCAGTCTTGATCATGGGTCCCCTGACAGCAGTCTTGAGCAGTCTACAGTGTGTTGTTGTTGTTGTTAGGTGCCGTCAATTCGGCACTGACTCATAGTGACCTTATGTACAGCAGAATGAAACACTGCCCGATCCTGGGCCAACCTCACTACTGTTGCCACGCTTTAGTTCGTCGATGCTGCCACTTGGCCAATCCATCTCGCTGGGGGGCGGGGGGGGGGCGTTCCTTTTCCAAACATCATAACCTTACCACCTTACCAAACATGATATCCTTCTTCAGTGACTGGTCCCTCCTGACAATATGTCCCAAGTATGAGAGATAAAGTTTGACCATCTTGGCCTCCAAGAAGCACTTCTAAAATGGATATATTGGTTCTTTTGGCAGCCCATGGCACTTCCAATATTCTCCTCCAATGCCATAACTCAAAAGCATCACTCCTTCTACGGTCTTCCTTATTCACTGTCCAGCTTTTGCATGCATATGAGGTGATTGAAAATACCATAGCTTGGGTCAGGCATACCTTAGTCCTCAAGCTGACATCTTTGCTCTCCAACACTTTAAAAAGTGCAGCAGATTTGCCTAATGCAATACATCATTTGATTTCTTGACTGCTGCTTCCATGAGTGTTGATGTTGATCCAAGAAGAATGAAGTCCTTGACAACTTCAATCTTTTCCCCATTGATAAGAATGTTGTTTATTGATCCAGTGGTGAGGATTTTTGTTCTCTTTATATTGAGATGTAATCCGTACCGAAGGCTGTGCTCTTTGATCTTCATCAGTAAATGTTTTAAGTTCTCTTAACTTTCAGCAAGCAAAGTTGTATCATCTGCATATCACAGGTTGCATCCAATCCTGATGCCATGTTTTTCTTCATAAAACCCAACTTCTCAGATTATTTGTTCAGCATACAGGTTGAATAAGTATGGTGAAATAATACAACTCTGTCACACACCTTTCTTAATTTTAAACCATTCAGTGTTCCCATGTTCTGTTCGAACAACTGCCTCTTGGTCCATGTACAGATTCCTCATGGGCACACTTAAGTGTTCCGGAATACCTATACTTCACAATGTTGTCCATAACTTGTCATGACCCACACAATTGAAAGCCTTTGCATAGTCAATAAAGCACAGGCAAACATCTTTCTGATATTCTCTAACTTCAGCCAAGATCCATCAGACATCAGCAATGATATCCCTCGTTCCATGGCCGCTTCTGAATCTGGCTTGAACCTCTGGACATTCTCTGTCAATGTATGCTTGCAGCCATTTCTATATTAAGTTTAGTAAAACTTTACTCATACAGGATATCAAAGACATTGTCCGATGATTTCTGCATTCCATTGAATCACCTCTCTTTGGAATGGGCACAAATACGGATCTCTTCCAATCAGTCGGCCAGATAGTTATCTTCCAAATTTCTTGCAGAAATTAATGAGTGCCTTCTGTGCCGCCTCACTTTCTTGAATGATTTCAGTTGTTATTCCATCAATTCGTGGTGCCTTGTTCTTTGCCAGTTCCTTCAATGCATCTTGGACTTCCTCCTTTAGGATCATTGGCTCTTGATCATATGCTTACCTCTTGAAATGGTTGAACATGAACCATTTCCTTTTGGTACAGTAATTGTGTGTATTCTTTCCATCTTCTCTTGATGCTTTCTGCATCATTCAATAATTTGCCTAGAGAATCTTTCAATAACGAAAATTGAGGTTTGAATTTTTGCTTCAGTCCCCCCAGCTTGAGAAATGCTGAGTGTGTTCTTCCTTTTTGGTTTTCTGATTCCAGATCTTTGTACATTTTGTTGTAATATTTGGCTTTATCTTCTCGAGCTGAGGTTTGAAATTTTCTGTTCAGCTCTTGGACCTCCTCATTTCTTCCATTTGCTTTAGCATCTCTATGCTGGAGATCAAGTTTTGGTATCTCTTCTGACATCCATTTTGACCTTTTCCTTATTTCCTTATTTCTTGTCTTCTTAATGACTTTTTGCTTTCTTCATGGATGTCATCCCTCATCTCTCCTGGGCTTCGGTCTTTAGTGTTTAATGTATCAAATCTGTTCTTCAGATGAGAAGCTATCACCATGAGATCCCTGAAAAAGATCTTAACATTTCTCTGTCACACACCCTCACTACCCTTTTGTTTTTGTGCTGTGAAGGCTTGCAAGTTTCTGTGATGCTGGAAGTATGCAAAATACCAGCAGGGTCATCTGTAGTGGATCGGCCTTAGTGGAGTTTCCATATTAAAACAGACTAGGAAGAAAGACCTGAGAATTGACTTCCAAATATTAGCCAAAGAACTCCTTATGGATCACAACAGAACATTGACTTTAGCCACATCATAAGGAGGGATCAATCGCTAGAGGAAGACGTCATTTTTGGTGAAGTAGAGGGTCAATGAGGATGTGGAAAACTCTTAGTGAGAAGGACTGGCACAACAGCAACAGTGATGCATGACTGTGAGAATGACAAAGGACCAAACAGTTCATTCTGCTCTACAAGGAGTCACCCTGAATCAGATTCAACTCATTGGCAACTAATCACCACCACCATAGACCCAAGACCTACAGATGCTAACACAGGATTTCCACAGTGGGAAAACCCCATAGCCTCCATCCTATTATCACATGGATGTCAAACTACATTTTCTTAACACATCTGAAAACTAAAATCTTTTTTTTTTTTTTTTTTTAACCATCTGGTTTTCAAGAGGACTGCCCACTGTCCAGGCAACTGCCAACTCTAGTCAAGTTGTTTACAGCGCTGGGCTCATGGTTGAGCCTAATAAGTACTAACTGAATGAACTCTTCATATTGGGGTGGTGAGGTCCAATTTACCCAGTATACTCTGCAGGTCCTACGCAGAATACCCAAGGGCAAATGGGTGATCCTGGGTCTCAAAGCACTTACACCATTGGAAAAAGAGAAATGTACATGTTTAAAAACCAACTGTGCTAACAGCTATGTAGTAACTGCTCACATCAAAGAGAAACGTCACAGACAGGAGCTGCAAGGTGGCTGCAAAGCAGCAGCTAGAGGTCTCTTGTCTGAGCCCTACATTTTTCCGGATGTCATCCCTAAGTGGAGAGCCCAGGACAAGGATTCAAGTTCAAGTAGTTTATTCATGAGGGGGCATTCGGGTGTGGGGAGGTAAGGTAAGGAAGGGCAAGCAGACCAGAGTGGGTGTGTGCTCAAGGACTATCTGGATGACTAGAGCTTAATCTCCAGGGAAAATTCTGGAAAGCCCTGAGAAATATAGAGATGAGGCTCCTGAATGACCCTCACCCCTATGAGAGGCAGGGGAGCCAGAGGCTAATCCAGCACTCCCATCAATCACTGCACCTGGGAGATTTGTTCCAGTTTGCAAAGAATTCAGAAAATCGGGGTTGGGTATCCAGAGAAAGTCCTGAGGCACTGTCTGTGGGGGCATTCTGCAGGGTCTGCCATTCACAACGACCACCAAAGCCTGCTTTGAGGTGATTATTTCTCCAATCCCATAAAACTAGGAATGAAACAGAATTCATCAGCATGTAGAAGAAAGACATAAAATACTATATAGTGTTTGCTTCCATTTATATGAAGTTCTAATAGAAGTAAACAAACCTATGGTGACAGGAGGCAGATTAGTCATTGCCTGGGACTTGGTTCTGGGGAAAGTTTTAGCGGATGTTCTGAGATGATGGGAATGTTCTTGCAGCTCGACTCTGATGATTGCTTATGTGCACACTTGTTATAACTCCCTAAGTGTATACTTGAAACGGAATTTCACCATATATAAATATTTTCCAAACTTTTCAACAATCTAAATAAATGAATAGACAAAGTAGCCATCCCTTCTAGAAAAGTCTCCAGGGTGAGCCTCTATTAGGAGGTTATCAGAACAAGGGTCTATACTCTTTTGCATTACCACCAGCAAATGGATGGGCAGTCCAATTGTTTTGCATCCTTTCCACATTTGATATTGTCAGTTTTTATTTATTTTAAACATTCTAATAAGTGTTCATCCCACATATCACTGAGTTCCAAGATGGTGACAGCAGTGGCAGGTAGCCTATACAGAGGTGGTAGTGGGGACTTGCTCTGTGTCCAGACATGTTTTCTAAGATGTAGGACATGGCTTCAGGGAATGGCATCAATGGCAGAAGGTGGGACTGGTATCTCAGCAGAAGTCCACCTCTTGATCTGCAGGAAGAATGTGGTAAATCAAATGATGGATCTCAATTCGTCACATCCCAGAATGGAATTCATTCAGACCTTTTCCATAGCTTCATTGTGAGTAAATGTCCTCATTCTTTTGAAGTTGGGCATGACCATGTACTTGCTTTGGCCAAGGGAATACTTAGCAGACATGTGATGAACAGAGGCTTGTTCTCTTGTGTTTTTGCCATCACCATGCAATCAGGGAAGATGAGAGAGACATGTGAAACTAACTTGGAACCAAGTCCAGCAGAGCCTAACCCAGATCTACCTAACAGCAAATTAACCTGTGGAACCCAATGATAAATTCTTGTATTAAGTCTCTGAGTTAGGGAGTGGTTTGTTACTCAGCATTATTTTGACACTAGCTGACTGATGCATTTGTAGAGTACAAAGGAAGAAATGGCGAGGTATGCACACCAGTTCTTGTGGGCTAGCTCTTAAGATCTGGAAGAGCCGATTCTTGGGGCAGTTACATCCTCTCTCCACACGGAAGAAAGACATTCCATGTTGAGATTAGACTGAGGTGATGATATAAAGTACCTAAATTGGACTACAGCTCAGTTATTTTTGTATAAACCCTTATTACTCAAAGTGTAGTTTGTAGACAAGCACAACTCCTGGAAGCTGGTTAGAAGTGCAGAATTTCAGGTCCCACCTTAGACCTACTTAACTAGTGTCTGCATTTTAACAAGACCCTCAGGAGATTGCTATATACATTAAAAGCTGAGACATGTTGAACAACATGAGATTGCATGTATACCCCCACACACACCTGTCATATTTTACTTGTTTCACAATAAAAACAATCTCATAGTTTGGCTTAAAGTTTTCAATTAAAAAATAAACAGTCTTGGAATTATGTGGTACAAACTACAAAGAAATAAGCTAATTTACACATTTTCAAGTTAAAAAAATTTTCTTGTGCTTTTTACAGATTTTTTAATATTGAAGTGTGTAATTATTGTTACTACTATTATTAACATTTATTGAATAATTACAATTTTCCAAACACTGTACTAAATTCTTTAATCTCTTCAATATCCTAAAGTTGTTGTTGTTAAGTGCCGTCAAGTCAATTCCGACCCATAGCGACCCTGTATAGGGTTTCCAAGGAACAGCTGGTGAGCTTGAACCACCGACCTTGCAGTTCAAATGACTTTGCAGTCTGACGCATTAGCCCACAGCATCACACCAGGACTAATATTATTCTCGTCTTACAAATGAGGAAATTGAAAGGGTGACTTGTCAAAAACTAATAAACTTGGACCTTATGGGCTTGGGCATTTCAAAGGCATTTTTGTTTCATCTGACCCTTTTGGAATAATGGTTATAGTTGTTCGTTGTCATTATATATATGCATAGGGTCACTTGGAGTCAGAACCAACTTGACAACTCCTAACAACAATAACAAAGGTAGGGCTGAATTCCATCTCAGCTCCTGGGGTCGGGGATCACCTCTGAGTCCTTGGGATTTTCCGAGTCACTGTTAGTTTATACTCTGTGTGGCCTTCTAGATAGTTTATGCTATGACTCAGGATGGGAATTTGCCAGGTGACTATAAAGTTGGTATTTGACTTCTAGAGAAGGGATTCAGTCATGTGGCAGCTAAAGACTGGATTCAGTCATGTGGCAGCAGAGGTGGCCTCAGCAGTGCTGTCATGGCTTTTCCAGGTAGGTATCTCACGCCCCACTCACACTCTTCTTTCTTGATGGTCCAGGAATCATCATTACAATCAAGTTTAAATAGCCATGTGTGATGGCCAAGTAGTCCTGGCGAGGTAGTGGGATATGCGTTGGGCTGTTATCCACAAGGTCAGTGGTTCCAAACCAACAGTTACTCTGCAGGAGACTCCCTAAAATTTACAGTCTCAGAACCCTGTGGAGCAGTTCTACTCTGTCTTATAAGGCTTTGTTGTGGTTTTTACAACTGTGAAACTGTGTGGTTTTGCAATGAATCGGAATCAACTTGATGGCAGGGGGATAACATGATTTGCCATTGACATTCATGGGGGACAACCCCAACATGGTTTTCACTACCAGAAGGATGCTGCATCATCCTTAATGCTAGTCATTAATCACTGAATTACAACAAATTCATGGAAAACTCCATTCCTAAAACTCCCAAGGATTTACTTGAGACATTTACACATGTAGAACAGAGACCTACTCCCATGGCTGAGATCTGGCCCATAGTAGGGCACCTGCTTTCTGGATAAGCCTAATTCCCATATATGCTTAAAATAGTGCCACTGCATTTTTATTTAAATAAGACATATTCATGTCCAACTGGATGACTATAGGCAACTTCTGAGTTAAATTACATAAGTTATAACTGCCTACAAGTCAACACTTTAAACAAGTTCTTACAGTCCATCCCAAATTGTTCCTGCTAGGAAAAAAATATCTTAGTTATCAATTGCCATATAATTCTGCATAACAAACCACCCCCAAACTCAGTGGCTTAGGCAATAAGCACTAATTCAGCTCCTGAGTCAGTGGGTTAAAGATTTAAGATGGGCTCCTCTGGGTGCTTTCTCTGATCTCCCCTGGGCTTACTCACATGTCTGGCAGTTGTCTGGTCATCCGCTGTGGCAACAAGGATACCTGGGCCATGTAACTTTCATTCTCCAGCAGGCTTTCCTGGGCACTTTGTCATGGTGGAAGCAGAGGCATGAGTGAACAATCCCAACTCTATGAGTACTTCACAAACCTCTTCTTATACCCATCAACAACAACAACAAAACCATGAGCAATCCTAGAGTCAGCTGGGAAGCTGAGGGCACTACCAGACTATGTGGCGAAGACACAGAGGAGGGCAACAGGAAGAGATAAAGAACTGGGTACCAATAATGCAACTAATAAACCATAACCACAGTAGGACATTATCCTAGAAAATTTACTTTTGGGGGGGCGGGGGGAATTCTAGAAAACTTCCTTGCTAGGAGAAAAATAATTACTGAACTACCCCAAACTAATGTTAAAAAATATTCCTTTTTTCAGGTTTTTTTTATTTTAATTTGGGTGAAAGCTTACAGAGCAAATTGGGCTTCCATTGAGCAATGTTTTGGGACATTGATTACAATTTCCATGATGTAGCGGCACTCTTCCCACTCCTCCCTGTGTTTACCTATATTTTTCTTCAGCCTTCTTTCCTATCCTCTCCTGCTTTCTGAGATTTGTCCCTGAGCAAATGTTGCCCTTTTGATCTCATACGGCTCATTGTTCTACTGAGTGTATACCTTCCTAGTGTTACTGCTCACTTCACAGGCCACTCTATTGTTGGGCTAAAAACTAAACCACAGTACTGAGTTCAGTTCCAGTCTTGAAGGGGGACCAAAGGGTCATAGTCTCAGGGGTTCTACCAGTTTCTATCAGACCTGGTCTTCTTTTACTATTTTGAGTTTTTCTCCCACTCTATCCAGGACCTCGTCTTGTGATCTCTTTCAAAGCTGGTGGTAATTGCAGCTGAGCACCACCTGGTTCTTCTGATCTCGGGGTTGTTGAGACTGGGGTTCCCATGGTTCTTTGGACTATTTGTCTGATGTTCTTTAGTTGTCTTTGCTCTGGACAGGGAGAGATCAATAGTTGCACATTAGCTGCCCACTCACTCAAATCTATTCTTAAAATCCCAATAACTTAATTGAAACAATTCAATATGTAGAACAGAGATTGGCTCCCACTCTTCCCTGACCCCAAAAGGCATCACTTGGGGATCTGGCCCTGGTGAGAGCACTCTTATTTTAGGACAGAGCTGAAGAAAGATCCAAAGGCACATGTATACCTAGAACGTTTTTAAGTTCCATCGTGTCAGTTCTGACTCATAATGACCTGTTTACAGTTTCCAAGGCTTTTTAAAATCTTTGAGGGAGCAGAAAAACTCATCTTTCTCCTGCAGAGCAGCTGGCGAGCTTGAATCATGAACCCTGTGGTTTGCAGTCCAGTGCTTATTTATGGGGCCACTGCATTCCCTATCCCTAAAATAGAACTGCTATATTTATCTTTGAGTATGTGATACCCAAAGGAGCTCCAGTAGTGTTAGGAGCTCTGGTAGGGTTGTTGTTGTTGTTGTTAAGTGCCATCGATTCGGTTCCGACCCATAGAGACCCTATACAGGGTTTCCGAGGTTGTAAATCTTTACGGGAGTAGAAAGCCTCATCTTTCTCCCGCGGAGCAGCTGGTAGTTTGGAGTGGTTACGAATCGAGATGTGAACTTTAAGGTCAGAAGTTTGAAACTACCAGTTGTTCTGTGGGAGAAAGATGAGGCTTTCTGCTCCTGTAAAGATTTACAGCCTTGGGAACCCTGTACAGGGGTCGCTATGAGTCGGAACCCTGACATGTGAAAATTTATTGTGCTAGGTAAAAAGTATATAAGGTATGCTTGTCCATGAATTAATGAAACTGATTTAGAACAAACAAAATAAAATTGGTTAGCAATGCACTTTTTCAATGATGATGGCATTACAACATTTTTTAGAATGCCCTTTATTTCTGCTATCAGAAACAATGGCCGTGTATTCTCTTACTGTTCACAACATTTAGGATGCTTTCAGCTACAAGCACCTAGAGCAACCATAATTTAAACTGCTTAAGTAGTAAGTAGAAATATTATCTCATATAAAAGAGATAGTGAGGCAGTGCTAGAGAAACTGCCGAGTGAATTTATCATAGGTGTCTCGTAGGCATAGTGTTTCATTTCATTTTTTTATGAATGTTTGTTCATAAATTTTGTTGTTGTTAAGTGTCATAGAGTCAATTTCCACTCATAGAGACCCTGTATAGGATTTCTGAGGAGCAGCTGGTGGGTTTGAACTGCTGACCTTGTGGTTCGAAGTCTAGTGCTGATCGATAGCACATTACCAGGAATCCGTTTGATCAATATTGCAGTATAATATACATCCCCCCAAAATTTGCCATTTCTTGTTTTGTTGCAGCAATATATATACAACAAAATATTTGCCATTTCAACCATTTTTACATGTTCAATCCAATCACACCAACTTCACTCCTCATATAGCAAAATCATCATCAATATTCACTTCCAAGGAGCTCTGGTAGCGTACTGGTTACGAATAGAGTTGCGAACTGCAAGGTCAGCAGTTCGAAACCACCAGCTGTTCCGCAGGAGAAAGATGAGGCTTTCTGCTCCGGTAAAGATTTACAGCTTCGGAAACCCTTTACAGGGTCGCTATGAGTCAGTTCCGACTCCATGGCACATAATCGCCACCACCATTCACTTCCAAATCTTGTTCCTTTCTTTCTCCTTTTTTCCCCCACCCTAATTCTTTCCCTTATTGTTATTATTTCATTTGTGGGAAAGCTCCCAATGGCTTGTCCTAATGAGGAAGTAATTATACATTGTTTCCTTTCAAGCACATGGGAAAAAGAAAAAAGACACAAAGAGAGCAATTTCCTTGTTTTTTCCTAGTTTTCCTTGTCATTTTAATGGCCTCCCCCATCAAGCAAGTGAAAACGTTTCTACTCTCTAGTCAGTGAATCATTCTCCCTTCTGGCCCACCCTTGGTAACCATCATAGCTCGTTTATTTTAGCATGAACACCTTTTCTTAATTTTCTGCAGTGGTAGTCTCAGACCCTTTGTGACCAAATAATTTCACTCAGCATAATGTCTTCCAGGTTCCTCCATGTTATGCAAATTCTGGCCAACAGACTCAAAGAGATCCATATTTTTTGTCCATTCCAAAGAGAGATGACCTAACAGCCTGTGGAAATCATCAAACAATATCATTAATATCACATGCAATAAAATTTTGCTTAAGATAATACAAAAATGATCGCAGCAGTATATTGACGGGGATCTGCCAGAAATTCAAGCCAGATTCACAAAAGGATGTTGAACAAGAGATATCATTGGATCTTGAGTGAAAGCAGAAAATACCAGAAAGATATTTACTTGTGTTCTATTGGCTGTGTAAAGCCTTTTGACTGTGTGAATCATCACAAATAATGAGTACCACTGAGAAGAATGGTTCACAGTGCTTATGGTATAAGATGGGGTCTATCTAGTCACTTTAAAATTAGAATCCTGAACTGTATAACAATATAGATGAATCTCAAAAATATTACACTGTGTTGAAGAAAGTTGGCACAAAACACTACACAGTGTATATAAAATTATGTGAAGTTATAAAACAGGCAAAACTAATCTATGGAGGAAAAAAAAAATCAGAACAGTGTTTACCCCTTGGGTTATGGACTCACTGGGAAAGTGTCTGAGGAAAACATCAGGGGTGATATGTGTATACATTTGTCATAAAAACTTGCAAGTAGCCATCAAGTTACAATTGGTCTCTATTCATCTTGAGCAGCAAAGGAAGAATGAGACTCAGAAATAAGGGGAAGATATGGACTTGGGATAGAAATGATGCTGGAGAACGAATGATAGATTTCTGCAATACAAATGATTTGTTTATTTCAAATACCTTCTTTAGACAGCATAAC